>NC_084560.2:25185420-25297920 GCF_033978685.3 Nerophis lumbriciformis
TTTCACTATATGGCATATGTTTATGACAGTGTTGCCCTTGTTTATACTGCCACCCTTAGTGTGAAATGTATGCCTGTTGACTAAGTATGCACTTCATTGCTAGCATTGGATCGTGGTCAAATGGCGTCGTCACGTCGTGTCATTGCTGGTTTACGAGCAGATGAGCATGTTCGGCAGCGCACAATCACAGATTACTTACAAACAGACGCAGTGTGTAGACAGGAAAGGGATATCGGACGCAATTTGGCTTAAAAACTAACGATAAAGGTGAAGTTATAACACTGGCACTAGCTAGCGGCTAAAGGCAGTCGGCAGTGTTTTAGCTACTTCTAAATCACTAATCCTCTGCTCCATGGCGACAAATAAATTTTTTATAAGTATCATCCCTGCAGGACGAGGAATAGCTAAACATGCTTCACTACACACCGTAGCTCACCGCCGTCACAATCTAAACAAACGCCATTGGTGGATCCACACCTAACATCCACTGTAATGATACCAAGTACAAGAGGGTATCTAGTCGATACTACTATGATTACATCAATTTGTTTTGGCATCACAACATCTTCTTTCGTTTATAAAATAATTATATTATGTTTATGGATTCAGTAAATCTGTGGTATCATCCAAATCTAATGTAAAACATCCAAACAGAAGAATAAATGATTATTACATTTTAACAGAAGTGTCGATAGAACATGTTAAAAGAGAAAGTAAGCAGATGTTAACAGTAAATGAACAAGTAGATTCATAATTCATTTTCTACCACTTGTCCTTAATAATGTTGACAAAATAATAGAATGGGAAATTATATGTTACTGCATATGTCAGCCTTTGTTTGCTTACTTACTACTAAAAGACAAATAGTTCACTATTTTATTTAAGGACAAACTTGCAATAAGAAACATATGTTTGATGTACCCTGAGATTTTTTTTGTTCAAATAAAGCCAATAATGCAAATTTTTGTGGTCGAAAAGTACCGAAAAGTATTGAAATACATTTTGGTATCTGTACCAAAATATTGCTATCGGGACAACACTAATTCATATATATATATATATATATATATATATATATATATATATATATATTTTTTTTTTTATATATATATATACGTGTGTTTATATATATATGTATATATATATATTTTTTTAAATATTTTTATATATATATATATATATATATATATATATATATATATATATGTATATATATATATATATATATATCTATATATATAGATATATATATCTCACATGACCTTTTCAACCTACTACCAAGTAAAGCGGCCCCTGTTATTAATCGCCGTTCGCCACCACTCGACATCGCCCTTATCTTACACGCGCCGCACCGGCGCCGCCACATACAGTAAATATTCTGTCGACGTGCATGTGCAAGACATCTCTTTCAATATCTCGCTGTATGATTGAACCTGCGCTCAATCACTTTCAAGAAATGTGCTGCAAAAAAAATGTTGATTGAATTTACACCTCCCACGGAGACAAGCGAGGTCTGCCATAATTCCCCACAGCGCGCGCACATGGACAGAGGAGGGATTCACACTCTCTCTCTCTGGCGGCCACAAGAGTGTTTCTGTCCATGCCCTCTCCAGCCCGCCGCGTACAGGCAGTTCATAGCGATGTAAATGGTGTGGAAAGTAGCGCATTGGGGCTCGATGACCAGAGCCGTTCTCCTCCAAGGCTCGTACAAGCAAATGAAAGCCATCGCCTCCTCACTCAAGCCCGCCGTTATCCTTTATCTCACCTGCGAGGCTCGCTCTCATATTTGCTGTTTGTCTGCGCTACGGCTAAATATATCAATCCCGAGCAGGTCGGGCGGGTCGCAAAAAAGCTTGGCAATCATTTGTGATTACACTCTTGGCAGTCATTTCAGTCCTAATTAAACTTTAATATTACTATTTTTAGTTGTAAACCAAACCAATAATAACTTACAGGCACTTTAAGGGGCAAAATGTGCAGGCGCCAGAAATACACTATATTGCCAAAAGTATATGGCCACCCATCCAAATGATCAGAATCAGGTGTCCTAATCACTTGGCCCGGCCACAGGTGTATAAAATCAAGCACTTAGGCATGGAGACTGTTTCTACAAACATTTGTGAAAGAATGGGCCGCTCTCAGTGATTTCCAGCGTGGAACTGTCATAGGATGCCACCTGTGCAACATTTCCTATTTCCTTGCTCCTAAATATTCCAAAATCAACTGTCGGCTTTATTATAAGAAAATGGAAGAGTTTGTGAACAACAGCAACTAAGCCATCAAGTGGTAGGCCACGCAAACTGACAAAGCAGATGCTGAAGTGCATAGTGCAAAGAGGTCGCCGACTTTCTGCACAGTCAGTTGCTGCAAAGCTCCAAACTTCATGTGACCTTCCAATTAGCCCACGCACAGTACACAGAGAGCTTCATGGAATGGGCTTCCATGGCCGAGCAGCTGTATCTAAGCCATACATCACCAAGTCCAATGCAAAGCGTCGGATGCAGTGGTGAGAAGCCCGTCGCCACTGGACTCTAGAGCAGTGGGGAGTCGTTCTCTGGTGTGATGAATCACGCTTTTCCATCTGGCAATCTGACGGACGAGTCTGGGTTTGGAGGTTGCCGGGAGTACGGTACATTTCGGACTGCATTGTGTCGAGTGTGAAATTTGGTGGAGGAGGAATGATGGTGTGGAGTTGTTTTTCAAGAGTTAGTTCCAGTGAAAGGAACTTTGAATGCTCCAGGATACCAAAACATTTTGGACAATTCCATGCTCTCAACCTTGTGAGAACAGTTTGGAGCGGGCCCCTTCCTCTTCCAATATGACTGTGCACCAGTGCACAAAGCAAGGTCCATAAAGACATGGATGACAGAGTCTGGTGTGGATGAACTTGACTGGCCTGCACAGAGTCCTGACCTTAACCTGATCGAACACCTTTGGGATGAATTAGAACGGAGACTGAGAGCCAGGCTTTCTCGACCAACATCAGTGTGTGACCTCACCAATGCGCTTTTGGAAGAATGGTGGAAAATTCCTATAAACACACTCCGCAACCTTGTGGACAGCCTTCCTAGAAGAGTTGAAGCTGTAATAGCTGCAAAAGGTGGACCGGCATCATATTGAACCCTATGGGTTAGGAATAGGATGGCACTTCAAGTTCATATGTGAGTCAAGGCAGGTGGCCAAATACTTTTGGCAATATAGCGTACCTGTGGCTGTCTATCCCGCTTTCTTGTCTCTTGTCATGTTAAGTCGAGGCATGCATGAAGCGTGATCAAAAGACGCACACTTTGCAATGCATATGAGGTTGTTTTTTTTTTGATGGAGAAATGAGGTGCAGCATGTTTGAACATTCCGTCTTCACACGGCGGAGACCTTTTATCCTCTCTAAAGCACGCCTTTACCTTTCACTCTGCGATACAAGCTCAGGGCGCCTGGCATGTAAAGCCAGCAGCCACAGCCCACCCCCCCAAAAAAAAAAAAGCGGCGCCAATTTACCACCTGCATGTTAAATGTTTGTCTACCTTGGCTGTGCCCAGAGCCAGGCGAGGCTGCACTTAAACGCCGGCGAGGCCCAGCACATAAAATATAAACAACGTGCGCCGCAGGAGAGCGCAGAGGCATCTTGACGACGTCGGGAAGAGTCCACTCACCCTGCTCAAAAGGCTGCCCATTAACTGATGTGGCTTTCATCTTGAGGGCCTCCCTGGCAGACGTGTCACACTGGGAGCCTCTATTAGTATCCTGGTCACTATCAGCCTGGTCGCTATCACCATGGCCACTGTCTCGCAGGCTCGCTCGCTCTGCATCCTTAAATGTAGAGCTGCGGCAAGAGAAAAGAGGAGAGAAGGAGGGGGGGGAAACAAAAAAAAAACAGGTAAGTTGCCATTCTCTGTGCGAGCGCCGCTGTTTGATAGCCGGGCGAGCTTGATACTGGGATGAAGGAGCTCAAAAGATGCGGTCAAAAAGTGTCTGCATGCGAGCTCTTACCTTTGAACAAACGGCTGCCTGCTGCCAGCATAATTGGGCTCCGAGGGGAAGTTTTCAGTCTGGAAATGACATGAAAAATGTTTTTTTTTTTTTTTTAGTAAAACAAAACAAATCCAGAGGGCTTCTTCACACTGTTTTTGATAACCTCTCTTGCACGGAAACCCTGTAAAAAACGGCCGAATCAAAGTTGCAACTGAATGCCCGGAAAACACGCCAGACCGTGTTTACTTTCGCTCAGCGCGGTCAAATAACCTCATTTTTAAGGTGCGACGTGGAAATAACTCCTCAGACCATGCCGATCGCCTCCAACAGATTTGGGGAAATGAAGGGCGCAAGGCCGCCCCAGCGTAGGCGCCGATGCTTCAGGGCCCGAGCACCCACGTGGGATTGATGGCAAATTATTTGTCACCACCAAGCAAAAACCATGCATGCTCAGGCCCCTTCTACACTAAGGTTATCCAGGGTAAATCCCACCTAACATTATCCTTGTCCACACACACAATGGTCGTTTAAGACCCCTCTCCCCACCCTCCGTCCGCCGGCGCAACGCGACCGAGTACGCATTCGTGGAAAATGCGCACGTCATAGTCACCTCCCGTGTTGCTTTGTGTGCAAGTTCTTAAATGTAACTTATCTGAACAATATCCAGTGTTGTGGTATTTCAATTAACTGGAATCCACTGTGCTGTGGGGCCCTATTCTAGTGAATCACACCTGAGACATCATAAATTAATCAAATCTTTAATAAACACCTGAAAGTACACAATGTGACAAAGAACATTTTACATCAATCAATCTAGGGATGTAGATATCTGGTCAGGACACTCCTCACTCTTTTGCCTTCACTTTCATTGTCCATTCCTTTTTGGTGACTTTATATACTCTGGACCAGTGGTTCTTAAACCTTGTTGGAGGTACCGAACCCCACCAGTTTCATATGCGCATTCACTGAACCCTTCTTTAGTGAAAAATAAAATGTTTTTTCTTCAAATTCAAGACAAAGTTATATGTTTTTGGTAACACTTTAGTATGGGGAACATATTCTAAGTAACAAAGACTTAATTTAGAGTTATATGGACACTAGGGGGGCAGCACGGTGGTAGAGGGGTTAGTGCGTCTGCCTCATAATACGAAGGTCCTGAGTAGTCGGGATCTTTCTGTGTGGAGTTTGCATGTTCTCCCCGAGATTGCGTGGGTTCCCTCCGGGTACTCCGGCTTCCTCCCACCTCCAAAGACATGCACCTGGGGATAGGTTGATTGGAAACACTAAATTGGCCCTAGTGTGTGAATGTGAGTGTGAATGTTTTCTGTCTATCTGTGTTGGCCCTGCGATGAGGTGGCGACTTGTCTAGGGTGTACCCCGCCCAGTGTTGGGACTAACGCGTTACAAAGTAACGCGTTACTGTAACGCCGTTACTATCGGCGGTAACTAGTAATCTAACGCGTTATTTTTTATATTCAGTAACTCCGTTACCGTTACTACATGATGCGTTACTGCGTTATTTTGCGTTATTTTTTATGTAGTATCGGCTAGAAACTGAGAAGATCTGAGTGTCGCTGCTGAAGAGGCGACGAAAAAGAGGCGCGCCGCGCGCTGTCTGTGTGTACGTGTGTGTGTGTGTGTGTGTGTGTGGGGGAGGGGGCGTGTCTGTGTCTACTATCAAGACGTCATGGCGAACCCCGAAGCCGAGTTTCTTAAAATGGAGATATTTTCAGTACGTTTCTTTTATCGACCACAAAGAAAAGAACATTTTAGCTGAATGTAAGTTTCAAATATGCTGAAACAGCGACAAAAACAACATGCTTCGACGAAGCTAGTAAAGAGACACACTCACCTCCACCTCCAACAGCGGCTGGATTTTAACGAGGCACTGCACACGTGAAGGTACACACACTCTGTCAATTCTCTTATATACTCTTTCATTTTAAACTTTTAGAGTGTTTGATTATCACATCACTCTAAATGTTTAGACTATAAAGTTCACAAACCTAAAGAGGGATACTAGTGGGCCAGGCTAATATTTCCTTTTCTCTAAACTAAGTGGGGAAATGTGTAGAGTGTTCTGGGCTTCAGACATGATTTTATTTCAGAATTCCTTGAGAAAACGCCTGGTTAGGCTTTATGTATGTAGTGTGTGCCTTTCTTGTTTTACAGCTATGTTGTTATTATGCTGTTTGTTACTTATGTATGTTAAGTTGCAGCTATTTAAAATAGTTTTGTCAATTTGTTCTGGTCTGAAACAAATTGGCCCTTTAAAACATATCTTTGTCTTTGTGTGTTGTATGTAGAGCACATTGCTTAGCAGAGTTCAATGATGCAAATGCATGTCAAGTTGAACAACAGATTGTATTATTCTCCAGTGCAATAACAGTACTAAAATGAAGGCTAAAAGGGCATTAAATGGGGCCTTAAAAAATTAAAAAATATATATATAAGTAACTAAATAGTTACTTTTCACAGTAACGCATTACTTTTTGGTTTAAGTAACTGAGTTAGTAACTGAGTTACTTTTGAAATAAAGTAACTAGTAACTGTAACTAGTTACTGGTTTTCAGTAACTAACCCAACACTGACCCCGCCTTCCGCCCGATTGTAGCTGAGATAGGCTCCAGCGCCCCCCGCGACCCCGAAGGGAATAAGCGGTAGAAAAATGGATGGATGGATGGATGGACACTAGGGGAATGTATTCTAAGTACCGTATTTTTCGGAGTATAAGTCGCACCGGAGTATAAGTCGCACCTGCCGAAAATGCACAATAAAGAAGGAAAAAAACATATATAAGTCGCACTGGAGTATAAGTCGCATTTTTTGGGGAAATTTATTTGATAAAAGCCAACACCAAGAATAGACATTTGAAAGGCAATTTAAAATAAATAAAGAATAGTGAACAACAGGCTGAATAAGTGTACATTATATGAGGCATAAATAACCAACTGAGAACGTGCCTGGTATGTTAACGTAACATATTATGGTAAGAGTCATTCCAATAACTATCACATATAGAACATGCTATACATTTACCAAACAATCTGTCACTCCTAATCGCTAAATCTCATGAAATCTTATACGTCTAGTCTCTTACGTGAATGAGCTAAATAATATTTGATATTTTACGGTAATGTGTTAATAATTTCACACATAAGTCGCTCCTGAGTATAAGTCGCACCCCCGGCCAAACTATGAAAAAAACTGCGACTTATAGTCCAAAAAATACAGTAATAAAGACTTAATTTAGAGTTATTTGGTTAGGGTAAGGGTCAGGGTGAGAGGGTTAGGGTTATAATAAGGCCATGCCGAATAAGGCATTAATAAGTACTTAATAATGACTAGTTAAGAGCCAATATGTTACTAATTTGCATGTTAATAAGCAGCTAATTAATGGTGAATATGTTCCCCATACTGAAGTGTTACCTTGTTTTTTTTACTGGTGCAAAAAATGAACCATGCATGAACATCACCTTGTTCGAAGAACAAAACCAACACAGTGCATAAACTCACAACAAATTACACACCTGCAAATCAGTCAGCTGTTGCCGTATCCGTAATACGCCGATAAGAAGTTTGTATTTACACGATGAGTCGGGTGTGTCTTGACCTACACCGACTCACCGAACCCCTAGGGTTCGATCAAACCCAGGTTAAGAACCACTGCTCTGGACCTAGACGTTGAGTCCGCGACATACTTGGTGGACAATAACTGATACAGTCTGCTTTGCCAGTCAAAAAGCATTCGCCGTTTTCCGTAGTCTTCCCTTGACGACCAGGTAATACAAAGCACACGCTACCTTTTTTATCACACCCACAGGAGCCCGCATTCTCGTTGACTCTCCTTCGACAAATGGACATTTTTCAGTAAGTAGAATCACAGCTGACCTGGACATTCGAAAGTTATCTTGCCGTCTGAGAAGTGTTGTATCCCAATTAGCTGCAATCGCTTTCTCTTAAGGTATTCATGTGTGATTTCCACAAGCATCTGTACAGACGGAAGGAGAAACACGGGCATGTCTGAATGAATCGCCTCCAAAATTCCAGTGGTTGGCTCCGAGTTACAAAACCGCTTTATTATGAAGCTGGCTGTGGCGCGTTCTTTCTGACGTCACTTCCTATGTGGGGCGCGGTCTTTCTGGCGTCACTTCCTCTCCGAACTCAGTTTGTAAACGATCAATGAGGCCATACAAAGCTAAGAGCCCGAGATTCAAGAAATACCCGGCGCACTTACCCGTGTAAAAAAATGTCTGAGATGGGGAACCTTAAACGATGGTTTAGTGTGGCTGAAACGGGGCTTAGGCTAAATAATAATTTGTTTAAGGGGTTATCCGGCTTAGTGTAGACATAGCCTCAGAAAAGTAGCATTAGATTTACCGCCCATCCGAGCACCCACTGACAGAAATGTAAATGGGCGGCTATGCACCCCAGTCCCTGCATTGCGGAATACCCTTTTTTACACAGAGGCTGTAGCCGATCCTCGGCCCCTGACCAAACCCAACAGAGTAGGCGTGGTTGGTAGAGGATGCTGTTACGGCCAAGAGGAGAACAGAGAGGATCTACCCCGTACACCACCTTGAGATTTATGGAGTATTCTAATAAAAGAAACGTACTATAGCGCCCCACTGGGATCCAATATCATTTTAAAAGCCCCTAAATGAGCATGATAGGCCTACTTTAACAGGCTGCGTGAGAAAGATGTAAATTGAAGCGATGTCCACCCTTCCTGCTCGTTGCTGATCTTTATATGGAATAAGGGTAGAAAGGAGATAACCCGGAAATTTTAGTAACCGAGCTTTAAGTACTGTACAGGGGACCTATGATGACATTTCTCTTTCCTGACTTTTTTAAAGGGGTCCTATTACGATTTTTTTCTATATTCAAAACACTTCCTTGTGGTCTACATCAGTGGTTCTCAACCTTTTTTCAGTGATGTACCCCTTGGGAACATTTTTTTAATTCAAGTACCCCCTAATCAGAGCAAAGCATTTTTGGTTGAAAAAAGAGATAAAGAAGTAAAATACAGCACTATGTCTTTAGTTTCTGATTTATTAAATTGTATAACAGTGCAAAATATTGCTCATTTGTAGTGGTCTTTCTTGAACTATTTGGGAAAAAAAGACTAAAAAACTTGTTGAATTCAATTCATCATTCAATTATAAATAAAGATTTCTACACATAGAAGTAATCATCAACTTAAAGTGCCCTCTTTGGGGATTGTAATAGAGTTCCATCTGGATTCATAACTTAATTCTAAACATTTCTTCACAAAAAATTAAATCTTGAACATCAATATTTATGGAACATGTCCACAAAAAATCTAGCTGTCAACACTAAATATTGCATTGTTGAATTGTAATGAATGGAATAGCCTACTTGATTTGATGTTCAGTTTATGAACTTACATTCATATTTTGTTGAAGTATTATTCAATAAATATATTTAGAAAGGATTTTTGAATTGTTGCTATTTTTAGAATATTTAAAAAAAAATCTCACGTACCCCTTGGCATACCTTCAAGTACCCCGAAGGGTACGCGTACCCCCATTTGAGAACCACTGGTCTACATAATATGTAACGGTTTTTTTGGTCAAGATTTTGCATGGATTACGTTTTACAGACCTTATGTGCCTCCACTTTGACTGCATCTTCTCCCCGTCATTGACGTGGAAGCTTTTAGCGCTTCCATAGCGAGTCTACTGACCGATATAAGTTAGAACTATACGCTACTTTGTGTTAGAAATGGCAACAGCAGAGCATGGATGTCCATGTACGAGCCAGTCTGCCTCATGACAAAAGGATAGCAAAACCGGAGCTTATTGACAACAACGAAATGTAATCCATACATGGATAATCTGCTGATTTAACCAGTGGGTTAGAACAGGGGTGTCAAACGTACGGCCCGATCAGGCCCGCAATCAGGTTTTATCCGGCCCGCAGGATGAGTTTGCCAAGTGTAAAAATCAACCTGAAATTTTTCAATTAAAGAAACTGTTGTTCTAAATGTGTCCACTGGATGTCGCAATAGCAATTCTTAGTATATTTGTAGATGGTGCTACATATGTACAAAATAAACCACATGATGTTAGTACATCAGTCGAGAAAAATGATCAAACTACATAAATAACATACTGTAATTTGATTTTGATGTCATTTTTTAAATTTTGAGTTGACTGATGAACATTATCATATAATTTATTCAGAAAATATAAATAACGACAAATAACGTATATATACTATTAACCGCAACAGGTAATTAAAGAAAACATTATGTTTTGTACAATTTCAGAATGTGCATTTCTATTTTTAAACAAAAGAAAACAATCTGAAGTTGTCTTTATTTTTAAGTTATCATGCCGTGATTTCACCAGTACGGCCCACTTGGGCCCCCGATCTAAAATGAGTTTGACACCCCTGGTTTAGAGGAAATACGAAGTAAGGCGAGATTTTTTTATTAATTGCTCCGCAATGCATCAATGGTTTGATTTCAAATATTTGGAACTTATGCAGACACCAGATACACAACAGCCAACCAAATAGCTAAGAAAAGTTGTTTTTTGTATGATAGCACCCCTTTCATTCCTGCTTTTTTCTTTTAATGCCTCTGACCGATGTGTTTTGAAGTCTGGCTATGTTGTGAGGTAGACGTTATGTAAATCTATCAGCCAGAGGGGGTGGAGCTCTGTATGAGACCCGATGAGTTTGGAAAAAACACAAAGAAAGGATAAAGTAGGGTTTTCCTCTAATCCTGGCACGCGCACAATAACACTGACATGCGACAAAGCCGTGACACAAGTGCTGCCAAAAACAGCTGTTTTTATGCAGCGCTGTATTGATTATTGATCAGAGATTGGTGTACCTAATGTTGTCACCGGGTGAATCTATGTACTGTTCATGATTTTTATATCAATTGACCGTGTCTGGTCAATTGAGTTTTATATTTAATAGTGTATATTCAAAAGCAGAATTATACAAATATATTATATTTATATATTATTTATACATTTATTTATATTACATATAATTATATATTATATTTATATAAAATATACATCACCAAAAATAATTCCCGAGAGCGGCCACTGCTGGTGCTCACTGCTCCCCTCACTTCCCAGGGGGTGGAACATGGGGATGTAGAGGGTAATTTAACCACAAGTAGTGTGTGTGTGTGTGTGTGTGTGTGTGTGTGAGACTATCGTTGGGACTTTAACTTTAACTTTATTACTTTGGTAGAGGGTGGGGTGTGGTTTCATTTGCAATGTTACAGCACCACCACAAACAAACAAATCACAGACCCAAGCAGAAAGTGGATTAAAAATATGACTGTGGAGCAAAATTTACAGGTTAAGCGTTTTAAATGTACTGTAGATTAAAATCACTAAGTCCTGTTCCATAAGGACGTTTTTCATTATAATGTGAACAATTTTAATGTTGGCTTTTCGAGAGTCTCAAAGCAGAAATGTAAACATTATCTCAATATATCAATAACTGGCATGTCAAATACTGTAAATGAACATATACACTCCAACATGCGCCTTCAGCTTCCTTTCCGCACTGTGCGATTCAAGAACTCCTTTATTCCGCACTCCATCCAGCTGTATAATCACTCGCCACACAGCAATAGATAATATCTGCCTATTACCTGACACCTTCTATGTTAGCTATTTCTCTTTGTATTTAATGTCTATTTTCTGCTGGATCTACTCTCTATTTTATGCTGCTGCTGTCACATATACTGTAATATTGTACATGGTAATTGTTATATATTGTATATATATGTTATAGACATAATACAATATATCTGTATATATAATATACTGTACACATATGTATATATTCGTGTATATGTAATATTTTATATCGCTATATTTAGTCTATACCTGCATTGTCCTTTCCATCCTTACACTTTCCATCATTGTAACTGATCTACTGTGTTGAACAATTTCCCTTGTGGATCATTAAAGTTTGTCTAAGTGTAAGTCTATACGGCAGCGGTTCTCAAATGGGGGTACGCGTACCCCTGGGGGTACATGAAGGTATGCCAAGGGGTACGTGAGAAATTTTTTAAAATATTCTAAAAATAGCAACAATTCAAAAATCCTTTATAAATATATTTATTGAATAATACTTCAACAAAATATGAATGTAAGTTCATAAACTGAACATCAAATCAAGTAGGCTATTCCATTCATTACAATTCAACAATGCAATATTCAGTATTGACAACTAGATTTTGTGTGGACATGTTCCATAAATATTGATGTTAAAGATTTAATTTTTTGTGAAGAAATGTTTAGAATTAAGTTCATGAATCCAGATGGAACTCTATTACAATCCCCAAAGAGGGCACTTAAAGTTGATGATTACTTCTATGTGTAGAAATCTTTATTTATAATTGAATCACTTGTTTATTTTTCAACAAGTTTCTTAGTCTTTTTTTCCAAATAGTTCAAGAAAGACCACTACAAATGAGCAATATTTTGCACTGTTATACAATTTAATAAATCAGAAACTGATGACATTGTGCTGTATTTTACTTCATCTCTTTTTTCAACCAAAAATGCTTTGCTCTGATTAGGGGGTACTTGAATTAAAAAAATGTTGCCAAGGGGTACATCACTGAAAAAAGGTTGAGAACCACTGCTCTACGGTATGAAACATACATTTACTTAACGCCTGAGTGAAAGCACACGCAGTGATGAAGTTAAAGTACCACTTATAGTCACACACACACTAGGTGTGGTGAAATTACCCTCTGCATTCGACCCATCCCCTTGTTCCACCCCCTGGGAGGTGAGGGGAGCAGTGAGCAGCAGCAGTGAGCAGCAGCAGTGGCCGCGCTCGGGAATCATTTTGGTGATTTAA
Organism: Nerophis lumbriciformis; assembly: GCF_033978685.3. Lineage (NCBI taxonomy): Eukaryota > Metazoa > Chordata > Actinopteri > Syngnathiformes > Syngnathidae > Nerophis > Nerophis lumbriciformis. Next base: position 25,198,258 of record NC_084560.2, read on the forward strand.
CCCCCAATTCCAACCCTTGATGCTGAGTGCCAAGCAAGGAGGTAATGGGTCCCAATGTTATAGTCTTTGGTATGACTGCCGGGGTTTGAACTCACAACCTACTGATCTCAGGGAGGACACTAACCACAAGGCCACTAAGTAGGCTAATTATTTAATAATATTTACCGTAATAATTTGCCTGATTGCCGTACGATCGGTTACAGATCTGATGAGGCTGATTGGCTGCGTGAAAGCTACAGCGTCACCTGGCAAAGAGAAGGGGTACAATCAAAACACACCGCCATTGTGACCATATGTGCCTCTTTGGCAAGGCGAAGGAAGGAAGGCATTAGCCGCTTTCATTAGTGCCCTTTTCCTTCATCTTGAGAATAATGTGTTTGTGTTGATCACACCCACGTAGCACGGCGACTGGTGACAGCGCCAGGCCTTGTCATCTGCGCTGCCATCTCCAAATGTGAGACTGACCCAGATATTTACATCGCGTTCAGTGCATGTTTCCACGCGGCCAATTAGCATGTTAGCTGGCGAGGCTCGTATGGACCCCGTCAAGGGCAGCCTTGTGCCAACTTCGGTTGCGGCTGGGCGGATCTGACCCATATTTGGAAGAGAGAGGGAGTGGGGGGGGGAGCGATTGTCAGGGTTACGCCATGTGCATCTTGCTGTCTGGCGCGCACCGGTTAGGTAATACGATAGGACAAGCTGCTCAAACACCTGTCCGCTCCAACATTTCAGGCCAGGTTTTGTTTTCTCTCCATAGCTGCGGATCTGCTGGGGGGTCACAGCAGGCCTTGTTCAAGACTCGCACTGTTTGCCTTTACCACACACAGAGACGGAGAGAGCACTTCCTCATTACCTGGCCTGCAGCTCTAGCGCTTTGCGAAAGAACAAACGTGGATAAAACATTAACCTTATTAGTAAAATGCCACCAAGTAGATCCTAAAACGAACTTGTCATAGCATGCTTCATTTGCAGAAAGCACTTGCCTTAAGCGAGGAACCAAAGGTGATAATGATGTCAGGTTTTTGTCTTTTTTTTTTTTTTTCCCCCCCACAGAGCTCCAAAGCTAAGCAGAGGGGGGGAAGATAAGCACAAATAGAGAGCAAGTAAATAACAAGTGAGGATGTCTTACCTGTATGACTGACATCCTGTTTGCAGGAGTGTCTGTGCTCAGCCCGGCAAAGCTGGAGTGGCAGCCCGCTCTGGGTACCGTCAGGCTGTTGGGGGTGGTTTTCAGGTACATGACCTCGGACCTGGGCAGCGTGAGCGGCAGTGGGGTCTGGTAGTCGAAGCATATGGGAGAGGTGATGAGCGAGGGGCTGCTCACCACGTTCATGCGGCTGGCCGAATCTCTCTCCTCCATCTCGCTTTGCACCAGCATGATGTCACTCTTGTTGATCCGCTTCTTTTTGCCCTTCCCCGTTGGAGGATTGGAGTACTCGGGCATGCGGCAGTTATAATTCCCGATCTCCTTATCTTGATGCTTGGACTTGACAGCGATGGCGGTCATGACTGCTAAGAGCATGACAGAGATAATGCAGAGGGTAATGATGAGGGGCAGGGATACGTCCCAGTGTTGCTGCTCGCCGCTCACGCCGGAGCCCCCACCACCTGTCACTGTTTCCGTGTTTGCTTTAATGACCAGCTTTGCCACGGCGGACAACGGCGGTTTGCCGTGGTCCGTTACCTTAACCACCAACTCCACCACAGGTGAGACCTCTTCCCAAAGAGCATGGGTGGTTCGGACCTCGCCCCCGATCGGATCCATCTCAAACAGGTGGTCTTCGTTGCCCTCTGTAATCTCGTAGGTCAAATGTCCGCTTTCCCCGTGATCGTGGTCGACCGCTTTCACCGTAGCCACAATGTAGCCTATACCGACGTTTCGAGGCACTGGGATTTCCGCTGTATCATTTTGCAGAAGAGGCAAAATAATCACAGGGAGATTGTCGTTGACATCAAGGATGTTGACCCTGACGGTGGAGGTGCTCTCCATGTGAGGGGAGCCTCCATCTTTAGCCTGAACTTTGAACTCAAAGGATTTAGTCTGCTCGTAGTTAAAAGACCGTGACGCGTATATGGCTCCATTGGTGGGGTTAACAGACACGTATGTATAGACAGACACGTCGCCTATGTGCGACGGCATAATGGAGTAGGTCACCGTTCCGTTGCGGCCTACATCTGGGTCGTGGGCCAGAACAGAGCCTAAGTACTCCCCTGGGATGTTATTTTCAGGCACCTGTAGCACATAAAGGGCCTTTGTAAAGCGGGGCGCATTGTCATTCTCGTCCAAGATTTTCACAGTGAAGGACTTAGTGTAGTTCAAAGAGGGGATACCATTGTCTCTGGCCACAATGGTGACATTGTATTCATCCTTCGATTCCCGGTCCAAAGGTCTGTCGGTGAGCAGCGTGTAGAAATTGTCATTGTTCTCCTGCAGTCTAAAGGGAACATTTCCCAGCACGCGGCACTGGAGCTGACCGTTTCGGCCAGAATCTTTATCCGTCACTCTCACCAGGGCGATGACAGATTCGGAGGGCGCCGCCTCGCTGATTGCCCCCTGCCGCACTGAAACAAAACTAATTATTGGCGAGTTGTCATTTTTGTCCAGTACTTTGACAGTAATTTTACAATGGCCCGGTATGGGGTTGGGACCGAGATCTTTCGCCTGCACATCAAACTCGATGATTGGATTCTGCTCATAGTCAATTTCCCCCTGGACCTTGATGACACCAGTGTTGGGGTCTATAGCAAACAAATCTTGTATTCGCTCAGACGCATATCCTGTAAAGGAGTAAACCACCTGGCCGTTGCTTCCCTCATCATGGTCAGTGGCGTTTAAATCAATGAGTACTTTTCCAGGCGGGGAATTCTCCGGGAGTTCCAGTACATAGGAGGATTTCTCAAAAATAGGGCTATTGTCATTGGAATCAGTCACCCTGACATTTATTTGCATGGAGCCTGATCTCGGATACTCCCCTCCATCAATAGCAGTGAGGAGGAGGGTGTGATGGCTCTGGTCCTCCCGATCCAGAGGTCTCTGAACCACCAGCTCTGGATAAATAGTTCCATCCCCCCTTACTTTTAAATCCAATGAAAATGTATTGTAATCATCTCTGGTGACCTGATAAGTCTTTATCCCGTTCTCCCCGGTATCCAAGTCATGTGCAATAGTCAGCGGGAAGCGTGTGCCCGCGGCTGCATTCTCTGAGATATCAATGTTAACGTGATCAGAGGGGAAACTGGGAGAATTGTCATTTATGTCCTGTATGTCAATCTTTATCATGCATATTTCCTTGTCGTTGGCAAACACCTCCATAGAGAGCTGGCACTTTGGGTTCCGCCTGCATAAGGTCTCCCGATCGATCCTTTGTTTGGTGAAAATAAGTCCACTCTCCGGGTCAACGTCCACCAGGTGTGGTGCAGAATTTTCCAGGACTCTGAAGTTTGATTTTTTCCCTCTCTCCAGGGTCCCATAGCTGCCATCTTTTGCAATATTACCTATGATTGTGCCGGGTCCTTGCTCCTCCGGGACAGAATAACTGAGGTTTTTCAATGTCAGGGCTTTAACCCACAGCAGAAGGAATATGGGAACAGAGAGACGCATCCCTTCAGCTTGATATGCAGTACTGGCACACAGGAAAGAAGGGAGGAAAAAAATCTTGACTTTCAACCTGTTGATTATTCCGCAAAACCTTTAGAGCACTAAATCCAAAGCAGGACTGTGGCTCCAGGACTAATTGGATAGCAAATCGATTTGTGGACCCCCTTTAATGGGCATTAGCTCTCTCACATGCCGCTCTGCGATGATGAACTCTTTCTGTAAACAAAGATGACCGCCCGACGACACCCCGTGCATGAATTAAAGATCAAATTCAACATCGGAATGCTTTGTTTTCCCTCTCCGGGGGGGCTCCCACAATGAATAATCGATGAGAATAAAGTATTAATATTCCCCTCTGCGTCCAAGGTTAAAGCATGGTGAAGGTTAAGAGCGTGGCTTTTTAAATGGGAAAAAGAGAGGGGAAAAGGTGGAAAAAACCGGCGCATTGCCCTCATGCGACATCTACACCCTGCAAAGCTCCAAAATGCACCATCGCTCCGTGTTACCGTTCATTGTGACTTTTGTCTCCGGTGCGGCACACTGTTGCATCGTCTCTCCTCCTCCAGGAAAGTGTGCATGGAGCCCGGGCTGCAGCGGCTCGCTTCTCCCCCTCCTCCCCGCTCTCTCTCTCCGGCGCAACCTTTTGTGTGTTCCTGCCCTTCCTCCGCCGAGGAGCATCCACAGCGGCCACTTTTTTTTTTTTCCTTTTTTTGGGGGTCCACTAATCAGTCCACTAATCCCATAATCCAGTCCGATTTGAAGGCGCTCCTCTTTGCATCCATCAGCGGCCAGGCTTATCTGTTGCACGGCGGAGAAGACGAGTCGCGGAGAGAAAATAAGGTGCGAGATGATTGAAGATAATCAGAATGAGTCGCGTCTCCTCCTCAACTGTTGAAAGCTGCCTCCCTTCCTCGCTCCCTCCTTCCTCCTCCTCCCTTTGCCGCACACTCCCGCGCGTATACGTGCGCGCACTTTAGTGCTCCTTTTGCAGCCAAATGAGTGAGCGGTGACAGATCTCGCCTTCTAGGTGGAGCGGCGGATGGCATGGAGGAAGGCTGTACTAATGCTACGTGATGCATTTACTGATGTGCGCGCAGTGTCAGTGCATGGGCAGGGAATGAAAGAAAAAGGGGGAGAAGAGAAAGAACACGCCGGTCGTGCTAGTGGATGTTGCTCCAAACACACAAAGATGTGCACTGGAGGATGAGGGACTAGATCAATGAACGCAACATGCGGTCACTCCAGTGAAGAGCTGGATCAGATGTGAAATTAAAATGGATCAAATTAAATCCCACCCTTCAAAACACCTCTCTTTCTCTCTCTCTCTCTCTCTCTCTCTCTCTCTGTGTGTGTGATGCAGTGCAGCAAATCACAATATTGAACACCTTGTTGCATTTCGGACAACGGAGCTCTATTATCTTTGTAAAACCAACATTTTTGCTTTAGATCGGGGTGTCAAACTAATTTTAGATCGGGGGCCACGTGCAGAAAAAATCTACTCCTAAGTGGGCCGGACTGGTAAAATCACGGCAGGATAATTAAAAAATAAAGACAACATGAACCGGGCCACAGATCATGTTGTCTTGTTTAGTCATGTTCTGTTTAGTTTTGGACTCCCTTAGTTCCTGTTTTGTGCACCCCTGGGTTTGTTTTACAAACCCCGTTTCTATGAGTTGGGAAATTGTGTTAGATGTAAATATAAACGGAAGACAATGATTTGCAAATCCTTTTCAACCCATATTCAATTGAATGCACTACAAAGACATGATATTTGATGTTCAAACTCATAAACTTAATTTTTTTTGCAAATAATAATTAACTTAGAAGTTCATGGCTGCAACACGTGCCAAAGTAGTTGGGAAAGGGTATGTTCACCACTGTGTTACATCACCTTTTCTTTTAACAACACTCAATAAACGATTGGGAACTGAGGAAACTAATTGTTGAAACTTTGAAAGTGGAATTCTTTCCCATTCTTGTTTTATGTAGAGCTTCAGTCGTTCAACAGTCCGGGTCGTATTTTACGCTTCATAATGCGCCACACATTTTCCATGGGAGACAGGTCTGGACTGCAGCCGGACCAGGAAAGTACCCGCACTCTTTTTTTACGAAGCCACGCTGTTGTAACACGTGCTGAATGTGGCTTGGTATTGTCTTGCTGAAATAAGCAGGGGCGTCCATGAAAAAGACGGCGCTTAGATGGCAGCATATGTTGTTCCAAAACCTGTATGTACCTTTCAGCATTAATGGTGCCTTCACAGATGTGTAAGTTACCCATGCCTTGGGCACTAATGCACCACCATACCATCACAGATGCTGGCTTTTGAACTTTGCGTCTAACAGTCTGGATGGTTCGCTTCCCCTTTGGTCTGGATGACACGATGTCGAATATTTCCAAAAACAATTGAAATGTGGACTCGTCAGACCACAGAACACTTTTCCACTTTGCATGAGTCCATCTTAGATGATCTCAGGCCCAGAGAAGCCGGTGGTGTTTCTGGATGTTGTTGATAAATGGCTTTCGCTTTGCATAGTAGAGCTTTAACTTGCACTTACAGATGTAGCGACGAACTGTATTTAGTGACAGTGGTTTTCTGAAGTGTTCCTGAGCCCATGTGGTGATATCCTTTAGAGATTGATGTCGGTTTTTTATACAGTGTCGTCTGAGGGATCGAAGGTTACGGTCATTCAATGTTGGTTTCCGGCCATGCCGCTTACGTGGAGTGATTTCTCCAGATTCTCTGAACCTTTTGATGATATTATGGACCGTAGATGTTGAAATCCCTAAATTTCTTGCAAAAAAACTTTGAGAAATGTTGTTCTTAAACTGTTTGACTATTTGCTCACGCAGTTGTGGACAAAGGGGTGTACCTCGCCCCATCCTTTCTTGTGAAAGACTGAGCATTTTTTGGGAAGCTGTTTTTATACACAATCATGGCACCCACCTGTTCCCAATTAGCCTGCACACCTGTGGGATGTTCCAAATAAGTGTTTAATGAGCATTCCTCAACTTTATCAGTATTTATTGCCACCATTCCCAACTTATTTGTCACATGTTGCTGGCATCAAATTCTAAAGTTGATTATTTGCAAAAAAAAAAAAAGTTTATCAGTTTAAACATCAAATATGTTGTCTTTGTAGCATATTCAACTGAATATGGGTTGAAAATGATTTGCAAATCATTGTATTCTGTTTATATTTACATCTAACACAATTTCCCAACTCATATGGAAACGGGGTTTGTAGTTGCCATTGGTGCAAATTAGTATCACTTGCCTCTGATTAGTGTCCGGGATGCTCACCTGCTGCCGGGCACTAATCAGAGAGCTATTTATTCACATTGCTCGCCACACACTGTCCGTCTTCGTTGTTTGCTATATGCAACAGTTACGTTTGGTTGTTCCTGTTTCCTAGTTCATGATTCCTGTGCAAAGTTTTACCTTAGCTTCCGCATGCGATCGACACGCATCCCTTTTGTTTGTTTCTTGCATGTTTGTATCTCTTATATGATTTATGACAAATACATAATCTCCTACCTGCACGCTTCATCCGGAGTTGTCACGTCGGGGTCGCATCTTACTGTGTGATTGTTCTCCCAAGATGCAGACGGTGCTTTTCTTTAACGGGGATGTTATTTATATTTTCTGAATAAATTATGGGATAATGTTCATCAGTCAACTCGTTGGTGTTCATTTTCAATCTATCAAGATAAAAACAATAATATCAAAATCAAATTACAGGATGTTATTTATGTAGTTTCATAATTTTCCTCGACTGATGTACTAACATCATGCGGTTTATTTTGTACATATGTAGCATCATCTGCAAAGATACAAATAATTGCTATTGCGACATCCAGTGGACACGTTTAGAACAGCAGTTTCTTTCATTCAAAAATTTCAGGTTAATTTTCATACTTAGCAAACTCATCCTGCGGACCGGATAAAACCTATTCAGGGGCCTGATTAGGCCCTCGGGCCGTACGTTTGACACCCCTGTTTTAGATCAATAAATCGATCAATCAGTCAACGTGCCGAATGTGGCTAGTGCAGTGGTTCTCAAACTTTTTTCACCACGTACCACCTCAGAAAACACTTGGTTCTTCAAGTATCACCATCATGATCAACATTAAAATACAGTAGTAGGCCTACTTATTATTTAAAAACAAGGCATGGTTTTATTTAATATTATTGGCCGCTGTAACATTACACACAGTAACACTCAGTACGTGTCTATAAACTAAATTAGTCCGATGTCTTGAATAGTTTGTCTCTAAATAAGCATTCTACAGACCATGGAAACAACTTAATCCGATTGTGTTTGGGTTTTTAAAGCAGACCTGGATTATGCAATTGGAAACCAGATCACTCGAGGGGGGTGTGCACCTCTTGCAGACCTGGGCAAATTAAGGCCCGTTAAACTATTCAATCTGGCCCGTCAGACATTCCCAAATGATTTTTTTTACATCTTTAAGATGGAAACTGTAGCTGCCATTATGATGTGCAGTGATGTTTTCAAATGACCGTAAGTCTTGAACTATACAAAGTATTTCAATGGTTGGAATCTGCGCTTTTGTATGATATTCTAGTTACTATGGTAATCTAATTAGTTACTATGGTAATCTAATTAGTTACTATGGTAATCTAAGTCACAGCAGCTCAGACGAGGCACCAAGCAGTGTGGGTGGGAAGCGTTTCCACAGTGTTACCAGAGCGACCTGCCTGGGTGTCAGGGACAGACCCGGAAGGACATTTTTCCAGCAAATTTCTAAAGCTTAGTGATGTATCAGATGTATCAGATTGTAGGTGCGTTTGTTTTTTCACCCTTTGCGTTCATATTTCGCTGTTTGTTGCATTTTTGTTGCGTTTCGCTTGATTGTAAAATATGTCGATCGAGAGGGTGAGTGACGTCCATATGTTGTCAGTATTCAGTGTTTTATCGTTCATAGTTAATATTGTAAATCCCACATTCTTTATTTTCATGTACATTCTGGCTGTCTCATTCAGTAAAAAAAAAAAATCCATTTCGTCATACGTTTTTAGCTTTCAATCAGACATTATTGTGAGTTTTTGTATTAGTGCTCCTACAAATAGATATACCGGGCCCCAGACACACTTTTTTTCTCAAAATTTGGCCCCCGAGTCAAAATAATTGCCCAGGCCTGGCCTAAAGGGGATCTTTCGTGTCACGCATGCGTCAGCCTCAACGCACGGGATGTACCCCGGAAGCAGATACCATTAAAAAAAAAAAAACAGCATGAAGGGGAGACTGTTTATTTGCTTCATTGCATTTTCAAGTGTATCGTTGGTAGAAAAAAAATAAACAAGATTTATTTGATAAGGTAATTAAGGAAATGTAGAATGCTGGTTTAATTTGAACTCTCGAATGGAATACGATATATATGAAAGAGAATGACCCATGTATTATAAATTACAAAGGTAATAATAAAGAGTATGCAAACCTCTTCACGCAGCATTTGTGCACTCCAAACTGATGAACAATAACTCTGTTTTCCACACAATTGGCAAGATAGTCCAGAAAAATAACAACCAAGGTAATCTGGAACAATATCGGATGGGGCACGAACGGTCTTTTCCTTCTGATTTAAAACTCCTTCCGTCAATCCACAGAGCTTTTGCTCCCTTATGAATGAACTCCGAGACATTCAAAAGTTTTGTTTTCATGAATGCCGGTCCAAAAATTCCTTCGGACCTGCATTCACTCCGATACATTTTTGGTAGTAGGGTCATGTTCGAAGCGCAATCCAGGATCATTTCTTGATGCTGTTTGCTATTTTAACATCTATTAGAAACATCGTATTTCTAATCTATGCCAATATTACAGCGGACATCACAACAGAGTTGGGCTGTTAACTTGTTGGAAGCCACAGACGTCGTAGGTCAACCGGAAAATGAATAAATTAATCTGCGCCAAAAGGAAATACGCGCCCCCCAGTGTTTGGGAGGCACACAGCGTTTGACCAATAGTCTCATTAGAGCAGGGGTGTCAAACGTGCGGAACAAGTTTTATCCGACCTGCGGGATGAGTTTGCTAAGCATAAAAATGAGCCAAATTGTTTTCATGAAATTAACTGCTGTTCTAAATATGTCCACTAGATGTCACAATAGCAATTATTTGTATCTTTGTAGATGACGCTACATTTGTTAAAAAAAAATATACGACACGTTAGTGCACCAGTCGAGGAAAATGAGCAAACTACATAAATAACATACTGTAGTTTGATATTTATATTATTTTTTTTATCTTGACTGGGATGAGAATCAGCACCTCCAAGTCCGAGTCCATGGTTCTCGCCCGGAAAAGGGTGGAGTGCCATCTCCGGGTTGGTTGAGGAGATCTTGCCCCAAGTGGAGGAGTTCAAGTACCTCGGAGTCTTGTTCACGAGTGAGGGAAGAGTGGATCGTGAGATCGACAGGCGGATCGGTGCGGCGTCTTCAGTAATGCGGACACTGTGTCGATCCGTTGTGGTGAAGAAGGAGCTGAGCCGGAAGGCAAAGCTCTCAATTTACCGGTCGATCTACGTTCCCATCCTCACCTATGGTCATGAGCTTTGGGTTATGACCGAAAGGACAAGATCACGGGTACAAGCGGCCGAAATGAGTTTCCTCCGCCGGGTGGCGGGGCTCTCCCTTAGAGATAGGGTGAGAAGCTCTGCCATCCGGGGGGAGCTCAAACTAAAGCCGCTGCTCCTCCACATCGAGAAGAGCCAGATGAGGTGGTTCGGGCATCTGGTCAGGATGCCACCCGAACGCCTCCCTAGGGAGGTGTTTAGGGCACGTCCGACCGGTAGGAGGCCACGGGGAAGACCCAGGACACGTTGGGAAGACTATGTCTCCCGGCTGGCCTGGGAACGTTTCGGGGTCCCACAGGAAGAGCTGGACAAAGTGGCTGGGGAGAGGGAAGTCTGGGCTTCCCTGCTTAGGCTGCTGCCCCCGCGACCCGACCTCTGATAAGCGGAAGAAGATGGATGGATGGATGGATCTTGATCGATTGAAAATTACCACCAATGAGTTGACTGACAGAAAGTATCAATAACGATAAATGTAGAATAATATTAACCGAGACATGTAAGTGTAAAAAAAAACATCAACAACATAATGATTTGTACATTTTCAGAATGTGCTTGTTTTATTTTTAAACAAAGAAAACAATCTGAATTTGTCTTTATTCTTAAGTAATCGTGCCATGATTTCACCAGTCCGGCCCACTTGGGAGTAGATTCTTCTCCACGTGACCCCCGATCTAAAATGAGTTTGATACAGTGCATGGACACTTGGACTTCACACGATAAATCAGACTAATTTAGTGCATGGAAACATCTTGAGTGTGATAACGGCTCAAGTCACCTCATTACAATATTTGATTCAGTGATTCTTTGGCGTACCACTAGGTAGAGCCAGAGTTAGTGCTCCTTTTACCTGTTGGCAGTCGAAACTTTCACTACAAAAAAAAAAAAGCTTTATGGCTGTAAAAGTTAACATGATAATACCAAATAAATGCACATTTCCTTTAACGGGGACCTGTGATGAATGTATTCTTAAAACACTTTCTTGTGGCCTCAATCAGTGTTTCTTAACTATAAGGCACTTTAGTGAGCGCCTCTTAGAGGCCCACCAAAAAATATCTGTTGCTCAGCTGTGGTCCGTATGGTCTGTCACTAGCCGACCGGTATCAGAAGACCTGATTGGTCCACGCATGCGCGAAGACGATGTCACTTCCTGTCAACTTTGTTTTACGGCAGTTATGTTCATTCACAATTCTTATTTTTTGTTGGAATCTTTATTTCAAGAATAATGTTATATAAAATATTGCATACAAAATAAAACAAACGTTATTTAAGGATACAGCGTTAACTTAGAAACCGTACAAATCCCTGAAGAAACCTAAACAATGTGCTCAGCTGCCTTTTAAAATGCAAAGAAATCCATCTTTTTCAGTGCTTTATTTAAAACAAATGCATCTGTTCACAATACTGACAATTTAAAAGTATACTTTTTGTTCGGCCGCAGATAAAGATTTAGGTTAAGTGCCACGTTTGAATAAAATCAACATTAAGAAATGAAATTACGCGAGGGTAATCAGTGGCACCCCCGTGTGTCATTCATTGAACATTGCCGGAGAATGTTATGTTGCTGGTGAAAGTTGATGAAATTGTGGCGATAAAACTCAGATTTTGTCAAATCTACCCCTTGTTCATTTTTATATTATTGTTATATTTTACTACTAAGTTTTTTTTTAATTATTATTGAAAAAATATTAACATCAATAATACAATAAACCATTAATAAAAAATCACGTTACACAGCACGTAACGTGGCAGGCGCTCCGTTGTGAATATTTCTAAAAAGGAAGTGACGTAGTCTCCGCACTTGCGTGGACTTATCGGGTCTTTCGGAACCGGTCAGGTAGTGACATGGGCCTCAGCGGTACTCAGTTGTCATACACCTTCTCACCACTTGGGGCAGTAATGTCAATCTCAAACAAACAGAAGAAATCTGAAAGTTTTTTAAGCGCAAAAATTATGACTAAAGTGGTCAACCTGTATTTTCATTTGCACTTTAATTTTATAGACAGTTCAGTTAAGAAACAGTTTCCATATTGATTTAGTTTATCTATTTTAGCACACATTGAATTGTATGTATATTTATTTTTCGTCAGTTATGAGTCCCTTCTAATGAAATATATTTTATATATTTTTTTTTCTAATCAGCCTGACCTTCTTCCTATCTGGGAAATCACAAAAAGCCGCTGCTTGACCAGGGCTCAGAAAATCTGTGGAAACTCCTCCCGTCCCCACCAAGGACTGTTTTCACTGCTGGACTCTAGAAAGAGATTCCGCAGCCTCCATAGCAGAACCTCCAGGTTCTGTAACATCTTTTTCCCTCAGGCCATAATAATCCCCTCAATTCCCCCCAAAAACGGATTAACTCGATGGAATAGAAAGACAATATAACATACATCTACGTGGATGCTTATGCAAAAGTGCAATATATTTATCTGTACAGTAATCCATTTATTTATATCTGCACCTTATTGCTCTTTTATCCTGCACTACGAGCTAATGCAACATTTCTTTATCTGTACTGTAAAGTTAAAATTTGAATGACAATAAAATGAAGTCTAAGCCTTAGGTTTGTGTTAAATAAATATTTGTGCTCAACACATGGTTTCACATCATTTGACAAGCTTGTAAAATGTAAGGAGGTTAGATACAATTATTGAATACAATTTAAAAAAAGCAAGGTTATCAATTCAGTGTTAACATTTGAGTGGGCCCTGGGCCCTTCTGTAGAGGAAAAGTTTGTCCCCGAGGTCAAAAAGGTTACGAACCCCCAGTGTAAATACTTATTGGATATGCTTTGGTGTAAAGTTTGCGTAACATTTGCTCCACAGTCGCATTTATAACCTACTTTCTTTATATGGCTTTTAACCCACTACGAGACTTTAAACTGTTTTGTACTTTTTTAACTGTTTTTAACTTTGTAACTTCTTTTTATCTAACAAATTGTTCTTAAGATAATTTGTATTTGCTTTTTCAATGTGTATTTTACCTCTGTTTTAAATGTTATTTTTTAGTCTGTCCTTTGCCTGTATTTCTTTGTGGTGTACAGCCCTTTGTTCTTCAACTGTGATTGTTTTCAAAGGGCTTTATAAATAAAGTTGGTATGGTATGGCAGTGTTTTTCAACCTTTTTTGAGCCAAGGCACATTTTTTTGCGTTGAAAAACTCCAGAGGCACACCACCAGCAGAAATCATTAAAAAACGAAACTCAGTTGACAGTAAAAAGTCGTTGTTGGATATGACTTTAAACCATAACCAAGCATGCATCACTATAGCTCTTGTATCAAAGTAGGTGTACTGTCACCACCTGTCACATCACGCCGTGAGTTTTTTGCTGTTTTCCTGTGTGTAGTGTTTTAGTACTTGTCTTGCGCTCCTATTTTGGTGGCTTTTTCTCTTTTTTTGGTATTTTCCTGTAGCAGTTTCATGTCTTCCTTTGAGTGATATTTCCCGCATCTACTTTGTTTTAGCAATTAAGACTATTTCAGTCGTATTTATCCTTCTTTGTGGGGACATTGTTGATTGTCATGTCATGTTCGGATGTACATTGTGGACACGGTCTTTGCTTCACAGTAAGTCTTTGCTGTCGTCCAGCATTCTGTTTTTGTTTACTTTTTAGCCAGTTCAGTTTTAGTTTCGTTCTGCATAGCCTTCCCTATGCTTCAATGCCTTTTCTTATGGACACTTAACTTTTGTTTATTTTTGGTTTAAGCATTAGACACCTTTTTACCTGCACACTGCCTACCGCTGTTTCTGACATCTACAAAGCAATTAACTACCGCCTGCCACCTACTGATATGGAAGAGTATTACACGGTTACTCTGCCGAGCTCTAGACAGCACCGACCACTCAACAACAACACATCATTTGCAGACTATAATTACTGGTTTGCAAAAAATATTTTTAACCCAAATAGGTGAAATTAGATAATCTCCCACGGCACACCAGACTATATCTCACGGCCGCGGCACAGTGGTTGTAAAACACTGTGGTATGGTATATGTGGAGACGATCTCTTAAGATTGCATGTACAATGTTTAAAAACATATCTTGAAGACAAATGTAAGCACAATTTTTTAAATAATACTGCATATTTTTATGTTGCCGATACCCTCGAAGTTGCATGTGACAAAAGAGCAACACATTGAAATGGTGCAGCTGAACTTTAACAGAAAACATGGAACGAACATTGATTGATTGATTGATTGAGACTTTTATTAGTAGGTTGCACAGTGAAGTACATATTGACCACTAAATGGTAACACCCGAATAAGTTTTTCAACTTGTTTAAGTCGGGGTCCACTTAAATTGATTCATGATACAGATATATACTATCAGATATATACTCAGATATATATCACACATGTATGGAAACTTACAGCCCGCCCTATTGATTTCCCCAGTCACAACAGTATGTACACCTACCTACTCTCAGATTGATACAGACTTGTATAAAATAGCTGTTTTAACAGCATTCATGTCACTACATGGCCATCATCAGTCTTTTTGTGTGCATGCCACCATTAGATGAAAATAAGACTTTATTCTACCTCGTGGTGTGGTCCCTCAATTTAAAGTCATTATGTCGGAGTTTACCTGTCAGCAATTCCGTACTCTTCCATCATGACAAAACAGTCCTGTATAAAATATTGTTAAGTCAAATAAACATGTACGGTAGGTATTTATTTCAGTGGGAGCTCATTAAACCAGAATATTAGTCATAACATTTCCCTGCCCTTTCGGCCGATCGCTAATACTTAATGTTTACTTAAGTACGTCCACCTCATTGTGACATCACACTGTAGATATTGTCCAAAAAAAAAAAAAATCTGCAAAAAGCAGCGTTCCAGGGCATCCGAAATTGCGTACAAGCTCACAAGTGCATGAACCTTCTAGTGTGGTCCCGATACCAATATTTTAAAGTTAAATAGTTACAGTACCAATGATTGTCACACACACACAAGGTGTGGCGAAATTATTGACCCATCACCCTGTATCACCCAGTGGGAGGTGAGGGGAGCAGTGAGCAGCAGCAGTGCCTGTGCCCGGGAATCAATTTTGGTGATTTAACCCCCAATTCCAACCTTTGATGTACCGGTACCGGACCCAAATTTCGATACGTTTCGGTACTTTAAAAAAAATTTGCATTATTGGCTTTATTTTAACAAAAACTGTTAGGGTACATTAAACATGTGTTTCTTATTGCAAGTTTGTCCTTAAATAAAATAGTGAACATACTAGACAACTTGTCTTTTAGTAGTAAGAAAGCAAACAAAAGCTCCTAATTTAGCTGCATATTGTGTCATTTTCCATTCTATTATTTTGTCAAAATTATGAGGGACAAACTGTAAAAAAATTTTTTTAATCCACTTGTTCATTTACTGTTAATATCTGCTTACTTTCTCTTTCAACATGTTCTATCTACACTTCTGTTAAAATGTAATAATCACTTATTCTTCTGTTGTTTGAATACTTTACATTAGCTTGGATGATACCACAAATGTGGGTATCAATCCGATACCAAGTCGTTACAGGGTCATACATTGGTCATATTCAAAGTCCTCATGTGTCCAGGGACTTATTTCCTGAGTTTATAAACATAACATACATTTAAAAAAGAAGAAGAGAAGATTTTGTGAAGCTAAAATCACATCGATGTAATCATAGTAGTATCGACTAGACACGCTCCTGTACTTGGTATCATTACAGTGGATGTTAGGTGTAGATCCACCAATGGCGTTTGTTTACATTGCGACGCCGGTGAGCTACGGTGTGTAGTGAAGCATGTTTAGCTATTCCTCGTCCTGCAGGGATGATACTTGTAAGAAACGTACTTTATTTGTCGCCATGGAGACAAGGTTTAGTGATTTAGAATTAGCTACTACACTGCAGACTGCGTATGTACTAGCGGAAGCTGCTAGCTAGCGGCTTCCTGAGGGCGTTTCAGTGTTATAGCTTCACCTTTATCATTAGTTTTGTTGTAAAAATGTGCAGAATAAATATTACATTTCAACATTTCTGTCAACTAAGATTTGCTTCAGCTTGCAACACATAGTCATTTTGATAGTAGGCTATTATAGCTAATATAGACACTTAGGTCATGTATAGACTTCATTATAAGACTTTTGTTTTTTTGCAGCTCCAGACAGATTTGTTTTTTGTATTTTTGGTCCAATATGGCTCTTTCAACTTTTTGGATTGCCGACCTCTGTTTTAGACACTCTAAGCGCTTTACAGAAAACTGAGAACCCCTCATTCATTCACTCCACATTCACACATGATGGTGGTAAGCTACATTTATAGCCACAGCTGCCCTAGTAAAAGAGTGTTGGGCTGTTTAAAAAAGGCATACTATTTAATAAACAAACATTTACATAAAGCAAACAAATTGTCCAATCCAATGTTGACAGTATTTAAAACTTGAAAAGAACATTATCTGTCTAAGGTACACTTATTAAATATATAATATTGTACAAACCCCGTTTCCATATGAGTTGGGAAATTGTGTTAGATGTAAATATAAACGGAATACAATGATTTGCAAATCATTTTCAACCCATATTCAGTTGAATATGCTACAAAGACAACATATTTGATGTTCAAATTGATAAACATGTTTTTTTTTTGCAAATAATCATTAACTGTAGAATTTGATGCCAGCAACACGTGACAAAGAAGTTGGGAAAGGTGGCAATAAATACTGATAAAGTTGAGGAATGCTCATCAAACACTTATTTGGAACATCCCACAGGTGAACAGGCAAATTGGGAACAGGTGGGTGCCATGATTGGGTATAAAAGTAGATTCCATGAAATGCTCAGTCATTCACAAACAAGGATGGGGCGAGGGTCACCACTTTGTCAACAAATGCGTGAGCAAATTGTTGAACAGTTTAAGAAAAACCTTTCTCAACCAGCTATTGCAAGGAATTTAGGGATTTCACCATCTACGGTCCGTAATATCATCAAAGGGTTCAGAGAATCTGGAGAAATCACTGCACGTAAGCAGCTAAGCCCGTGACCTTCGATCCCTCAGGCTGTACTGCATCAACAAGCGACATCAGTGTGTAAAGGATATCACCACATGGGCTCAGGAACACTTCAGAAACCCACTGTCAGTAACTACAGTTGGTCGCTACATCTGTAAGTGCAAGTTAAAACTGTCCTATACAAGGCAAAAACCGTTTATCAACAACACCCAGAAACGCCGTCGGCTTCGCTGGGCCTGAGCTGATCTAAGATGGACTGATACAAAGTGGAAAAGTGTTCTGTGGTCTAACGAGTCCACATTTCAAATTGTTTTTGGAAACTGTGGATGTCGTGTCCTCCGGACCAAAGAGGAAAAGAACCATCCGAATTGTTATAGGCGCAAAGTTGAAAAGCCAGCATCTGTGAT
Source organism: Nerophis lumbriciformis (assembly GCF_033978685.3). NCBI lineage: Eukaryota > Metazoa > Chordata > Actinopteri > Syngnathiformes > Syngnathidae > Nerophis > Nerophis lumbriciformis. The sequence goes on from NC_084560.2 coordinate 25,215,833, forward strand.
GGTATGGGGGTGTATTAGTGCCCAAGACATGGGTAACTTACACATCTGTGAAGGCGCCATTGATGCTGAAAGGTACATACAGGTTTTGAAATCAACGTTACCCTGCTTATTTCAGCAAGACAATGCCAAGCCACGTGTTACATCAACGTGGCTTCATAGTAAAAGAGTGCGGGTACTAGACTGGCCTGCCTGTAGTCCAGACTTGTCTCTCCTTGAAAATGTGTGGCGCATTATGAAGCCTAAAATACCACAACGGAGACCCCGGACTGTTGAACAACTTAAGCTGTACATCAAGCAAGAATGGGAAAGAATTCCACCTGAGAAGCTTAAAAAATGTGTCTCCTCAGTTCCCAAATGTTTACTGAGTGTTGTTAAAAGGAAAGGCCATGTAACACAGTGGTGAACATGCCCTTTCCCAACTACTTTGGCACGTGTTGCAGCCATGAAATTCTAAGTTAATTATTATTTGCAAAAAAAAATAAAGTTTGAGTTTGAACATCAAATATCTTGTCTTTATAGTGCATTCAATTGAATATGGGTTGAAAAGGATTTGCAAATCATTGTATTCCGTTTATATTTACATCTAACACAATTTCCCAACTCATATGGAAACGGGGTTTGTATTTATCTGCGATTATTCACAAATAATTGCGAGTTATAGACAACATGCGATTAATCATGATTAATCGCAAATAAATCTTTCCAAAGCAAAGTGCATGCAATTATAGGTACACCTGTACAATGAAGTGAGAGCTAATACAGGAGCTAATGGGGATGGTTGAAACTATATTCGATTTCACAGTTCAACATGTCCGAAAAAGGAGTATGAAGAAACACATTCTATCTAATCCGACCCCTTCTCCAAATCTCAGCAATTACTGTTAGTCTTTCTGTGTTTAGCATGTTCACATGTCACAATTGTAACTTGAGACAAGAGCACTCACAGGCCGGATCAACAGTGAGGCTTAAACACTACTATGCAATATAAGCTCCTCATCATGTCAAATGGGATTTTCCCTGTTTTATTGAAAAAAAGCTGCAGCCAAAAGAAACAATCAGGATCAGGTCCAGATGGTCTGACCTTGCATAAGAACACAGTAGCCAACTCTGAAAAGAAAGTATTACTAAGGGCGGAAAAACTAGATCACAAGATGAAAATTGTAATTGTAGAAGGTTAAAGTACACTTGTGTTAAGACAAGGACTGTTGATATTTTCTTTTATATGTAACAGTACAGTTATAATCTCACAGCACACTGCAAAAAGTCAGTGTTCAAAAACAAGGGAAAAAAATACAAAAATTAGGGGTATTTTATTTGAACTAAGCAGAATTATCTGCTGAACAAGAACATTTGGCTTGTGCAGACTTTCCAAAACATCCTCAATGAACCCAAAAATACCTCAAAATCAGTATATTCTCACTAATAACAAGTCCACTTTTCTTGATAGAAAAAACAAACATGAGACCTTTTTTCTCAATATGTTGAAAAATATTCTTAAATTAAGTAAATGCTAGTGCCATTATCTTGACATAATGATATGCGCTCGGCATTACATTTCTTGAAACCAGCAAACTTATACTAAAAACTAATTTATTGTTCTTCATGGAAAGGCAACAAGGCAACCACTTGTTACTACTCTCGGGGTCTCCTAGCCGCTCAGGCAAATCATTTTTTCTAAAAAGGCATTTTCCCATCGATAACATGACATCATCGCGCCAAGTGCGTGCTCTTTCTGTTTCTTTTTTTTTTGTCCTGTCCAGCTTCTCAGGCAAATCATATAGTTGATGTAGATGCCCATATCGGCTGTTCAGGTTTACTTTACAAAAGAGAAGTGTGGGATACTCATCTTGTTGCCTTATTTGTATTTTACTTTATTAAATGTATTTATATTATCATTTGGTGCAGCCGGGCCGGAGCAGGAGGGGATAGAAAGAGGAAAGAAAAGGAAGACAGAGGGGAAATTGTGGGATTAGACAGAGACAAAAACAATAACAGCAAACACAATAACAACAACAACAATAGAGCAACATCAGCAAATATGACATGTACAAATATGATGGTAAAAGTAATAGCAAATAAGCAGTTAGCGAAAATAAAAAAACAATACAGAAATGACAATGAGCATTATTACACTACAAATGGAGCAATACAAATACCAATAGAAATAGCGCTATTGATAATGAATAATAATAATTTACCTCTTATCAACAATACAGGTGTTCAAATGCAACAATACATATACGTAATGATAACTTGAGATACGAAAGAATGCAGAAAAATGGAGGGGAAGAAAGAGAAGCAACCTACCTTAACCTTGTAGATTGTTATAGTAACAATAGGTTAAGCTTTGTCAGTGTGCCATGTGTTATACCCAGTTTACCCTAGGGCAACAACATTAGTATATGTTTGATGAAACGTGATTATGTGTATGAGTGTATGTATGCATATGTACTTGTATATGTATAGAATGTGTATTTGTGTTTGTACAGTGAATGTGTATGTACTGTATGTGTATGTTTGTATAATGAATGTGCGTGTGGATGTACAAACTTTGAGTATGTAAATGTGTATGTATGTGGGAGCGTAGGTACCTATGTATGTGAGTATATGTGAATTTTTATGTACAATATCAGAATCAGAATCAGCTTTATTGTCATTACGCAAGGTAACGAGATTGAGGCCATTCCATACAGTGCGATGTGTGCATGCTAGAAAAAACAAAAAACAACAAAAAACAACAAAAAAAACCAATGTGCAAATATATAAAAATATAAAAAATGTAGAAGTGCAATGAATATGGTGTGAAATGAAATACATACATTTGACTCCCAGTGTGTGTGGGAGCCAGAGTACTGCCCCAGCAGTGCGTGCTCTTTCAGTCAATTAGTGCACAAGGAATATATATTTACAGCCTGGCCAATTTTTTTTTGGATTGTAATATTGAAGAATTTATCTGAATGTGCATGAACTATTTCTGTTTAAAATTGTTTGAAATGTCAAATGTTTAAATATTAACTGTCAGTTTACTGTACTGTGCCAACTGTACTACTATAAGAGTACATATTTTCTATTGTTTCATTGAAGATAAAACAGCAAAGTCCATTTGGCTGTCATCTGTTTTAATTATGAGACACAATTGTGTCAAAGTCATGATTTTTTATGTCATGCTTGAAATAAGAAATTATTACTTTAAAAAAGTAGTTTTATACTTGTGAGTGTTGATGACACAGCTTTGCAGCAGTTGATATTCTAGTTTCAAGCATGTTTTACTCAATATAGGTCATAAAATCTCAGCAACAAGCTGTAATATCTTACTGAGATCATTTAGGACCAAAACACTTAAAACAAGTAAAACACTTTAACATAAAATCTGCTTAGTGAGAAGAATTATCTTATCAGACAGAAAATAAGCAAATATCACCCTTTTTTGAAAAATGTAATCTTACTTAGATTTCAGTTTTTGCAGTGCACTGTGTATTTTTTATTTTTTTTTGTAACATTGCAACTTTCCCCCTCTTAATATCACAAAGATTGTTTTGCTATATTTTAAATGTAGCCTTGTACTATTGCAAAATACACTACTGCTACAAATACACTCTTACAATATTGGGACTCTTTTTTCATAATATTTTTTCTCAGAATATTACAAATATTTTCCCGTAATATAGCTTTTTTTTTTTTTAATTGTAATTTTCCTACTTTTTTCTTATAATGGTTAAATGATATTCTCTTAGTATGTAGAATTAAATTATGGAATGGATTTGAAACGACTGGGTCGCATAGTGATGCGGGTGTGGTTCTCCCAAGGATGCAGACGGCTTCGGACACAGCTTGCAGGTAGGAAAATAATTTATTGAAAATATAAATCGTACGGGGAACGAACAAAAGACGTGCAAATAGCAAAAGGCAAAAACAAAAGGACTAGCGTGGGAGCTAGCAGGCAAAATGGCATAGCGTGAAAAGCTAGCGGGAATCAAAGTTGTCGTTATCTGTTGTATGGGAACAAACTAGGAAGCCAGACCGAGTGAGGCCAGGACAAAGACTAAATAGCCCTCTGATTAGCGCCCGGGCAACAGGTGCGCGTCCCGGACACTAACCAGAGGCAGGTGTGTATAATCTGCAGTCATGGCAACAGAAACAAACAAAACTCAAGGTGCTGAAAACACATGTGACTCAAACATAAACAACCTATGATCCGGGCAGCGGATCGTAACAGTACCCCCCCCCCCCCCCTTAAAGGACAGATTCCAGATGTCCCTTGACACTAAATAAAACTAGAACCCAAAAAACAAGAAATAGTTCGAGAGTCAAGGGAGGGTGGAGGGAGGATTTGGTGGTGGGTCGCCAGGCCACGTGTCCCCGAATCCACCGGGGAAGAGTCAGGTGGCGGCGGCGAGTGGAACGCCGCTGCCGCAGGCGAGGCGGGCGACCACGGAAAGGCCACATTCGTGGCTGCCGAGAAGGTGGGCGTGAGTGGCGCCAGAAGTTCAACAGCCGCAGAGTCCTAAGTCTATGTCTCGGGTGTCGCTGCTGTTTGCGCCACAGGCGTCCATACACACCTCAGAGAGCGCCGCTTGCGCAGCCAGACCACTTGAGGTCGCTGAGACGACGATGAGGGCGAGGAAGGTGGCGGCGTCCTGGAAAAGCCCACCGGAGACGAGGAGAGAGAAGACGTCGCCGTGGAAGCAGGAGGAGTCGTCGTCGCCGTGGAGGCAGGAGGAGACGTCGTCGCCGTGGAGGCAGGAGGAGACGTCGTCGCCGTGGAGGCAGGAGCAGGTTCTGGTACCAGCCGTGGAGCAGGTGCAGGTTCTGGTACCAGCCGTGGAGCCGGCGCTGGTGTGGGTACCAGCCGTGGAGCCGGCGCTGGTGTGGGAACCAGCCGTGGAGCCGGCGCTGGTGTGGGAACCAGCCTTGGAGCCGGCGCTGGTGTGGGAACCAGCCTTGGAGCCGGCGCTGGTGTGGGAACCAGCCTTGGAGCCGGCGCTGGTGTGGGAACCAGCCTTGGAGCCGGCGCTGGTGTGGGAACCAGCCTTGGAGCCGGCGCTGGTGTGGGAACCAGCCTTGGAGCCGGCGCTGGTGTGGGAACCAGCCTTGGCGCCGGCGCTGGTGTGGGAACCAGCCTTGGCCCCGGCGCTGGTGTGGGAACCAGCCTTGGCGCCGGCGCTGGTGTGGGAACCAGCCTTGGCGCCGGCGCTGGTGTGGGAACCAGCCTTGGCGCCGGCGCTGGTGTGGGAACCAGCCTTGGCGCCGGCGATGGTGTGGGAACCAGCCTTGGCGCCGGCGATGGTGTGGGAACCAGCCTTGGCGCCGGCGCTGGTGTGAGAACCAGCCTTGGAGCCGGCGCTGGTGTGAGAACCAGCCTTGGAGCCGGCGCTGGTGTGAGAACCAGCCTTGGAGCCGGCGCTGGTGTGGGAACCAGCCGAGGAACTTGGCATGGTGGAGCTTGGCGTGGTGGAGGTACTGGAGACGAAGCTTGGTGTGTCAGCCGAGGTGCAGGAACAGGTGCTAGCCGAGGTGCAGCTGGAGGTGGCCTAGCTGGCGGTTGTGGCTTAGCAGGACGAAGGACTGGTGGCGGTGGCCGTGCAGGAGGTTGCGGTTTAGCACGTCGAAAGACTGGTGGCGGTGGCCTAGCTGGCGGTTGTGGTTTAGCAGGCCGAAGGACTGGTTGCGGTGGCCGTGCAGGAGGTTGCGGTTTAGCACGCCGAAAGACTGGTGGCGGTGGCCGTGCAGGGGGTTGCGGCTTAGCACGCTGAAAGACTGGTGACGGTGGCCGTGCAGGAGGTTGCGGTTTAGCACGCCGAAAAACTGGTGGCGGTGGCCGTGCAGGAGGTTGCGGCTTAGCACGCCGAAGTTGTGCCACCGCACTAGCACAGTTCCCAGTACTAGCCCCCCCCTCAAGACGCGGATACCAGACGCGCTCTTTGCGGTTTGGAACCGTCTTCAAGGGTGGGTGGGGGGAGGTATGGAGGGGGGTATACTCCTCTTTAAATTGTCCAAATTGACTATTATCACTCCTCACTTGAGATTGGGTGGGAGCACAGGGGGGAAAAATATGTGCAGTGGGCGGAGCAATAGTCACTGGGCGCGGAACCAAATTCACTGGAGGTGGAGTCTGAAAATCAGAATGTGACTGACTAGACTTACACTTAATAAAAATGTCCTGATAATGTTTTATCTTGGAATAAAAGTCATTTGGAGGTGGCTGACTGAATGAAGCAGAAGATGGAAAAAAAAATTCTTGCTCAATGACGTCATCGGGAGTGGGCGGAGTTACCTCTTTGGGGGGCGCCAATGAAATGACGTCATTGTTGATGCTGTCCATGTGACTGACAGCCCAATCAGAGAACTGTTTGGCGAAGTGGTCGATGGGGTTGCCAAACATCTGAGGAGGGGAAGTTTGAGCTGCATGTAGCTTGCTTCGGTCCGGGGGAGGAGTTTGCAGGAGCGGCGCGTCTTGGCGGCGAGGGAAAGACCTTCTGGCCGGCTTCCGTCTTCGCTGACGCGTCCCGTACTGCGGGGGTGTGGCGATGTCCTCGGGCCAAACGGAGTGGATTGGGACCAGCTTTCCGTTGGGACCCCATATCAGGTCCTGGCGCTCCGAGGGGGAATAGCGAAGAGTTTCCGCTTCCATTGCTCGCAACACCTCCCACGTACCTTCGTCAAACTCCTCAATGGCTGCCGCGGGAGAATTGTTATTTGCTGGCTTCCTACTGAAACGACTGGGTCGCATAGTGATGCGGGTGTGGTTCTCCCAAGGATGCAGACGGCTTCGGACACAGCTTGCAGGTAGGAAAATAATTTATTGAAAATATAAATCGTACGGGGAACGAACAAAAGACGTGCAAATAGCAAAAGGCAAAAACAAAAGGACTAGCGTGGGAGCTAGCAGGCAAAATGGCATAGCGTGAAAAGCTAGCGGGAATCAAAGTTGTCGTTATCTGTTGTATGGGAACAAACTAGGAAGCCAGACCGAGTGAGGCCAGGACAAAGACTAAATAGCCCTCTGATTAGCGCCCGGGCAACAGGTGCGCGTCCCGGACACTAACCAGAGGCAGGTGTGTATAATCTGCAGTCATGGCAACAGAAACAAACAAAACTCAAGGTGCTGAAAACACATGTGACTCAAACATAAACAAACTATGATCCGGGCAGCGGATCGTAACAGGATTAACCAAAATAAATCAAATGAAGCACCAATTTGATTCAGTTTAAGAAACTGTTCAATCTACAAGTGTTCACAAAGTACACATAAGAGTTATGATGAACATATTGAACCCTTTTCTTTTCTTTTCTTTTTTTTCATTGAGACAAAGATTTTTTTATGTATTCAATATTTATTTGCTTACTATGGTATATTATTTATTTGTTCACTGTTCTGTTACAGAGAACAAGGACATTGGATAAAATTGCTATGGTATGAAAAGGGGTATGATTAAATAAGCTCTGCTTCTTCCTACTCCTTTTCGGACGTGCTGTAATGAAACAACTGGAAATATGTGCTGCCTTACATTGTATCGTATGCATGTTCCAAATAAACTTAAACTGAATTAATATGTAATTTTCAATTTGTTCTCATAATGTTAGAATGTAATTCTTTTAATATTGTGACTTTTTTATTGTGGTATTGCAAGTCTTTTCCCCGTACTGTTACATATAATATTTGGCAATAATCTGACTTTTTCCTCAAAATATTCTAATTATATTCTCATATTACATTGCAATTTTTTCTCATAATGATGGATTTCAATTCTCATAATATTGTCACTGTTTTCTTGTGATATTGTTACTTTTTTTCCCGTACAGTTACACATATCATTTAACACTATTGTGAATTATTCCTCGTAAAGTCCCAATTGTATTCTTATTATATGTTTATTTTAATGTTATAATTATATTTATCACATTTTGTATTTTTTTCCCTTAAAATATAGTTAACATATAGTTTCTTAATATTGTGACTTATTTCTTGGAATATTCCAATATTTGTCTCTTAACAGATAGTTTTCGCAATGTTATGTAACCCAGGGTAAAAATGAAAATATGTGGGCTGATATTCAAAACCGTACACAAATAACTACAAGTCACACACACAAACAAAACAAAAAAACAGTCAAATAACTACAATCCTGAGAGCTGAAATGTGGATAGCCAATTAAAAAAAACAACAACCATTTTATTACATCACAGCATATCATAGCAGTCCCCAGTTACTGTAATGATATTCGTATTTAATGGTTACGTGCATTTATAAATTATGTGTCATTTGTATTCTTAACGAAAAAAATGAGCAGGCTTTTGTTCTGTTGCTTGGCTAAAACTAAATTACCCACACACAAATGAAATGAGACACATTTATCATTGTCTAGTGATGAACTATGCCCCCTAGTGGCTGAGAGCACAATGATGATATCAGAACAATTAAGTGTTTGGATTAAATCTCATGACATCATTCCTTTTCCGTCCATGATCTGGCCTTTAAATCTCTCTTGCAACATTTTTGGAAGCGGTTACTGCTCGGGGGAAAAAGTAATAGCTCATCAGAGGCGCACATTTTGTTGAAATCTGTGAATGATGATGCTGTTATGCGCGTTAAAAAGAAGTGCCAGAATAAATAACAATCTCTGCATCTAGACAATGATTCAAATCTGAGCGTAAAATTTTCCCTGGAGCTCGTGTGTCACGAGATTGTGCAAGTGTACCTAACGTTGTGTATTTCAGTGTTTTTCAACCACTGTGCCGCGGCGTGAGATACAGTCTGGTGTGCCGTGCACGGCAAAAACTGAAATATAAGTAAGATTAAATATCTCAATTAAGGGTGACATTTGCTTATTTTCTGTCTGATAAGATAATTCTTCTCACTAAGCAGATTTTATGTTGGTGTTTTACTTGTTTTAAGGGTTTCGGTCCTAAATGATCTCAGTAAGATATTACAGCTTGTTGCTGAGATTTTATGACCTATATTGAGTAAAACATGATTGAAACTAGAATATCAACTGATGCAAAGCTGTGTCATCAACACTCACAAGTATAAAACTACTTTTTTAAAGTAATCATTTCTTACTTCAAACATGAAAAAAAAAATCATGATGCCGATTATGTCAAGAGCATTTGCTTAATTTAAGAATATTTTTCAACATATTGAGCAAAAAGGTCTAATTTTTTTTCTACCAAGAAAAGTGCACTTGTTATTAGTGAGAATATACTTATTTTAAGGTATTTTTGGGTTCATTGAGGTATAGCTAATTTTACTTGTTTTGGAAAGTCTTGACAAGCCAAAATGTCTTGTTCTATTGGCAGATAATTTTGCTTAGTTCAAATAAAAGACCCCAAATGTTTTTTGTTTTTTTCTTGTTTTTGAACACTGACTTTTTGCAGTGTGGGACATTGTCTAATTTCACCTATTTGGGTTCAAAATATTTTTTGCAAACCAGTAACTATAGTGTTGTTGTTGAGTGTTGGTGTTGTCTAGAGCTCGGCAGAGTAACCGTGTAATACTCTTCCATATCAGTAGGTGGCAGAAGGCTATGCAGAACGAAACTAAAACTGAACTGGCTACAAAGTAAACAAAAACAGAATGCTGGACGACAGCAAATACTTACTGTGGAGCAAAGACGGCGTACACAATGTACATCCGAACATGACGTGACAATCGACAATGTCCCCACAAAGAAGGATAAAAACAACTGAAATATTTTTGATTGCTAAAACAAAGTAGATGCGGGAAATATCGCTCAAAGGAAGACATTAAACTGCTACAGGAAAATACCAAAAAAAGAGAAAAAGCCACCAAAAAAGCCTATTTTGGTGGCTTTTTCAAGACAAGAACTAAAACACTACACACAGGAAAACAGCAAAAAACTCAAAATAAGTCACGGCGTGATGTGACAGGTGGTGACAGTACACCTACTTTGAGACAAGAGCTATAGTGATGCATGCTTGGTTATGGTTTAAAGTCATATCCAACAACAAACGACTTTTTACTGTCAACTGAGTTTCGTTTTTTTAATGATTTTTGCTGGTGGCGTGCCTCTGGATTTTTTCTACGCAAAAAAATGTGCCTTGGCTCAAAAAAGGTTGAAAAACACTGGTGTATTTATTGTGAGCGCGTCCTCTCACATTTAAAGGCTTGCAGGCAGAATGCACTCAGCTGGAGGACGTTCCAAATGCTTCATTCTCTGCTCAAATACCACACACGTTAGCATAATCTACCTTTTTGCTGCTATCAAACATCGATACACCCCCCGCACATCAAGCCCGTATCCCACATTGAACGGATGGAATGACATTTAGCGTTCAGATTTTTCAACAATATGACATTTGCATATTTATTTTATTTTTTTTAACTTTCACCCCTCACTCCAGCAGGTTGCCGCGTGGCGCCGGGTGGAGGCTGCCGATCGTAAACCTTGCCGGCCAGCGTCGTTCCGAGCGCAGGCCGCGTCAGCAGCGGGGGGGGGGGCGGGGGGGGGGGGTGTTGTCCAAAGAGCAAGCTCTGTCTGGCCTGGATCTTCATTTAATTCTGTGTTGTCCGGCATCTAAATCAACCCCCGAGCTCATTTCCATTGTCTGGAACATGGCTGCTGTGCTCCTCTCGGGAGTGTCAACTTTGCCTGGCTGGAGTGCAGACTGCATAAAATGGCCATTTCTGCAGGTAAGAGATAAGAGCAGAACGAGGAGCTAATTACCATTCGGTGTATGTTAAAAGCCCGGGAAAGGGCAGCTAGCAACAGTGGTGTCTGTTTTGACACAGGCCAACTATTTAATAGGATCTGAACCCCCAAACCCTGGTTCATATTTATAATAAATAGGCCAAATCTTAATGTGAGCCCGTGACTGTTTTGCTACTCTGAAAGCAAAACGCTCTAATGAGGGCACTGCCCTCAAATTAATAGCGGCTTCTCCTTGTGTTTGCCAGTAGAAACACCGGGATTGCTCTGCTTGTTTCACGACAAATTGAATTGTGCTGGAGAGCACATTATTCCCACTGTGAGTAACTAGGGCTGGTCAATATATTGAATATACCGTATTTTTCGGATTATAAATCGTAGTTGTTTTCATAGTTCGGCCGGGGGGCGACTTATACTCTGGAGCGATTTATGTGTGAAATTATTAAAGGGGAACATTATCACAATTTCAGAATGGTTAAAACCATTAAAAATCAGTTCCCAGTGACTTATTATATTTTTCGAAGTTTTTTTCAAAATTTTACCCATCACGCAATATCCTTAAAAAAAAGCTTCAAAGTGCCTGATTTTAACCATCGTTATAAACACCCGTCCATTTTCCTGTGACGTCACATAGTGAAGCCAACACAAACAAACATGGCGGAAAGAACAGCAAGCTATAGCGACATTAGCTCGGATTCAGACTCGGATTTCAGCGGCTTAAGCGATTCAACAGATTACGAATGTATTGAAACGGATGGTTGTAGTGTGGAGGCAGGTAGCGAAAACGAAATTGAAGAAGAAACTGAAGCTATTGAGCCAACCTACTCAGTGGCCTAGTGGTTAGAGTGTCCGCCCTGAGATCGGTAGGTTGTGAGTTCAAACCCCGGCCGAGTCATACCAAAGACTATAAAAATGGGACCCATTACCTCCCTGCTTGGCACTCTGCATCAAGGGTTGGAATTGGGGGTTAAATCACCAAAATGATTCCCGGGCGCGGCCACCGCTGCTGCCCACTGCTCCCCTCACCTCCCAGGGGGTGATCAAGGGTGATGGGTCAAATGCAGAGAATAATCTCGCCACACCTAGTGTGTGTGTGACAATCATTGGTACTTTAACTTTAACTTTTAACTTTATATCTGTTTGAACCGTATGCAAGTGAAACCGACGAAAACGACACGACAGCCAGCGACACGGGAGAAAGCGAGGACGAATTCGGCGATCGCCTTCTAACCAACGATTGGTATGTGTTTGTTTGGCATTAAAGGAAACTAACAACTATGAACTAGGTTTACAGCATATGAAATACATTTGGCAACAACATGCACTTTGATAGTGCAGACAGCCCAGTTTTCATCAATTAATATATTCTGTAGACATACCCTCATCTGCGCTCTTTTCCTGAAAGCTGATCTGTCCAGTTTTGGAGTTGATGTGAGCCAAGACATCCAGGGGGTTTAGCTCGCTCGTCTGCGGGAACAAACTGCCGCCATTGCTTGCCGTGCTACCGAGGGCCTTTGTCCCTGAATTGCTCACACACTCCGGCAGATTCAATGGGGGTCTGGCGACAGATTTCTTTGACTTTATCGTTGGAAATGCATCTGCTTTGAGTGTCGCAGGATATCCACACATTCTTGCCATCTCTGTCGTAGCATAGCTTTCGTCGGTAAAGTGTGCGGAACAAACGTCCAATTTCTTGCCACTTTCGCATCTTTGGGCCACTGGTGCAACTTGAATCCGTCCCTGTTCGTGTTGTTACACCCTCCGACAACACACCGACGAGGCATGATGTCTCCAAGGTACGGAAAACAGTCGAAAAAACAGAAAATAACAGAGCTGATTTGACTCGGTGTTTGAGAAAATGGCGGATTGCTTCCCGATGTGACGTCACAACGTGACGTCATCGCTCCGAGAGCGAATATTAGAAAGGCGTTTAATTCGCCAAAATTCACCCATTTAATGTTCGGAAATCGGTTAAAAAAATATTTGGTCTTTTTCTGCAACATCAAGGTATATATTGACGCTTACATAGGTCTGGTGATAATGTTCCCCTTTAAAGGCCTACTGAGATGCGATTTTCTTATTTAAACGGGGATAGCAGGTCCATTCTATGTGTCATACTTGATTATTTCGCGATATTGCCATATTTTTGCTGAAAGGATTTAGTAGAGATCATCGACGATAAAGTTCGCAACTTTTGGTCGCTGATAAAAAAGCCTTGCCTGTACCGGAAGTAGCAGACGATATGCGCGTGACGTCACAGGTTGTGGAGCTCCTCACATCTGCACATTGTTTACAATCATGGCCACCAGCAGCGAGAGCAATTCGGACCGAGAAAGCGACGATTTCCCCATTAATTTGAGAGAGGATGAAAGATTTGTGGATGAGGAAAGTGAGAGTGAAGGACTAGAGGGCAGTGGGAGTGATTCGGATAGGGAAGATAGGGACCTGATATTCAGCTGGGAATGACTAAAACAGTAAATAAACACAAGACATATATATACTCTATTAGCCACAACACAACCAGGCTTATATTTAATATGCCACAAATGAATCCCGCATAACAAACACCTCTCCCCTCCCGTCCATATAACCCGCCAATACAACTCAAACACCTGCACAACACACTCAATCTCACAGCCCAAAGTACCGTTCACCTCCCCAAAGTTCATACAGCACATATATTTCCCCAAAGTTACGTACGTGACATGCACATAGCTGCACGCACGTACGGGCAAGCGATCAAATGTTTGGAAGCCGCAGCTGCATGCGTACTCACGGTACCGTGTCTGCGTATCCAACTCAAAGTCCTCCTGGTAAGAGTCTCTGTTGTCCCAGTTCTCCACAGGCCAATGGTAAAGCTTGACTGTCATCTTCCGGGAATGTAAACAATGAAACACCGGCCGTGTTTGGGTTGCTGCAGTTGGCCACAATACACCGCTTCCCACCTACAGCTTTCTTCTTTGCTGTCTCCATTGTTCATTGAACAAATTGCAAAAGATTCACCAACACAGATGTCCAGAATACTGTGGAATTTTGCGATGAAAACAGACAACTTAATAGCTGGCCACCATGGTGTCCCAAAATGTCCTCCACAATCCGTGACGTCACGCGCTGACGTCATCATACCGAGACGTTTTCAGCAGGATATTTCACGCAAAATTTAAAATTGCACTTTAGTAAGCTAACCCGGCCGTATTGGCATGTGTTGCAATGTTAAGATTTCATCATTGATATATAAACTATCAGACTGCGTGGTCGGTAGTAGTGGCTTTCAGTAGGCCTTTAACACATTAGCGTAAAATATCAAATAATATTCAAGGAAGAAGATTTCATGGAATTTAGCGATTAGGAGTGACAGATTGTTTGGTAAACGTATAGCATGTTCTATATGTTATAGTTATTTGAATGACTCTTACCATAATATGTTACGTTAACATACCAGGCACGTTCTCAGTTGGTTATTTATGCCTCATATAACGTACACTTATTCAGCCTGTTGTTCACTATTCTTTATTTATTTTAAATTGCCTTTCAAATGTCTATTCTTGGTGTTGGGTTTTATCAAATACATTTCCCCAAAAAATGTGACTTATATATGTTGTTTTCCCTTTTTATTATGCATGTTCGGCCGGTGCGACTTATACTCCGGAGCGACTTATATTCCGAAAAATACGGGACTCGATGTTCGTCTCGTGCGATATAGAAAATGACTATATCGTAATATTCGAGTATACGTCCTAACGCAGTTGCTTTTAGCTGCGGGCATTACACTACAGGCTCTTCTCACTCTTTCTTGTCTCTCCTTCTCACACACTGCAAAAACTGAAATCTAAGTAGGATTAAATATCTCAAATAAGGGTGATATTTGCTTATTTTCTGTCTGCTAAGATCATTCTTCTCACTAAGCAGATTTTATGTTAGTGTTTTACTTGTTTTAAGTGTTTTGGTCCTGATCTCAGTAAGATATTGTAGCTTGTTGCTGAGATTTGATGACCTATTTTGAGTAAAACATGCTTGAAACTAGAATATCAAGTGTTGCAAATCTGTGTCATCAACACTCACAAGTGTAAAACTGCTTTTTCAAAGGAAGAATTTCTTATTTCAAGCAAGGAATAACAAATCCTTACTTTTGACACAATTGTGTGTCATAATTAAAACGTTGCTGTTTTATTTTCAATGAAACAATAGAACATACATACTCATATAGTAGTACAGTTGGCACAGTACAGCAAACTGACAGTTAATATTTAAACATTTAATATGTGACATTTCAAACAATTTTGAACAGAAATAGTTCATGCACATTCAGATAAATTCTTCAAAATTACAATTAAAAAAAATGTGGTTGGGGGCCGGGCTGTAAATATATATATATATATATATATATATATATATATATATATATATATATATTCCTTGCGCACTAATTGACTGAAAGAGCACGCACTTGGCGCGATGATGTCATGTTGTCGATGGAAAAATGCAAGACATGTAATGCCAAGCGCATATCATTATGTCAAGATAACGGCACTAGCATTTGCTTAATTTAAGAATATTTTTCAACATATTGAGCAAAAAGGTCTCTTTTTTTTTTCTACCAAGAAAAGTGCACTTGTTATTAGTGAGAATATACTTATTTTAAGGTATTTTTGGGTTCATTGAGGTTAGCTAATTTTACTTGTTTTGGAAAGTCTTGACAAGCCAAATTTTCTTCTTCTATTGGCAGATAATTTTGCTTCTTTCAAGTAAAATGCCCCTAAATTTTGTATTTTTTTTTTTGTCGTTTTTGAACACTGACTTTTTGCAGTGCAGAGACATAAAACAAGCGCACATTGTAACGTACGTTACATACTGTCGCACGTGCAACGTCATATGCCCTCGCCGAGCAGAGAGGTAGCAGCATGGTAAAGTTAGCTGTTGTGCTAGCGGAGCGGTGCGAGTGGTAATACGAGAGAAAGGTGTAAATCTGCTAATAAATGAAGGAAGAATTAGTTCCCTTGAAAAACAGCAGGGAGTCCATCGTCTGGAGGTGGTTTGGCTTCAAGCGGGAAGATGTTGAACAGACAACCGTAATATGTCAAGTATGCGGCAAAAGCGTTGCTACAAAAAGTAGCAGCACTGCTAATGTAGCATCATTTGAAAAGTCACCCGCTTGAGAATAACTCTGCATGTCAACATCTCCGTTCGGTGCCACACCAACAAAATGCCTAAGCAACCATTTCCACATCAACACCGTATGAAAAAACTAGTCTCCAACAGAAGGAGATAACGTCCGCAGGAACCTACCACATAGCGAAGGACATGCACTATTTGATTTCCTATTATGCAGCTCATTTTTATTTGACAGTTATTGAAATATATTGTGTGACATCATGCACAAAAGTGCACTTTTCTGGCTTTTGACCTCACTTTTTCTCAACAAGCACCTGGTGTCGAACTTTGAGATCGGCCCCACTCCACAAAAACACTTCAACATCACACCCAAGTTGATTGGGCATACACGCACGCACCCGCCCCT
Organism: Nerophis lumbriciformis; assembly: GCF_033978685.3. Classification (NCBI taxonomy): domain Eukaryota; kingdom Metazoa; phylum Chordata; class Actinopteri; order Syngnathiformes; family Syngnathidae; genus Nerophis; species Nerophis lumbriciformis. The sequence goes on from NC_084560.2 coordinate 25,232,018, forward strand.
TCCCCAACCACCGCTTGTTTGCTCCAATTCCCCCTCCCTCTTTTGCGAGTTTGTTGTGACTAAATGTAACGTGTTTATGTTTGCATTGCAAATTAGGTTTTTTCCCTCTTGCGGATCCAGCCTTTGACTGTTATTTTTTTTACTCTCCTCCCTTTCCCAATATCACCTTTTTTCTCACATTTTTTTAAGGAGCGCCGTAAAAGGGCTGTTCCGTCGGCGGTCTTGTCTTGTCTCCCTGTAACGTATGTCTGCTCTTAGTGGGACTGTGCCGAAAATATACTTTTCAGTTCTTATGTGTCTTGTGCATGTTAAGAATTGACAATAAATCATCTTGAATCTTGAATCTGTATTTGTTTTAAACTATTGTAGTGGCATTGTGTCCAAAAAGTGCACTTAAATTTAGCGTTGTTTTGATATGTCATCTTAGTGACATCATGCACAAAAGTGCACTAATAGCTTGTTTTAAAATGTCTCTGACAATCTTGCACTTTCTGTTTTGGAAATGACATGAATGTTTGTGCCACTGCTTAATAACTGTTTAATAAATACACTTTTTTTAAATTGACTTAGTTGGGATTTCCCTCTCTGCATGAAAGTTTAAAATGAGCATATATTAATGCAGTATGAACAAGAATGTTTTAATGTAGACACATAGAATCATCATACTGCTGTGATTATATGCATCAAGTGTTCATTCAAGGCTAAGGCAAAATATCGAGATATATATCGTGTATCGTGACATGGCCTAAACATATTGAGATATTAATAAAAGGCCATATCGCCCAGCCCTATGTGTAACGTCATACCTGTTGTAATGGACTCCTGTAGACCCGACTTTAACACAACATCCCAACTCCCTTTTCCCCAGATTCACTTAGAACTCGGCTCGGCCTTGATTGGACTTGAGATTAACATGTGTATCGTTCTTCTTTTGCGTCCACTACGGCGTGACACTGGAATACCGATGATGTTGTGAACATGAAGGGTCGGGCGTGACACGTGCATCACAATGCAGATTGAGCAAATGCATGAGCAAACAAGTCCCGCTGGCTCCTCCATTACTCCAAAACAGATTGTGTTCATGCTTGGGAGAGAATCGAGCACTCACTCTGCACTGGAACCTCTAAAGTCAAACGCTGGGGCGGTCGTACAGTGGCCATAACTGTAAGAAATACAATGTTGGCGCTAGGAAATTTCAAAATGGGGTGCCAGGGACCCCATCAAGTCTTAAAAACGGGGTCCCACAGTAAATTTTTGGGGTCCCACTTTTTTTGTAACCGTTTTTGAAAACAAATGATAAATGTATGCATTATCTTGTTATAACTCACATTCTATATTGTGTTTTGGAAAAAGGTTGTCATAAACGTTACTTAATTCATTTAAAAAATAATATAAAAGAAAACAAGTTTGTATGTGTATGTCAATTCATCCATCCATCCATCCATCTTCTTCCACTTATCTGAGGTTGGGTCGCGGGGGCAGCAGCCTAAGCAGGGAAGCCCAGACTTCCCTCTCCCCAGCCACTTCGTCCATTTATTCACTTATAAACATTCATCAACTTCAGATATATACGTCAATTATTATTTATTTTTTTACGTTGTTTTTTTGTTTGTTTGTTTTCTGCCCTTTTTGTCAAAGAAAACAATGTTTTTTTTATGGCAAACACACAAAATATGTTAAATCTTCCACAAAAAAATATTTTTCAAAGTGGAATACTTGATGTGAAGTAATCGGAGCCTTGGATAGGTCAATAATTCATAAACATTGATTTTGATTCAATATTATGTTTTGAGCAATGACAGTTTGAAAGAAAAAAACCCAGCTATGTTTTATTAGTCAACATTGCAACTTGTTCTAAATTGCATTTCACCTGTAAGCTTTTTTATTCTGTTTTTGTTTATTTTAATAGTATTTTTAGAATGTGCCGTGGGCCTTTAAAACCTGAGCTGCGGGCCGTAAATGGCCTCCGAGCCACACTTTTGACACCCCTGCTCTATATAATAAAAAATAAAATCTGAGCCTGGCGATGTATGCACGTTTATCATAACGCACGTCAGCATCTCTGCTTCAGTAAACCGTGACGGTGATGACGTCGGACCATAGGGCGCACCGGATCATAAGGCGCACTGCCGATGAGCGGGTCTATTCAGGTCTTTTTCATACAAAAGGCGCACCGGATTATAGGGCGCAATAAAGGGGTCGTCATATGATTTTTTTCTAAATTGAAAATACTATCTTGTGGTCCACATAACATGTAATGGTGGTTATTTGGTCAAAATGTTGCATATATTATGTTTTACATACCATTTTCAAGTAGATCATCTCTTAAGGATGCGCCGTTTTGTGGGCGGTCTTATTTACGTGGCTCACCTTCGGCAGCGTCTTCTCCCCGTCATCTTTGTTGTAGCGTGCAAGGACGGGAGTGGAAGAAGTGTCAAAAGATGGCGCTAACTGTTTTAATGACATTCAGACTTTACTTCAATCAATAACGGAGCAGCGTCTCCTCAGCCGTGGCTCAATAATGCTAACCTGACTCTCGCCAGATCCTTGTAGTTCGCTGAGCTCCACACAAGGATCTGGGACGTTAATAGGGGATGTATTTCAGAAGGCGGGGCCTTGTAAAAAAAAAGATTGTATGTGATTGTGGGGCTGGGCGATATTGCCTTTTACTAATATCTCAATATTTTTTTGTCACGATACACAATATATATCTCGATATTTTGCCTTAGCCTTGAATGAACACTTGATGCATATAATCACAGCAGAATGATGATTCTATGTGTCTACATTAAAACATTCTTGTTCATACTGCATTAATATATGCTCATTTTAAACTTTCATGCAGAGAGGGAAATCCCAACAAAGTCAATTTAGCAAAAGTGTATTTATTAAACAGACATTAAGCCGTGGCACAAACATTCATGTCATTTCAAAACACAAAGTGCAAGATTGTCAAGAGACTTTTTAAAACAAGCTATGAGTGCACTTTTGTGCATGATATCACTAAGATGACATATCAAAACAACACTAAATTAAAGTGCACTTTTTGTACAGAACGCCACTACAATAGTTTAAAACAAAGTGCACTTATGTGCATGATGTCACACAAGATATTTCAATAACTGTCAAATAGAAATGAGCTGCATTATAGGAAATCAAATAGTGTATGTCCTTCGCTATGTGGTAGGTTCCTGCGGACATTATCTCCTTCTGCTGTTAACTAGTTATTTCATACGGTGTTGATGTGGAAATGGTTGCTTAGGCATTTTGTTGATGTGGCACCAAACGGAGATGTTGACATGCGGAGTTTCAAGCACTCTTCATTCTCTAGCGGGTGACTTTTCAAATGATACTACAAACTAGTAGTGCTGCTACTTTTTGTAGCAACGCTTTTTGCCGCATACTTGACAAATTACGGTTGCTTGAAGCCAAACCACCGCCAGACGATGGACTCCCTGCTGTTTTTCTTGGGGATAAATTCTTCCTTCATTTGTTACCAGATTCACACCTTCTTTCTCTCATATTACCACTCGCACCACAGCTAACGTTACCCATTCCGCTACCTCTCTGCTCGGCGAGGGCGTATGACGTTGCACGTGCGACAGTATGTGACGTATGTAAGAAGGTGCGCTTGTTTTATGTCTCTGTGAGAAGGAGAGACAAGATAGAGTGAGAAACGCATGTAGTGTAATGCCCGCAGCTAAAAGCAACTGCGTGAGAACGTAAACTCGAATATCACGACATAGTCATTTTCTATATCACACAGAGACGAACCGGTTTGATTTTATGTGAATTGATACCTTGTAGTTACGACGGAATAAAAGTACTGAATTCTGTACCCATCCCTGCTACTATAATAATTTGTAACAATATATTTTGTCTTTGTAATCCACAAGATGGCAGTAGCTGGTTTAAAAATATCATCAGTGGACAGCATCTAGCAGCTTACATCGGCGTGTGCTTTAAAATAATGTTTTGCTACTCAGCCGTGTCAAACCTCATGTTATTATGAGGTTGTTTTGTAAACATAAGATTTAAAAAAAAAAAGCAGGAGTTGAAAAGAGAACCTATTGCACTCATTTCCAGCCCTTTTATATTTGACTTATGGACTTCTATAGAGCGACTACACACGATACACACAAAGTGTCGCGGCATCATCACCTGACACCTCTGAAGAAGGCTGCAGAGGCAAGGTAGCCAAAACTTGTCAGGTACAAACACGTTTACCTTTCAGGCTTTTATAGAAAAAAACTTTGTTTATAAGTCCTAAAACACAAAAAGCTTATTAGATTTTTGTAGATTTGCATTGCTATCTAAACACAAAGGCTACTTCATCCCTACAGGCCTGTTTCACAGGTTTCCCTGCTCTTCAGGGGAAACTCAGGGAAACTGTGTTTTTCTTCCCCGACCTAAGGTGTGTGTGTGTGTGTGTGTGTTTGTGTGTGTGTGTGCGTGTGTGTGTGTGTGAGTGTGTGTGTGTGTGTGTGTGTGTGTGTGTGTGTGTGTGTGTGCATACATGCATACATACATATACTGTATATGTAAATGTATATATGTGTATATGTATACATATACATAGGCCTGTTTCGCAGGTTTCCCTGCTATTCAGGGGAAACTCAAGAAAACAGTTTTTGTGTGTGTGTGTGTGTGTGTGCATACATACATATAAGTATATATGTATACATATATATAGATATGTATACATATATGTATATGTATACATATATATGTGTATATGTATGTATGTATATGTATACATGTATGTGTGTGTATGTATGTGTGTATATATATATATATATATATATATATATATATATATATATATATATATATATATATATATATATATATATATATATGTATGTGTGTATATATATATATATATATATATATATATATATATATATGTATGTATATGTATATGTATGTATGTGTTTATATATATATATATATATGTATGTATATGTATGTATGTGTTTATATATATATATATATATATATATATTTATGTATATATACTGTATATATATGTATATGTATGTATGTGTTTATATATATATATATATATATATATATATATATGTATATATACTGTATATATATGTATGTATATATGCATGTGTATATATGTATGTATATATGCATGTGTATATATATATGTATATATGTATGCATTTGTGTATACATATATATATATATATATATATTAGGGGTGTAACGATACATGTATTTATATTGAACCGTTTCGGTACGGGGGTTCCGGTTCGGTTCGGAGGTGTACCGAACGAGTTTCCACACGGACACATTAAGTAGCGTAACGCACGTTGTGTAAACAATGCACACCGAGGCACAACACACGGCATGCTAGCAGCTAACGGGCTACGATAGACTCACCATACGTCCTCTTTTCACCGGCCATGTCCTCTTTTGCGGGGCTGTCAGGGCGGAGTTTCTTAAATGCCTCAAATGTCCGGCATTTTGAGTTAGGGTTGCGTGTATATTCAATGTATGTTCAGGGTTGAGAAGGGGTTAAAAACAAAACAAATTGTGCGTGCAGCAGCATTCGTGAGGGAGGGGAAGAGACAGAGAGAGCGAGAGAGTTATGATAAATGCGTATGCGTCGCCAGGCTCTGCTTTTTATCCATAGATTTATCACATTTAATTTTTTATTATCTATAGCAGGGGTGTCAAAAGTGTGCCCCGGAGGCCATTTGCGGCCCACAGCTAATGTTTTAAAGGCCCACGGCACATTCTAAAAATACTATTAAAATAAACAAAAACATAACAAAAGTGAAATAAAAAAGTTTAAAGGTTAAATGTAATTTAGAAAAAGTTGCAATGTTGACTAATAAAACAAAGCTGTTTTTTTTTCTTTCAAACTGTCATTGCTCAAAACATAAAATTGAATCAAAATCAATGTTATCATGAATTATTGACCTATCCAAGGTTCCGATGACTTCACATCAATTATTCCACTAAGAAAACTATTTTTGGTGGAAGATTTTGCAAATTTTGTAAATAAATAACCCACAAATTTATATTTTGTTGTTTTCTTACAGTACCAAAAATTAACCGAACCGTGACCTCTAAACCGAGGTACGTGCCAAACCAAAATTTTTGTGTACCGTTACACCCCTAAAATATATATATATATATATATATATATATATATATTTGCGTGTGTGTGTATACACACAAAACTTACCAAGTCCAGCACACATTGCCATCAATGCGATCCCACTAGACTATAAAGCACACCGTGCAGAGCAAATGCACAAACCGTAATTATGTCGCCATCTCCCGAATCCACAAACCAGACCACAATGTATTGTTCTGAACCATAGGATGAATGAAAGTGAACCCCGATCCACGTTTAAAACGTGACATACATTATGTTGCCATGTATAAATCAGTCCAACTGTCTTCTATTCCTTTCTTCCTGTAGTGTTTCAGCTCAGTGACAGCCTATCCCTCCTTGTGACTGAATTGCTTTTTCTTTTTGCGTACAAGGGAGCTGCATTAATATTCTTTGGAAGAGCTCGAATGTTAAAATGTGACTGAGTGCTGTATGGAAAAAGAAAGTGAACAATACCACTCAGTCTCCTGCTGTTGACAACAACGAATGCCATTCACTTCTCTCAGACTGTTAAACCTAAGCTATCAGGTTATATATATATATATATATATATATATATATATATATATATATATATATATATATATATATATATATATATATATACATACATACATTGAGTAGTCCTGTGTTCGATCCTGCGCTCAGGATCTTTCTGTGTGGAGTTTGCATGTTCTCCCTGTGACTGCGTGGGTTCCCTCATGGTACTCCGCCTTCCTTCCACCTCCAAAGACATGCACCTGGGGATAGGTTGATTGGCAACACTAAATTGGCCCTAGTGTGTAAATGTGAGTGTGAATGTTGTCTGTCTATCTGTGTTGGCCCTGCGATGAGGTGGCGACTTGTTCAGGGTCCGCTCAAATGCAGAGGTGGGTAGTAACGCGCTACATTTACTCCGTTACATCTACTTGAGTAACTTTTGGGATAAATTGTACTTCTAAGAGTAGTTTTAATGCAACATACTTTTACTTTTACTTGAGTATATTTATAGAGAAGAAACGCTACTTTTACTCCGCTACTTTTATCTACATTCAGCTCGCTACTCGCTACTAATTTTTATCGATCTGTTAATGCACGCTTTGTTTGTTTTGGTCTGTCAGACAGACCTTCATAGTGCCTGCGTTTCAACAAATACTGTCACTGGTGACGTTCACTCCGTTCCACCAATCAGATGCAGTCACTGGTGACGTTAGACCAATCAAACAGAGCCAGGGGTCACATGACCTGACTTAAACAAGTTGAAAAACTTATTGGGGTGTTACCATTTAGTGGTCAATTGTACGGAATATGTACTGTACTGTGCAATCTACTAATACAAGTTCCAATCAATCAATCAAAAGTGTGAAGGAAAAAAGACCATTTTTTATTTCAACCGTACACCCCATCAAAAGCCTAAAGACTGACTGCACAGTTCCTGTCTTCACAATAAAAGTGCCGCTCCATCGCGCCTGCGCTTTCAAAATAAGAGTCTCCGAAAGCCTGCGCAAACAAGCTAGCAAGCTACGGAGTTTGCCGCCAATGTATTTCTTGTAAAGTGTATAAAAACGAATATGGAAGCTGGACATATACGATGCCAAAAACCAACCACTTTCATGTGGTATTAGACAGAAAGGAGGAACTTTTTTCCTCCATTTGAAAACGTGGACGTTTGTCATCACTACTGTCTGATTCCAATCAATGCAAGTCATCAGAATCAGGTAATACACCAACTTATATTCTTGTCTTCATGAAAGAAAGGAATCTATATGTGTTAAACATGCATGTATATTCATTAAAACACTATTAACATGCAGAGGTGGGTAGAGTAGCCAGAAATTGTACTCAAGTAAGAGTACTGTTACTTTAGAGATTTATTACTCAAGTAAAAGTAAGGAGTAGTCACCCAAATATTTACTTGAGTAAAAGTAAAAAGTATGTTGTGAAAAAACTACTCAAGTACTGAGTAACTGATGAGTAACATACACACTCATATCATATATATATATATAAATAATTATATATATATATATATATATATATATATATATATATATATATATATATATATATATATATATATATATATATATATATATATGTATATATATATATATATATATATATATATATATATATATATATACATATATATATATATACTGTATATATATATGTCTTAATAAGGTTATCCAAAAAATAGTGATCGATACCGTAGTAGAGCGCAATATATGTATGTGTGGGAAAAAAATCACAAGACTACTTCATCTCTACAGGCCTGTTTCATGAGGGGTTCCCTCAATCATCAGGAGATTTTAATAGGAGCATTCACATATCATGGTTTATATAGGGCACAGAGTGGGTGGGTACAGGCTGGCGTAGGGGCGTGGTGATTGGCTCATGTGTTACCTAGGAGGTGTTTCCGTCTGTGGCGGCATGCTGATACAATTTCGCTGCGCTTGTTGAGGGATGACAGGTCTGGACGGTATATAATAAACAGTTTCTCTTTCAAGCATAGGTTGCATCTTTTAATTACCACTATTGTAAGGTGTGCTGGATGCAAGATTTTGCCATGTTATTGAATATTCAATATTATTGTCTTTGAGGTCCCAAATGTGTTTGCTGAGTTCTGTGGTATTCAGCAGGTTTTGGTTACTGAAAGAAGCCTTGTGATTGTTCCATCTGGTTTTAAACTCTCCCTCGGTTAATCCTACATATGTGTCGGATGTGTTAATGTCCTTGCGTGTTACCTTAGATTGGTAAACAACTGATGTTTGTAAGCACCCACCGTTGAGAGGGCAATCAGGTTTCTTGCGGCAGTTGCAGCCTTTGCTGGTTTTGGGGTCGCTCTGTCCGGGGGCTGACGGCTCATTTGCAATTGTTTTGTTGTGGTTTGAGATAATTTGTCGTATATTGTTCATACAGCTGTAGCTCAATTTAATGTTTTTCTTGTTGAATACTTTTCTTAGGGTGTTGCCTTTGGGGAAGTGTTTGTCAATCAGACTGAGGAATTTGTGGCCAATGTTAGTTGAGACGTTTTTGCTGTATGGGGGGTTGTACCAGATGATGTTGTTTCGTTTTCTGTTCTTTTTTGGTTGGTTTCCTGGCGTGGGTTCATAGGTGAGGGTGAAATTGTATCCGCTTTCGTCAAGGGCTTTTTGGTACGGGGGGGTTGCTTGGTCAAATTCAGCTTTGCTAGATGACAGCATCAATAGCCTTTTATTAATTCCGGTAGGTATTCTTTTCGTGGTGGTGGGTGGGTGGTTGCTGTCATGGTGCACGTATTGGAGTGTTGTGTTGGATTTCGTGAATGGTTGGTAGCTGTTATTTCTCAGGTTGAAAGTGACGTCGAGGAAGTTGACGGTTTGCTTGTTGGCTTCAATCGTGATCCGTAGGCCGTTCTCTTTGAAAATTTGGCATATGCGCTTCTTGGTATTCTCGCTGCTCCTTGGCGAGGCGCGACACACTGCCAGTCCGTCATCACGGTAAATACCAAGGTTCAGGTTGAGGCTAGCAAGCTGGGAGAGGAGGAAACTCCCAACGAGTTCACACGTTTCTGCTCCGTCAATTGCAAATGAGCCGTCAGCCCCCGGACAGAGCGACCCCAAAACCAGCAAAGGCTGCAACTGCCACAAGAAACCTGATTGCCCTCTCAACGGTGGGTGCTTACAAACATCAGTTGTTTACCAATCTAAGGTAACACGCAAGGACATTAACACATCCGACACATATGTAGGATTAACCGAGGGAGAGTTTAAAACCAGATGGAACAATCACAAGGCTTCTTTCAGGAACCAAAACCTGCGGAATACCACAGAACTCAGCAAACACATTTGGGACCTCAAAGACAATAATATTGAATATTCAATAACATGGCAAATTCTTGCATCCAGCACACCTTACAACAGTGGTAATAAAAGATGCAACCTATGCTTGAAAGAGAAACTGTTTATTATATACCGTCCAGACCTGTCATCCCTCAACAAGCGCAGCGAAATTGTATCAGCATGCCGCCACAGACGGAAACACCTCCTAGGTAACACATGAGCCAATCACCACGCCCCTACGCCAGCCTGTACCCACCCACTCTGTGCCCTATATAAACCATGATATGTGAATGCTCCCATTAAAATCTCCTGATGATTGAGGGAACCCCTCATGAAGCAGGCCTGTAGAGATGAAGTAGTCTTGTGATTTTTTCCCCACACATACATATATATACTGAATATATATATATATATATACATAGATACATATACATTGATATATACAGTATATCATTTATATGTATTTATTTTGCTGTTTTTGTTTACATGTTAAAGGTGTTTTAATGAATATACATGCATGTTTAACACATATAGATTCCTTTCTTTCATGAAGACTAGAATATAAGTTGGTGTATTACCTGATTCTGATGACTTGCGTTGATTGTAATCAGACAGCAGGGATGATAACGTCCACGTTTTCAAATGGAGGAGAAGAAAAGTTCCTCCTTTCTGTCTAATACCACATGAAAGTTTCCAGCTGCCATATTCGTTTTTATATACTTTACAATAAATATATTGGCGTCAAACTCCGTAGCTTGCTAGCTTGTTTGCGCTGGCTTTCGGAGACTCTTGTTTTGAAAGCGCAGGCGCGATGGAGCGGCACTTTTATTGTGAAGACAGGAACGTCCTCATGTGCGGTCAGTCTTTAGGCTTTTGACAGGATGTACGGTTAAAATAAAAAAGTATCTTTTTTCCTTCACACTTTTGATTGATTGATTGGAACTGTTATTATTAGATTGCACAGTACAGTACACATTCCGTACAATTGACCACTAAATGGTAACACCCCAATACGTTTTTCAACTTGTTTAAGTCAGGTCATGTGACCACCTGGCTCTGTTTGATTGGTCCAACGTCACCAGTGACTGCATCTGATTGGTGGAACGAAGTGGAACGTCACCAGTAAGGCAGGCACTATGAAGGTCTGTCTGACAGACCAAAACAAACAAAGCGTGCATTAACAGATCGATAAAAATTAGTAGCGAGTAGCGAGCTTAATGTAGATAAAAGTAGCGGAGTAAAAGTAGCGGAGTAAAAGTAGCGTTCCTTCTCATCTCCGGGTCTAAGTTGGCTGTCAAAGTTAACCAACTCCTTGGTGTATTGCTACACCAGCTGATGATGTCAATATAGTGTAAAACAAGGACTGAATCACCTATACTGATATTGTAAATAACTGAATGTTCTGTGAATTGATGTATATGTGAATGGCCATTTGAATTTACATGTTTAATGTTTGTTTGTTATTTTTCCTATTGTTCTTTAATATAATTTGGTACCACTTAAACATAAATCCTGTGTTCAGTCTTTATTACTCTCCATTCCTAGAGCTGAGTTTAGTTTCTTCTGATCCAGCCCAGACATATCATTCACTATTTTACTTAGTACTTTGTACAGTGCTTTATTAGAGTACCATACAGGTTACAATAACAGCAGAAGTGAGTTACTTTTCTGTGACGATGCGCTGCTAAAAAAATAGGTTGCCGAAAGTTAGTGTTTATAATAACAATATCACTAATACTTGGTTAATATTCAGGTCACAAGATGTAAATGGAATCTTGCTGGCGGTTTTTGGATGGCTTTGTGAGCGGAATAGAGGAGCTCCCATTGATATATTTTTATGCTAACGTTTATTTACGAGTTGGAATGCATTAAAAAAAGAAAAACATGTATTCTTGTCTTATATAAAGATTTTGAATGACACACAACATTCCAAAAAAAGTGCAGTTCCCCCTTAAGGATTAAATCCATTGGTGATTATAGATGACTAATAGGGGTATCAATCCATCACAAGTGGACTGTTTGGTTCGTCTCAGAAGACGTTTTGCCTCTCATCCAAGTAGGCTTCATCAGTTCATGCTCACAGACTTAGATTGGCCAGATCTGACTGGCACGTAATGGATGTGACAGCCAGAATGTGTCTGATCATTGAAAAAAAGGACTTTTCCCCCTATTCAAACAATTTCTACCCGACGGTTTCCCAGACGTTTTTTGAAACAATTTTTTTTTTAATGTAATAAAACCATCTGGTGTGTTAGGGTAGCGTACAGCTGCTTGCCCGCTGCAATAAAAGTAAATAGCATTTCACTTTGTGTTTTAGTTTGCCGATAGAGATAAATAATCGAGATTGGTTTGGACCAGATCTGACCAATCTAAGTCTATGAGCATGTACTTCAAAGAGAAACTGAACAGTCCAGTTGCCATCGATTGCCCTGAAAATACGATAACCTGGATGAATGAGAACATCCATAGACAACATTAGAGGCCTACTGAAACCCACTACTACCGACCACGCAGTCTGATATTTTATATATCAATGATGAAATCTTAACATTGCAACACATGCCAATACGGCCGGGTTAGCTTACTAAAGTGTAATTTTAAATTTTGCGCGAAATATCCTGCTGAAAACGTCTCGGTATGATGACGCCGGCGCGTGACGTCACTGATTGTGGGAGACATTTTGGGACAGCATGGTGGCCAGCTATTAAGTTGTCTGTTTTCATCGCAAAATTCCACAGTATTCTGGACATCTGTGTTGGTGAAAATTTTGCAATTTGTTCAATGAACAATGGGGACAGCAAAGAAGAAAGCTGTAGGTGGGAAGCGGTGTATTACGGCTGACTGCAGCAACACAAACACAGCCAGTGTTTCATTGTTTACATTCCTGAAAGATGACAGTCAAGCTTTGCCATTGGCCTGTGGAGAACTGGGACAACAGAGACTCTTACCAGGAGGACTTTGAGTTGGATGCGCAGACGCGGTACCGTGAGTACGCATGCAGCTGCGGCTTCCAAACATTTGATCGCTTGCCCATACGTGCGTGCCGCTATGTGCATGTCACGTACGTAACTTTGGGGACTTTGGGGAAATATATGTGCTGTATGAACTTTGGGGACGTGAACGGTACTTTGGGCTGTGGGATTGAGTGTGTTGTGCAGGTGTTTGAGTTGTATTGGCGGGTTATATGGACGGGAGGGGGGAGGTGTTTGTTATGCGAGATTAATTTGTGGCATATTAAATATAAGACTGGTTGTGTTATGGCTAATAGAGTATATATATGTCTTGTGTTTATTTACTGTTTTAGTCATTCCCAGCTGAATATCAGGTCCCACCCGCCTCTCACAGCATCTTCCCTATCTGAATCGCTCCCACTGCCCTCTAGTCCTTCACTCTCACTTTCCTCATCCACGAATCTTTCATCCCCGCTCAAATTAATGGGGAAATCGTTGCTTTCTAGGTCCGAATCGCTCTCGCTGCTGGTGGCCATGATTGTAAACACGTATTCGCTGCGTGCATACATCAAACGTAGGCAGCCAAGACCAACTTTTGTAACATGAACCTGTTTCATAAATGTCTTATGAACATTTTTATACCAATTAATACAAAACCCAAAACCAGTAAAGTTGGCACGTTGTGTAAATCGTAAATAAAAACAGAATACAATGATTTGCTCATACTATTCAACTGAATAGACTGCAAAGGCAAGATAATTAACATTCCAACTGGACAAAGTTATTTTTTGCAAATAGTAGCTCATTTTGAATTTGATGCCTGTTACATGTTTAAAAAAAGCTGGCACGAGTGGCAAAAAAGACTGAGAAAGTTGAGGAATGCTCATCAAACACTTATTTGGAAAATCCCACAGGTGAACAGGCTCATTGGGTGCCAAGTGTGTGCCATGATTGGGTATAAAAGCAGCTTCCAAGAAATGCTCAGTCAGTCACAAACGACTTTGTGAACAAATGCGTGAGCAAATTGCCGAACAGTTTAAGAACATTTCTCAACGAGCTATTACAAGGAATTTATGGATTTCACCATCTATGATGCGTATTATCATCAAAAAGTTCAGAAAATCCGGAGAAATCACTGCAAGGCCAAAAACTAATATTGAATGCGCGTGACCTTCGATCCCTCAGACGGTACTGCATCAAAAACTGACATCGGTGTGTAAATAATATCACCGCATGGGCTCAGGAACACTTCAGAAAACCACTGTCAGTAACTACAGTTTGTCGCTACATCTGTAAGTGCAAGTTAAAACTCTACTATGCAAAGCGAAAGCCATTCATCAACAACACCCAGAAACGCCGCCGGCTTTGCAGGGCCCGAGCTCATCTAAGATGGACTGATGCAAAGTGGAAAAGTGTTCTGTGGTCTGACGAGTCCACATTTCAAATTGCTTTTGGAAACTGTGGACGTCCTCCGCAACAAAGAGGAAAAGAACCATCCGGATTGTTTTAGGCGCAAAGTTCAAAAGCCAGCATCTGTGATGGTATGGGGGTGTATTAGTGCCATTAATGCTGAAAGGTGCATACAGGTTTTGAAGCAACATATGTTGCCATCCAAGCTACGTTATCATGGACGCCCCTGCTTATTTCAGCAAGACAATGCCAAGCCACGTGTTACAACAGCGTGGCTTCATAGTTAAAGACTGGCCTGCCTGTAGTCCAGACCTGTCTCCCATTGAAAATGTGCGGCGCTATATGAAGCCTAAAATACGACAATGGAGACTGTTGAACAACTTAAGCCAGGGGTAGGGAACCTACAGATGTGGCTCTTTTGATGACTGCATCTGGCTCTCAGATAAATCTTAGCTAACATTGCTTAACACGATAAGTAATGAATAATTCAGCTGGTAATCACAGTGTTAAAAATAACGTTCAAAATATAAAACATTCTCATGCATTTTAATCCATCCATTCGTTTTCTACCACACCTGTTCAAGAAGTCGCATTAAATGGTAAGAAGTATTTTATTTTTTATTGGCTAGCTTCAGAATAACAATGTTATTAAAAAGAATAAAAGACTTATTACACTCTAAAAATGTTGGTCTTAATTAAAAATGCACACATTTAGTTGTATTCAGTGTTAAAAAATATTATATGGCTCTCACGGAAATACATTTTAAAATATTTGGCTTTCATGGCTTTCTCAGCCAAAAAGGTTCCCGACCCCTGACTTAAGCTGTACATCAAGCAAGAATGGGAAAGAAATCCACCTGAAAAGCTTAAAAAATTGGTCTCCTCAGTTCCCAAACATTAACTGAGTGTTGCTAAAAGGAAAGGCCATGTAACACAGTGGTAAAAAATGCCCATGTGCCAACTTTTTTGCAATGTGTTGTTGCCTTTAAATTCTAAGTCATACTTGCCAACTTTGAGACCTTCGATTTCGGGAGGTGGGGGGTGGGGGCCTGGTCGGGGGTGGGGAAGGGCGTGGTTGGGGGCGTGGTTAAGAGGGGAGGAGTATATTGACAGCTAGAAACCACCAAGTCAAGTATTTCATATATATAGCTACATCCTGAAAATATGCAAACAAAACTGTTTAGATAATTGATACTTCAAACTTGCATAAATAAATCTTAAGGAATATAACATAACTTGGCTTCTGAGAGCTTCAAAATGTAATGAATAAAATGCTAAAGTTGTTGATAAACAAGCAATTATTTTAATAATTAAATATGGTCATTTTAAATGAATTATTATGATAATTTAAAATTAATTATTTCAAATATGTTTATCTTAATGTATAATTCTAATGCCTGGATGTAATAAGGAGTCAGAAAAAATACAAACAAAAATACAATACATTTTGATGTTTTTAGCAAAATATAGTAAAAATGTATTTTTATTTTTTTATTTTTTTAAATTAATAAATATATTTATTTTTAGGTAAGATAAACATAATAATACAATTTATCTCTCGTGTGGATGATTTATTTCTTGTCACCCTGTTGTCCTCCCGTTGTGAAAAAAGGCTGTCCTCACTCAGGTGCATGGAGTTGGAGGGGGCGTGGCCTCCAGCTCCGGCTGAAAATCGGGAGATTTTCGGGAGAATATTTGTCCCGGGAGGTTTTCGGGAGAGGCGCTGAATTTCGGGAGTCTCCCGGAAAATTCGGGAGGGTTGGCAAGTATGTTCTAAGTTAATGATTATTTGCTAAAAAAAAAAATAGTTTCTCAGTTCAAACGTTAAATATCTTGTCTTTGCAGTCTATTCAATTGAATATAAGTTGGAAAGGATTTGCAAATCATTGTATTCTATTTTTATTTACGAATTAGACAGCGTGCCAACTTCACTGGTTTTGGGGTTTGTATATTGTGAGAATGGCGTTGAATCGAGAATTGATTCTGAATTAAATTGTCACCTTAAAAATCGGAATCGAGTCGTGAGTTGTTGTAAGAGTCCCATCCCTAATAAGTAACTACTTTTTCCAAAGCTATTTCCCAACCCTGCACTTAGAGGTGTGTTGACAGAAGTCATCATCCTCTCATTTTCTCGATCTCGCTAAGTTGTTTACTCTTCTACTTGTTGGTCTGATTGGCTCTTAATGGATGTGACAGCCGGAATGTTTGTCTGATCATTAAAAAAAAAAAGGACTGTCCCCTTTTTCCGAACAGTTTCTACCCTCCGGTTTCCCAGCAATTTGTGATTTATTTTTTTATTTATTTTTTGGTAAAAGAAAACCATCTGGTGTGTCAAATTAGCTTACAGCTGCTCGCCCGCTACAATGGAAGTAAATAGCATTTCACTTTGTGTTTTAGTTTGCCGAGGGAGAAAAATAAAACTTTTCAGGGAGTTAAACAAATTACTGTATAAATGTACAACTTTGAAAAATCTTTTTAAAAAAAAGCGATATTTATTTATTTTAGATCTAATGAGCTGCTTTATCTTATTTGTCTAGTCCACCCTGGTCTGTCTAAAGGCCATGTTTAGCCTCACGTTTGAAGAGTGATTCACCGGCTTGCATATCAGAAGATGTACTTTCTTTTGCCGTTCCAAGGAGCAAACCTTGGCTGTTCACCGGTGGCCATTGCTTGCACATCTCAGAGGTGAACACTTGTCATGTCGCTGCGCCACAACCGCAGGCAGAGCTGCGGGCCCGACGGTGGATCCAACAAAAGAGTCCTCATGCATCTCATAAGCCTTGTTATCAGGAGACATGTAGAATAAATTATTTTTGTTAGCGACCAGATGTGGATTTGCATGCAAATTCAAATCCTCAAGGGTCGAAACGCCATTCCTCAAACGTTTCAATTCGGAGTCAAAACCTAGCTTTTTTTTTTTTTGCCTTGTGATTTTGAAGAGGAACCTCCAGTGTGGCTAGAAGGGGGGGGGTTGGCTCAGAATGACGCTTTGGGAATGGTAAAATTCAACAATGCCGAGCCTCGTTTGCATTTCGGAGCACATAACTAGTGTCACTAGCTGTTAAGGATGCGCCCTGTAAATGAGTTATGCAAATTCACGCCAAGGTACACGCTCAACAGTCAGCTTGCATCACCTCTTAACACTTCGCATTCCATTCACATCACATCAAACTTGCGCTAACGGACGAGCTCTTTAGATTTTGTCTGAGGAGCAGCACACACTCGCACATTGATGCTCAAGGTTGCCAAAAGACAATTGTGACTTGGTATGGTGAAACTGAAGAAAAGAAAGAAAAAAAACGACTGCAGATCTTTGTGTGTGTGCGTGTGTGTGTGTGTGTGTGTGTGTGTGTGTGTGTGTGTGTGTGTGTGTGTGTGTGTGTGTGTGTGTGTGTGTGCGTGTGCGTGTGTGTCGCAATCACCTACAGTGAGGACAATGTGCTGAAAATCGCAGCTGGTGCATGGACCTGAAATGCAGCAGGCACCTTGCATCAGATAGCACTCAAAAGCAATAGGATTCTTGAATTGTTCTTAAAGTGAATTTATTCAGGGTGAATGCTGTGTTCAGTTGGAAATATCAATACAATATTTGAACTAGTTCCTTATTCTCTTTGAATTCAAGTTAAAGTTCCAACGATTGTCACACACACACTAGGTGTGGTGGAATTTGTCCTCTGCATTCAACCTATTCCCATGCTCCGAGGGGAGCAGTGAGCAGCAGCCAGCGCCACACTCTGGAAACATTTGGTGATTTAACCCCTAATTCCAACCCTTGATGCTGAGTGCTTATTAGTACTGAGTCAATAGTACCCAATAAGTAAACAAAAACTACTCATTTAAATCATTATGTTTTTGCCCTCACTATCTTCCGGTTTGTAAACATTAACAAAAACAACAACCAAATATATTTTTATAAAACAGAACTGTAGACGTTGCCCTCTAGTGGGTTCTTCGGATAACCACGCACTGCCAGGAGAGCCCGGATTTCAGAGTATAACACTGTTTTATTTTCATTCAATTGTGCAAGGCTTGTATGTGCAATGTATTTTCTTCCTGCGGCCGCTCAGCAGCACCTCCAACTCCAACTGCGTGTCTCATGCCGGCTGCTGCTAATAAAGGCGACAGGTGATTAGATAACAAGGCCCACCTGGGCCATCCACTCACCTGCCGCTGTCTTCGAGGCCGGTCCTGGCACACCCCGTTCCGCGGCAGGCCCGCAGGCCACGCCCCCCTCCACAAAAACTAATGGACATTAACATTGATCCAACTTTTATAAATATAACATAAACATATTAGTCAATAACATAGATTCAACAAACTGTAGTGTCGTTTATAAATATAAAACATTTAAAGTGAAACAATAAAAATAAAATAAAATCATGAATAAAGGATTATATTATTGTTTTTATGTTAGTATTTACAATATTTAACAATTTGCTCATTTTCAGTTAGTGATTAAGGCACTAGTTTCCAGCTAACGATAACTAGATCCTTTGACTTTCTTAGTAGTGCACAATAACAAGATAGGCTACTATAAAGACCAGTTAAAATTAAAACACAATTGTATGCAGAATATATAAATTAGGGGTTCCTGCTCCATCTCTTTTTCAGTTTGGGGGTCGTCGGCCTGTAAAACGTTAGAGCCCTGCTTTAGATATTAAGAAATGCAGTTTATTGCTGTAATAAAAGTAAGTTATTAATTTAGGGGAGCAGCCTCACACTGTGTATGTGTACGATTGGCATTTGTAATGGGCATCAATCGACAATGGCAGATCACATACTTCTTCACGAAAATAGGCCGATACCATCCCACTTCAGACACCATATGCCACAGAATTATGGGAACCTGGATTGGAACCCAGGTGTAGTACGGTAGATCAGTTCCAAAAACAGTGTTAAAACATATCTAGCGATCTGGACTTTGACCTGTCCTATAGGTTGTTTTTTTTCATGCCACAGCTGACCTTGAAATAAATGATTCCGCTTCTGACACCTTATCTCTTAGGATAGAACTGTCCAACGAGACTCTGCAATTTTATGCTAATTTGAAACTCTAAATGGTTCATGGGCGTGGATTTTAGTGTGTTGTTTCGCTGGCACTTTGGAAAGTTAGCGTCCTCTGGGCAGCTGAGTAAAGTTTGCCCACAGCCCCTTAACTTTGGACAGGCAATATAGAAATTAGATGGAGAGGATCTGTGCAATGGCCACACCAACAAGTGAACAAATACCGTACACAACCCTAGTGATGGCAAACTATGTCACACGTCTTCCCCAGTACAGAGGTGGTCCTTTGCCTTGTGGCTCTCCATCTCACGTCTGACATACTTGATGACGTCCTTCCATTCCACATATGGTTGAATGCCTTAGGATCCTACTTCTGACACCATTTGTCGTATAAATCATAGTACTCTCAGTGGAGCAAACTTAGTCACACCACTAACCCATACAGGCGCCACATTCCAATCATCTTATTGTCCAGGTGGTTCTTTTTCGCAACAGACAAGCTTACAAATCACCATCCCACTTCTGATCGCATTTGTTACAGAACACTGAGAAGTATTCGAATGAAGTGGAGTGAAGTGAAGTGAATTATATTTATATAGCGCTTTTTCTCTAGTGACTCAAAGCGCTTTACATAGTGAAACCCAATATCAAAGTTACATTTAAACCAGTGTGGGTGGCACTGGGAGCAGGTGGGTAAAGTGTCTTGCCCAAGGACACAACGGCAGTGACTAGGATGGCAGAAGCGGGGATCGACCGAGCTATACCGCCCCAAATGAATGAAGTCTATTGAGTTGAAATACAGTGCATCCGGAAGGTATTCACTGCACTTTATTTTTCCACATTTTACAGCCTTATTCCAAATAGTAATAAATATTTTTTTCTAAAGACCCCATAGTGACATTGTGATTTTTTATTTTTATTTTGTAAATTTATTACAAATAAAAACAATTAAAAAAAAATCACATACGTGAGTACTCACAACATTTGGTCAATATTTTGTTGATGCACCTTTGGTAGCAATTACAGCCTCAAGTATTTCAGAATACAATACCAAGCTTGGCACATCTATCGTTGCCCATTCCTCTTTGCAGCACCTCTAAAACTCCATCATGTTGGATGAGAATCGTTGGTTTTAATCCAGGATGTCTCCATACATTGCTGCATTCATCTTGCCACCACCATGCTTCACTGTAGGGATGGTATTAGCCAGTTGATGAGCTGTGCCTGGTTTCCTCCAAACATGATGCCTGGCATTCACGCCAAAGACTTCAATCTTGATCTCAACAGACTAGAGAATGTTGTTTCTCATGGTCTGAGTGTCTTTCAGGTGCGTTTTGGAAAACCTTTTACTAAGAAATGGCTTGCGTCTGGCCACTCTACCATCAGTGTTTGTATATGGTGGTACTAACCCTGTTATTTTGTTCAGTAATCAATCTAATGTATTACTGTTCCTATCATTGTAACGCTGTTATTGAGAATGTGAAGTGGCTTGTTACTACATTTTGGTTGAATGAAGTGCAAGGCGTCAGGTTTCGGCCACACATCAGCTGCCTGGAGAGAGAAGGGGTGGGGATGATGACACCATTGGGTGGGCGGATCATATTTGCCAACCCTCCCGAATTTTCCGGGAGACTCCCAAATTTCAGTGCCTCTCCCGAAAATCTCCCGGGACAACCATTCTCCCGAATTTCTCCCGATTTCTAGTCGGACTTAAGGCACTCCCCCTCCAGGTCGTGTTTTTTCTTCTTCACTCAGGTCCATACTTGACAACCTTGAGACCTCCGATTTCGGGAGGTGGGGGGCGTGGCCGGGGGTGGGGCGGGGCGTGGTTAAGAGGGGAGGAGTATATTGACAGCTAGAATTCACCAAGTCAAGTATCTCATATATATATATATATATATATATATATATATATATATATATATCTATCTATCTATCCTGAAAATATGCAAACAAAACTGTGTTTAGATAATTCATACTTCAAACTTGCATAAATAAATCTTAAAGAGTATAACATAACTTGGCTTCTGAGAGCTTCAAAATGTAATGAATAAAATGCTAAAGTTGTTGATAAACAAGCAATTATATTAATAATTAAATGTGGTCATTTTAAATGAATTATTATGATAATTTAAAATTAAGTATTTCAAATATGTTTATTTTAATGTATAATTCTATGGCTGGATGTAATGAGTCAGAAAAAATACAAATAAAAATACAATTAATTTTGATGTTTTTAGCAAAATATAGTAAACATTTATTTATTTTTTTAATTAATAAATATATTTATTTTTAGGTAAGATAAACATAATAATACAATTTATCCCTAGTCTGGATGATTTAGTTCTTGTCACCCTGTTGTCCTCCCGTCTTGAAAAAAGGCTGTTCTCACTCAGGTCCGCATGGAGCTGGAGGGGGCGTGGCCTCCAGCTCCGGCTGAAAATCGGGAGATTTTCGGGAGAATATTTGTCCCGGGAGGTTTTCGGGTGAGGCGCTGAATTTCGGGAGTCTCCCGGAAAATTCGGGAGGGTTGGCAAGTATGCTCAGGTCATATAAACATTTTTGATGTTAAAGATATTTGCACATAAATAATGAAATGAAAAGTAACGTCACAGTAACTTTGCTGAGTAACTAATTACTCCTACAATGATGTAACTGAGCTACTATCGCAATTACTTTTTGGAAGAAGTACCGTACTTTGTAACAAACGTATTACTTTTTAAGGTGAGGTGACAAACAGTCACTATGTTTCCATGCAATAAATTAGTCCGATTTCTTAAATAATTAGTTTTGTTGTATTTTCACACGTACGTTAACGCGACTATTGGTCATATGCTATGTGCCTCTTTTTGGGGGGAAAATGTCTTTCTTTTCCGGTTAACCTACGATGTCACACAAGGTATCTGCGGCTCCTTACAAGTTAACAGCCTCGCTTTGTTGTAAGTGATATCCGCTGTAATATTGACACAGATTACAAATATTACGTTTTTAATGGCTTAGCTGATGTTAAATAGCAGACAGCATCAAGAAAATATCTTGAATTGCGCTACAAACATCACACCAAGAATAAAAAAGAGCAGATGCAGGTCCGAAGCAAAGAAAGAAAATGTTTTCGTAACAATTTTCAGATAGACAACAATGAAAACAAAATTTTTAAATGTCTCGGAGTTAATTCATAAGGCTCTGTAGATTGATGAAAGGAGTTTTAAATCCGAAAAAAAAGAATGTTTGTGCCCCGACTGATACTGTTCCAGATGATTGTTGCCATTGTTCTGGACTATCCTGTAAGATGTGTGGAATACAGAGTTTTTGTAAATCAGTTTGGAGTGCACAAATGCAGCGTGAAAAATTGTGTATACGCTTTATTATTTGCCTTTTAATATACCTGCTTCGTTCTCTTTCATCTCATTCGTGTTTCGTTCGAATAAAGCCGGCATTGTCCATTTCCTTTGTTACCTTCTTCGATAAATTTCTTGATTCTTATTTTCTACCATTGATGCACTTTAAAAATGTTCTGTTCTATTAATTTGCGAAGCAAATAAACAGTTTCCTCTTCATTACAATTGTTGCTAGGTAGAGATGTCCGATAATATTGGCCTGCCGATATTATCTGCCGATAAATGCGTTGAAATGTAATATCGGAAATTATCGGTATCGTTTTTTTTATTATCGGTATCGTTTTTTGTTTTTTTTATTAAATCAACATAAAAAACACAAGATACACTTACAATTAATGCACCAACCCAAAAAAACCTCCCTCCCACATTTACACTCATTCACACTCATTCACACAAATGGGTTGTTTCTTTCTGTTATTAATATTCTGGTTCTTACATTATATATCAATACATATCAATACAGTCTAAAGGGATACAGTCTGTAAACACACATGATTGTGTGTGCTGCTGGTCCACTAGTTTTCATTAATTGCTAGTTTCAATGTAACTGTTTTTATATTGTTTTACTTTTTTTTTAATTCAAGAAAATGTTTTTCATTTATTTATCTTATCTTATTATTTTTTATTTTTTTTTAAGTACCTTATCTTCACCATACCTGGTTGTCCAAATTAGGCATAATAATGTGTTAATTCCACGACTGTATATATCGGTTGATATCGGTATCGGTTGATATCGGTATCGGTAATTAAAGAGTTGGACAATATCGGAATATCGGATACCGGCAAAAAGCCATTATCGTACATCCCTATTGCTAGGTTTTTATTGATCGGTATTGTTGCGACTGGCGCATGTGCGAGACTAAGGGTCCCCTCCGAAGGCACATACCCCTTTGAGAGATCTGGATTCCAATCGCATAATCCAGGTGTGTTAGTCCGACTTTTCAAAAACCGAACATAATCGGATTAAGGTGTTTCCTTGGGTTGTATGATGCTTACTTAAAGCCAAACTATTTGAGAAATCAGGACTAATTTAGTGATTGGACACGTACTGAGTGTCTACCATACAGGCCTGAATGGTGGATTGCTGCAGAGATGGTTGTCTTTCTGGAAGGTTCTCCTCCCTCCACAAAGGAGTACTGTAGCTCAGTGGTCCCCAACCACCGGTCCGTGGTTCGATTGGTACCGGGCCACACAAGAATAAAAAAAAAAATAATAATAATACAAAAAAAAAAGTTTTTTTTTTTTTTTTTTTTTTTTTTTTTTTTAAATCAACATAAAAAACACAAGGGGCTTCACGGTGGAAGAGGGGTTAGTGCATCTGCCTCACAATACGAAGGTCCTGAGTAGTCTTGGGTTCAATCCCGGGCTCGGGATCTTTCTGTGTGGAGTTTGCATGTTCTCCCCGTGACTGCGTGGGTTCCCTCCGGGTACTCCGGCTTCCTCCCACCTCCAAAGACATGCACCTGGGGATAAGTTGATTGGCAACACTAAATTGGCCCTAGTGTGTGGATGTGAGTGTGAATGTTGTCTGTCTATCTGTGTTGGCCCTGCGATGAGGTGGCGACTTGTCCAGGGTGTACCCCGCCTTCCGCCCGATTGTAGCTGAGATAGGCTCCAGCGCCCCCCGCGACCCCAAAGGGAATAAGCGGTAGAAAATGGATGGATGGATGGATAAAAAACACAAGATACACTTACAATTAGTGCACCAACTCAAAAAACCTCCCTCCCCCATTCGCACAAAAGGGTTGCTTCTTACTGTTATTAATATTTCTGATTCCTACATTATATATCAATATGGATCAACACAGTCAGCAGGGATACAGTCCGTAAGCACACATGATTGTATTTTTTTATGGCAAAAAAAAAAAAAAATACCCCCCTTGTCCGTGAGACAATTTTCAAGCATTGACCGGTCCGCAGTTACAAAAAGGTTGGGGACCACTGCTGTAGCTGACAGAGTGACCATGGGGTTCTTGGTCACCTCCCAGACTAGACTAAGATGAATGCAGCAATGTACAGAGACATCCTGAATGAAACCAACACTTCCTATCCAATGTGATTGAGCTTGTTAGGTGTGCCAACCTTGTGGCATTGTACTCGAAAAGACTTGGGGTTGTAATTGCTACCAAAGGTGCATCAGCAAAGTGATGTACATGTGTACTTTTAAATTTGCAAAATTGAAAAAAAAAAAATTTTTCAAGGACAGACATGGACTTATTCCATTTTTGAATAAGGCTGTAATAGACAACCAGGCTCTTCGACATGGTTGTTAGATCAATAACCAATAAGTTCCAGTCTCTGTGGAAGTGAGCAACAGTGTGGGTTGGTTTCTTCGTTCATCTGAAGGACTGAAGTATAAACAACCATTAACTTAAACCTATAATCTTCACTTTGAACGCAACACTTTGTTTTCGCTTATCTTCCGTTAACAACCTGTGGATGTCAACGTAGACCAGACTGACGCCATGCTGAATTTCAATCAAGAGAAGTCAACTATCAGTGTTTCCTGTCTGATAAGTTACAAATGAGAGCTGTTTCAGTCTGACCTTAGCATTGACCACCGCTAAAACAAATCCATACAATTTACCAACAGAGTAGGTTTTATTAAGGAATCTGGCGCCTCTGTTGCAAATTAGTCATATAATTGTAAATGGCCTGAGCTGGAAACACAGCATTTCTGCAGCCGCAAGAAAGACTCACCCTCCGAGGGTTTCATTGATTATTCATCTTGGTAATGACCTCATGTCCCGGCCTCTTAGACTCCAGTGCTCATCAGCCTGTCACCTAGCTCCAACACCACTTCACGCCCTTTTCACAACGTCTGTTCATAAATAGGCGCGTTGGAATTTTGTCCAGATCTGATTTGGACTCATGCTTTCTAACAAGGCATGTGGGTTTCAGAGGAGGGTAATGTGCATCAGCTGTGCGTGCGAGGGGGTGGTGGGAGGGTGGTGTGGGGGCCAGCGTTGCATTGATGAGATGGCAGGGACACAAAACAGGAGACAAAAGCAATCACGGCATCGACTTGGAAGTTGTCAAAGTCATTGACCCGCAGTCAGTGGACGGCTGGAGGAGAAGGGGTGGAAAAAAATGAAGGATGCAATTTACTTGCGAGCAACTCCCTTGGACAAAGTCAAGCTGCACGGAAAGTTTCACACTCCTGCCGAACAATGACAATGGAAAAAAACTCCATCTCCTCAGGAGAGGAATCGCTAAGAGAATTTGTCTTCTTTTGCACTGAGAGGAAAGATGGTTGAACTATTGTGTAGATTTGGAGCAGGGAGGGCGACAAGATCTCTTAGCTGTACAGAAAAAAGGCTGATGGAACAAATTCAGTTTTTTTTTAGACTTCGCTGCCTGCGTGGGAGCTTCATACATCATGACACCAATAAGTCTGCTCTCATGAGGGTTTAGGAGGATTACATAGGGAAAAAGTAGCAGTGAAATTTGCTCCAAACCAAATATTTTTTGGTTGCTATGATGAACCTCGAAACTCGGGATTTTCTAAATGTGGATTGTACTCACAAATTTTTGATTAGCATGCGGCATGATCGGAAAAGAAAAACAATATGCAAATAACACTTATCAGAACATTATGAAAGCTCACACTGGATTTAAAAAAAATCGACTATTCCCGGAATTCTTTTGGAACATACAGTATACGTAATGTTATATACAGTAGGCACCAGTGTATTTTTGCCTCATTCCTGTGCGCATCGTGCTTGTGACTGAAGCATTAAGGAGTGGGACTATCCAGTTTTCGTCCTGGTCGTGGAACTGTGGGCCAGTTCTATACTCTCGGCAGGGTCCTTGAGGGTGCATGGGAGTTTGCCCAAACAGTCTACATGTGCTTTGTGGACTTGGAGAAGGCATTCGACCGTGTCCCTCGGGAAGTCCTGTGGGGAGTGCTCAGAGAGTATGGGGTATCAGACTGTCTGATTGTGGCGATCCGCTCCCTGTATGATCAGTGTCAGAGCTTGGTCCGCATTGCCGGCAGTAAGTTGGACACGTTTCCAGTGAGGGTTGGACTCCGTGAAGGCTGCCCTTTGTCACCGATTCTGTTCATAACTTTTATGGACAGAATTTGTAGGCGCAGTCAAAGCGTTGAGGGGATCCGGTTTGGTGGCTGCAGGATTGGGTCTATGTTTTTTGCAGATGATGTGGTCCTGATGGCTTCATCTGGCCAGGATCTTCAGCTCTCACTGGATAGGTTCGCAGCTGAGTGTGAAGCGACTGGGATGAGAATCAGCACCTCCAAGTCCAAGTCCATTGATCTTGCCCGGAAAAGGGTGGAGTGCCATCTCCGGGTTGGGGAGGAGACCCTGCCCCAAGTGGAGGAGTTCAAGTACCTCGGAGTCTTGTTCACGAGTGAAGGAAGAGTGGATCGTGAGATCGACAGGCGGATCGGTGTGGCGTCTTCAGTAATGCGGACGATGTATCGATCCGTTGTGGTGAAGAAGGA
This sequence comes from Nerophis lumbriciformis, assembly GCF_033978685.3. Lineage (NCBI taxonomy): Eukaryota > Metazoa > Chordata > Actinopteri > Syngnathiformes > Syngnathidae > Nerophis > Nerophis lumbriciformis. Next base: position 25,259,182 of record NC_084560.2, read on the forward strand.
GCTGAGCCGGAGGGCAAAGCTCTCAATTTACCGGTCGATCTACGTTCCCATCCTCACCTATGGTCATGAGCTTTGGGTTATGACCGAAAGGACAAGATCACGGGTACAAGCGGCCGAAATGAGTTTCCTCCGCCGGGTGGCGGGGCTCTCCCTTAGAGATAGGGTGAGAAGCTCTGTCATCCGGGGGGAACTCAAAGTAAAGCCGCTGCTCCTCCACATCGAGAGGAGCCAGATGAGGTGGTTCGGGCATCTGGTCAGGATGCTACCCGAACGCCTCCCTAGGGAGGTGTTTAGGGCACGTCCGACCAGTAGGAGACCACGGGGAAGATCCGGACACGTTGGGAAGACTATGTCTCCCGGCTGGCCTGGGAACGCTTCGGGATCCCCCGGGAAGAGCTGGAAGAAGTGGCTGGGGAGAGGGAAGTCTGGGCTTCCCTGCTTAGGCTGCTGCCTCCGCGACCCAACCTCGGATAAGCGGAAGAAGATGGATGGATGGATGGATGGACTATCCAGATCTAGCTGCAGAGTGATCAAACAACCACCAGGCATGAGTAAATAATAGTGTATCATCTCCTTCTCTTTAGTAGTGCATTCTTCACGCATTCTTCACTCCTGCTTAAAGAGAAGGATGAGGCAAAGTTACAGTGGTACCTACTGTATGTTATGTACAGTATATGTTATATACTGTATTTTTCACCTAGAATAAAAGTTGTATTATATTTGAGATCTTGCAATTTTTACATGCAAACCAGCAGGTTGTGCCAAATGTCCTGAATAAGAGCTTTTCTTAAAGTCCCTCAAACACACCAGCTACCGACCCATGATTAGAAAAATTATTGATTAAAATTTTGTCTTAAAAATATGTCATTAAAGTAAGTTGGGTCTTAAAGTGTTTATTATGCACATCTAGGGTTGTACGGTATACCGGTATTAGTATAGTACCGCAATACTAATGAATAATTTCCAGAACTATACCGCCTCTAAAAAGTACAGGTACTAGAGATGCGCGGTTTGCGGGCACAACCGCGGAGTCCGCGGATTATCCGCGGATCGGGCGGATGAAATTTAAAAAAATTAGATTTTATCAGCGGGTCGGGTTGGGTCGGGCGATTGAAATTTAAAAAAATTAGATTTTAAATAGATTCAGGCGGGTGGCAGTTAAACCAATTCGGAAATATATATACATAGTTAAATGTTGTTACCCACATACGAAAAACGAGCAGGCACCTGCAGCATATGCCACAACAGAAGAAAAAAAAAAAAAGAGATGGACACTTTTACGGAGCGGAGAAGGCCCCCGACGCCTCGCCGGGGTCCGGGACCGAGGCCCCTTCCCCCGAGAGGGCCCCACCGGGAGCCGTAGCTGAGGCGATCCGCGAGAAGGGCCCGACGCACGTCCAGGGTCACCACCGCGCCCACTGCACCGACACCCCGCCTCGTCCGCCTTCGCCGCGGCCGGCGTCACGCGCAGCAGGTAAGCAGCTTACCTGCCCGCCACCCCCGTGGCCGGGGGCTCGTAACAGGGGTCACTCCGCGCGCTCCGCCCGCGCAGCTTACCTGCCCACCACCCCTGTTGCCGGGGGCGCGTAACAGGGGTCACTCCGCGCGCAGTGCGCTCACGAAAGGGGTGGGGCTCACCCTGGTTGATATAGAGAGCAGGACGGTGGCCATGGAAGTCGGAACCCGCTAAGGAGTGTGTAACAACCCACCTGCCGAATCAACTAGCCCTGAAAATGGATGGCGCTGGAGCGTTGGGCCCATACCCGGCCGTCGCCGGCAGCGAGACGCGCTTGGAGGTGCGCTCAGCGCGGCTCCCATATGATTGCGCACTGGTGTGCGTCTGGGTCGTGAGAGCGTGGCACGCGAATGTCTGTGCATTGGATCAGTCTCCTTTCTTTAACAGGCAAAAGCTTTATAACCTCACTAATGCCTTGCATCGTCTATATTAGAAATATAACAACGGGCGGGTGCGGGCAGATGGCGGGCGGGTGCAGTTCTGATCAAACGTTACATCGGGTGGATGGCGGATGGTTGACGACTTTCTGACGCTGTTGCGGATGAAATAAATTGCCTATCCGCGCATCTCTAACAGGTACTAATGAATCATTTTCGGTACTATACCGCCTCTAAAAAGTACCGGCCCCCCACCGACATGGCTAGCTAGGTAGCGGCTAAAGTCTGTCAGCAGTGTTATAACTGCTTCAATATCACTACTCCTTGACACCATGGAGACAAATCAAGTACGTTTATGTCAAGTATCAACCATTTAGGACGAGTGATTGCTATACATGCTTCACTACACACCGCAGTCATGGTTGTATTACAAGTTATCTATAGTCGACAGTTTCAAAACTAGTTTTCATCATGTCTGATCATTGACCATTAAGACGACCAATTTAACTTTTAAAATTGTAAACAAATGTGAATGAAGGACATACTTACTCAACAGCCATACATGTCACGCTAAAGGTGGCCGTAACTCCAACACTGTCATAAACATGTGCCATATAGTGAAACCACACTAAACAACAATGACAAACACATTTTGGGGGAATATTTGCACCGCAACACAACATAAACACTACAGAACAAATTCCCAGAATTCCCTGCAGCACCAACTCTTCCGGGACGCTACAGTATAAACAAACGCCATTGGTGGATCTACACCTAACATCCACTGTAATGATACCAGTACAGCAGCGTATCCAGTCGATAATATTACATTGATATTTTTTAGCATCACAAAATCTTCTTTCAATTTTTTAAAATGTATATTATGTTTATAAACTCAGGAAATATGTCCCTGGACACATGAGGACTTTGAATATGACCAATGTATAATCCTGAAACTACTTGGTATCGTATTGATACCAAGTAGTGGTATCATCCAAAACTAATGTAAATCATGTAAACAACAGAAGAATAAATGATAATTACATTTTAACACAAGTGTAGATAGAACATGTTGAAACAGAAAATATTTTCTACCACTTGTCCTTAATAATGTTGACAAAATAATAGAATGATAAATGACACAATATGTTACTGCATACAGCTAAATTAGGAGCCCTTGTTTGTTTACTTACTAATAAAAGACAAGTTATCTAGTATGTTCACAATTTTATTTAAGGACACACTTGCAATAAGAAACATATGTTTAATGTATCGTAACATTTTTTGTTCAAATAAAGCCAATAATGAAATTTTTTTAGGTTCCCTTTATTTAAAAAAAAGTACCGAAAAGTACCGAAATACATTTTGGTACCGGTACCAAAATATTGATATCGGGGCAACACTATGCACATCAATGACAAAGTTTGTGTTTTTTGCTAATGAAACAAATGTTGTTTTTTCTGGAGAGGACTGAATTGAATGAAATGAATGAAATACATTAATAAACTAACTCTATATATATATATATATATATATATATATATATATATATATATATATATATATATATATATATATATATATATATATATATATATATATATATATATATATATATATATATATATATATCTCCGTGGGACAAATTTTCAAGCGTTGACCGATCCGCAGTTACAAAAAGGTTAGGGACCACTGACATAAAGTATCATTGTAGCAAAATAGCAGAAAACATTGGAATTTCAAACACATCCTGAACTATAAAACCTTGCACACTCTGTATTGTACACTCTTATTAGCATATCTTAATTACTGCATGGAAGTTTGGGGAAATACAAGAGCACCTTACAGAAGCTATGAACACTAAGGGTGTAATAATGTATATACAGTCGCGATCAAAAGTTTACATACACTTGTAAAGAACATAATGTCATGGCTGTCTTGAGTTTCCAATAATTTCTACAACTCCTATTTTTTTGTTATAGCGTGATTGGAGCACATACTTGTTGGTCACAAAAAACATTCATGAAGTTTGCTTCTTTTATGAATTTATTATGGGTCTACTGAAAATGTGACCAAATCTGCTGGGTCAAAAGTATACATACAGCTATGTTAATATTTGGTTACATGTCCCTTGGCAAGTTTCACAACAAGGCACTTATGGTAGCCATCCACAAGCTTCTGGCAAAGCTCTTGACAAAATTGGTGCAGTTCAGCTAAATGTGTTGGTTTTTCCGACATGGACTTGTTTCTTCAGCATTGTCCACATGTTTAAGTCAGGACTTTGGGAAGGCCATTTGTCAGGTTCAAACACTGATGACATATATTAATCAGACAAGAAGCAAGGAATCAATCAGAGACAGAGTTCAATTTAGCTCATGAGGAGACACGTGTTTTGGGCTGTACTCTAGTTACAGATCCAAACTACGTTCTAAAAAAAAAGCCCACGCGCCTCCTCTATTTATTAGGAAATGGCCCTATTACATCAGGTGACTGAGGGAAAGGGGATAATCTCGACAACTCCAGTAAGACATATGGTTATACAAAAATGCAAATATGTTGACACTTGGTGCAATCGCCCAGTCTCTGCTTTGTCTGGTCTTGGAACCAAATGTTCGGCCTTGGCAGCCAGCAGGCCGAGTCTGGATACAACACTGATAAAGAGGCTAGCAATCTTTCGGATTGCTAGCTCTGCACAAATTGACAATACTTTATAGTATGGCCCTTAAGCATAAAGTTATGATGATAATATATACATAATTATTGTAACACCATTCTAAAACCTTAATTCTAGCCTGATTTAGCCATTCCTTTACCACTTTTGACTTGTGTTTGGGGACATTGTCCTGTTGGAACACCCAACTGCGCCCAAGACCCAACCTCCGGGCTGATGATTTTAGGTTGTCCTGAAGAATTTGGAGGTAATATTCCTTTTTCATTGTCCCATTTACTCTCTGTAAAACACCAGTTCCATTGGCAGCAAAACAGGCACAGAGCATAATACTACCACCACCATGCTTGACGGTAGGCCTGGTGTTCCTGGGGTTAATACTACCTTTTCTCCTCCAAACATATTGCTGGGTGTTGTGGCCAAACAGCTCAATTTTTGTTTCATCTGACATCACATGGACAAAGATAAGACCTTCTGGAGGAAAGTTCTGTGAGTGGGTTTAGTATGTGTGGCTGGTATCTTGTAATACAATTGCGGAATATTGTTATGTATCATGTTATTTCTGTTTGCACAGTATTTTATTGTTGATTAAGAATCAGATTATTATAAGAGTAATGGGGCAGATAATTATAAGCTTTTGCTTCCTCCTACTCTGACACACAAAATGTTTATTGTTTTAATTTTTATATGATTATTAATTTGTATTTATTTATTTTGTCAGGAGGTGAAAGGCAGCTATAGTGGTGTGACCCCAAGATGCAGCAAACGTGAAGCAGAGAGTGAGTAAAATAATATTTTTTAATACAAACAAAAGAAAACTCACTCATGAGGGAGTGGGAGAACACTTAAATATGAGTGGGGAAAAAAAACAAAAAAAGGCGAGTGCAAAAATCAATGCACAAGTCACGTAACTTCTTCTAAATCAGGAAACGGCAGGTGTTCCTGAAGTATGAGTTGAAGCAATAGGCATTAGACAAAACGGAGCAAAACCATGGGCAATGATCCGACACTGTTTGGAAGACAGGGCCGGACTGAAACAGGAGACTGATTGGCAACTGGGTACATGTGTGTCCTTGTTCCCAATCAGTGACAGGTGTGGACAGACGGGAAGTGAACCCACACAATAAGAGTATTGGACAGGAACTAAACACCACACAAGAAAAAAAGCACAAGTCCAAAACAGTCACAAAGCTGTGACAGACAATATCGTATTGGAGATGATCACATTTTTTACCACTGTAACGAGACAATGTACTCGAAGGCATTTACTGGTTTTAACACCTGTGTAGCAGTTAAATGTTAAAGTTGATTTGATGATGGCAGCAGCTTGATCGTGATCCACTTTAGAGGTTTTACAATATGTATTCCACCAGGAATGTGTTTGTGGTATGCCTGACAGCACACTCATGTTGTTGGTAAACAATCTAACTTGTTGTACCTTTTAAAGCGGTGTGGTGGAATGTCCGAATCTTAAACAGCAACAAAAGTGAATTTGGTGCAAAAGTTTTATTTACCCATAATCAAATGGTACAAGGTTGGATTGAATTGCCATGCAAACAGACAACGTCTCCGGAGACGTTGGATGAATCGAGAATGATGCGAATCATGCATAGACTTGGTCTACTTGGCCATTTGTGTGTCAAGGTCCAGTTGTTTTGGACCTGTTTGTTAATGTGCGAGGAGTGTTCAAAAGGAGTCTCTTGGAGAAGTGGCTGACAAGTTAGCGAGTGTCGTTAACATCATCACCGTCATTGTTTACTGAAGCAGAGATGCTGACTGTGCGTTATGATAAACGCGCATACGTCGCCAGGCTCTGCTTTTTATCGATATATTTTTTTAGATTACATTTTTTATTATCTATAGCAGGGGTGTCAAAAGTGCGGCTCGGAGGTCATTTGCGACCCGCAGCTAATGTTTTAAAGGCCCACGGCACATTCTAAACATACTATTAAAATAAACAGAAACATAACATCAAGTGGAATAAAAAAGCTTACAGGTGAAATGTAACTTAGAGAAAGTTGCAATGTTGACTAATAAAACAAAGCTGTTTGTTTTCTTTAAAGGGGAACATGATCACAATTTCTGAAGGGTTAAAACCATTAAAAATCAGTTCCCAGTGGCTTATTTTTTTTTTCAAAGTTTTTTTCAAAATTTTACCCATCACGCAATATCCCTACAAAAAGCTTCAAAGTGCCTGATTTTAACCATCGTTATATACACCTGTCCATTTTCCTGTGACGTCACACAGTGATGCCAATACAAACAAACATGGCGGATAGAACAGCAAGGTATAGCGACATTAGCTCGGATTCAGACTCGGATTTCAGGGGCTTAAGCGATTCAACAGATTACGCATGTATTGAAACGGATGGTTGTAGTGTAGAGGCAGGTAGCGAAAACGAAATTGAAGAAGAAACTGAAGCTATTGAGCCATATCGGTTTGAACCGTATGCAAGCGAAACCGACGAAAACGACACGACAGCCAGCGACACGGGAGAAAGCGAGGACGAATTCGGCGATCGCCTTCTAACCAACGATTGGTATGTGTTTGTTTGGCATTAAAGGAAACTAACAACTATGAACTAGGTTTACAGCATATGAAATACATTTGACAACAACATGCACTTTGAGAGTGCAGACAGCCCAGTTTTCATCAATTAATATATCCTGTAGACATACCCTCATCCGCGCTCTTTTCCTGAAAGCTGATCTGTCCAGTTTTGGAGTTGATGTCAGCAGGCCAGGGAAGCTAGGGTCCATCTCTGTCATAGCATAGCTTTTGTTGGTAAAGTGTGCGGAACAAACGTCCAATTTCCTGCCACTTTCGCATCTTTGGGCCACTGGTGCAACTTGAATCCGTCCCTGTTCGTGTTGTTAAACCCTCCGACAACACACCGACGAGGCATGGTGTCTCCAAGGTACGGAAAACAGTCGAAAAAAAGGAAAATAACAGAGCTGATTTGACTCTGTGTTTGTAATGTGTTTGAGAAAATGGCGGATTGCTACCCGATGTGACGTCATCGCTCCGAGAGTGAATATTTGAAAGGCGTTTAATTCGCCAAAATTCAACCATTTAGAGAAATCGGTTAAAAAAATATATGGTCTTTTTTCTGCAACATCAAGGTATATATTGACGCTTACATAGGTCTGGTGATAATGTTCCCCTTTAAGACTGTCATTGCTCAAAACATAATATTGAATCGAAATCTTTTTTTTTTTATGAATGATTGACCTATCCAAGGCTCCGATTACTTCACATCAAATATTCCACTTTGAAAAATGTTTTTCGTGGAAGATTTTGCATATTTTGTGTGTTTGCCATAAAAAAAAACATTGTTTTTTTGACAAAAAGTGCAGACAACAAACAAACAAAAAAACAAGGTAAAAACATTTTTTTAGAATTGATGGATGGACATGAAGTTGATGTAGACTCTAGAGATTTAAGAGTTTCATAAATATATGTATGCCCTGGCACACTATTATCATCATTTCATGACCGAAGCAAAACATCTTTTACACTTTTATACTGAAATAAATACACCTACAACTTATTAAATACAAATATAGAAAAAACTACCGGCAGCGGTAAAGTTTAGATCCATAAAGGAAAGAAGAAAGTGAATGAATGTTTAAAACTGAATAAATGTACATATGCATAACAATTTGTTTTCTTTTGTATTATTTTTTTAATGAATTAAGTAACGTTTATGACAACCTTTTTCCAAAACACAATATAGAATGTGAGTTATAACAAGATAATGCATACATGTATCATTTCTTTTCAAAACCGTTACCAAAAAAAAGTGGGACCCCAAAGATTTACTGTGGGACCCCATTTTTATGACTTGATGGGGTCCCTGGGGAGTCCATTTTGAACATTTGTAGCGCCAACACTGTTTATTAATTTATATAGGCGATCATTTTGCCATCTGTTGCTGTAAAAATATGTTTCTGTGACTCCAGCGCAGAACGATGACAGCACAATTGCCGCAAAAAGCTCTCCTGCGTTGTAATAATCAATTGAATAATTCAAATCCACCGCATTTATCCCTCTCAGGATCTTGGGAGGTGGGGGGGCGATGGTAATCAAAATATTACACACACTTCAATAACTTTCAAAGCAATATTATGTTTTTTAAAGCCTTACTGATGTAGATACTGCGTTGGATATTATTGGATGTTTGTGTTTTTGACGTTTAACAAAAGGAGGAATTCCCTCGTCACAAAATAAAAAGTTTGTTGAATAAATACATGTATAAAGGAACAATTGCGAGTTCACAAGTTCAGCCTAAAACTCTGCAAAGGCATAAATGTTCCAATCCTCCTCCTTCGTTTCACTTTTTTTGTGCACTTGCCTTGATCAGTGCTTTAAAAGACGCATATATTATTAAGATGCATTTATCATTTGGGGGTTTGGGGGGGGGCAGGCTCTTCTCTCTAGTCCCATATTAGAGTTGGAGGAAGTCACATGACTGACAGAGAAGCAGTAGGTTAGAAGAGAGAGAGGAGGAAAAAAAAAAAAAAAAAAAAGTCCTCCCAGGAGAAATGAATCCAGGCAGTGGAGAGCTGCAGAGGCGAGTAAAGTGAATGCAATTTCAGAAGGGGAAATAATGGAGGTCATGTTGCTTGATGCTCTTGTGCTGGCCACCAAAACAACTTGGAATCAATCACAGTCGCACCTCTTACTTTGTGAATATTAATGTGTTTAAGGCCATTTTTAATAACAGTGCTCATATCAAACACAGCCATCCATTATTCCCACATGGAATGAAGTGCACTGCACTTATCAGCCAGGTGTTATCAGCAATAATATTTGAAATGCATTTTTTTTTTCTCCCTCCTGTTTTTCTTCAAGCTTGTCCTCCTGCAGTGTTTTCTTTTTTTTTTGTTGTTGTGGTGAGGCAAGGTCAAAATGGAGTTTATCCTTCGATATCACCTGTCAGTCTAGACAAGAGAAGCGCTCGCTCAAGGTGACATCACTCCACCGTCTGCTCTCAGCTCGCCACCACACCTTTCATTTCCTGTGAGCTGGAAATTTACAACTTCATCCTCTGACAGAGGGAGTAAACATTTCTAATGTGACCCCAGCCAGTGGGTAAACAAAGCCTCTATGACACTATGACGACCCCCAAGAAAACAACAAACCAAGCACTTTTTTTCCCCCCTTGCGTTTATGGATTTTGGAATAACAGGACCCAAGGAAAACTGCAAGAGTGCATTTATGCCCAGTAAAAGTTCAATAAGAAAAAGTCTTAGGATCAAGCAGAAAATAAACATATATAATGAAAACAATATATATGATAAATATACATAAAAATATATACATACTATATATATACCGTATATATATATATATATATATATATATAGATAAAGGAAATAAAATGTAAATTTACACAATAAAAATTAAAAATTAAATCTGTAAAGTAGATAATACTTTATTCTAGCAACTTTTCAACAGTTTAAATGATGGTGAGATATTAAAAAATAAATACATTTATTCCTTTATTCATACATATGTATGTACTGTATGTATGTATGTATGTATGTATATATATATATATATATATATATATATATATATATATATATATATATATATATATATATATATATATATATATATATATATATATATATATATATATATATTTTTTTTTTATTTATTTTTTTTTTAATAATATATGTTTCTTTTCTGGTTGATCCTAAGACTTTTTCTTATTTAACCTTTACTGGGCATAAACACACTTGCATTTTTCTTATTCTAGGAACTTTTCAACAGTTTAAATGAAGGTGACATTTTTTTTTAAACAATTGTATCTTTTAAGTCATATTTTAAAAAAACATTTAAATACAGTCATAATGGTACAAGGATACACATATTATTTTTAGATTTAAAAAGATAAAGTATTACTAACTAAAATATTAAACATTTAACAAAATCATAATATTGAGTCTGGACTAATCATGATATTAAAAAATAAAGTCAAAACATTTTAGTTCATTTATTAAATAGAACAGATTTGAGAAACACCTTGCGGTGCAGCTTGAACACATCATCAGTAAAGAACCAAGGTTCATTGGGTGTTTCGGGTCTTTGATCTCTATACACCCTCGCCTGGGCGACCCAACCGGGGCTGATCAGGCCCCGGCTTGTGTCCAAGCAGCGAACTACTCCATCTGTCTCCCCTCTTGATCCACAACCACCTTGAGGCTTTCTCAGCAGCCTCACTGATATTTCTGGTGGCTTTTCTCTCCAGCAACCCTCTGATTCCAAGAAGTCTGAATGCTTGATGCACAGATTGCCCTAGAAAGCCCCTGCAGCCCACTTCTATAGGCTCACAGCGGGTCCTCCAGCCGCTCTCTCTGCATGTCTCGACCAGCTCAAGGTATTTGGCCTTCTTTCGCTCATGGGCCTCCTCCATCCGGTCTTCCCAGGGGACTGTAAGTTCCAGCAGCACAACTTGCTTCGTTGAGTCAGAAGTTAAGACAAGGTCTGGCCTCAGTGATGTCCTTGCTATGCGCTCTGGAAACTTCAGCTGTCTGCCGAGATCCACCTGAAGCTGCCAGTCACGGGCTGTGGCTAGCAGTCCGGTTGGGGCCTTAAATCCAGCCTGTGGTTTGTTCCCTGCCTTGACGAAGGAGATGTTATGTCTGACTGGGAGCTGATGTTTGTTCTGCTGGATTCCAGTGCCAATGGTGTCTGCTACTGCCTACAGCACCTGGCCGTGGCGCCAAGTGTACCTCCCCTCTCCCAGGGCTTTAGGGCAGCAGCTCAGGATGTGCTCCAGGGAACCCCGTGCCTTGCACAGTGGACATTCAGGTGTTTCTACTAGCCCCCAGCAATGAAGATTGGATGGACTTGGGAGGACATCATACACTGACTGGATCAGGAACTTGAGTCTTGCTGGTTCTGACTTCCAAAGTTCTGTCCAGGTGATCTTCCGGGTAGATGCGTGGTCCCAATTTGTCCAGGCTCCTTGCTGGCGCATGGCCACTGTCTTGCTCCGGCGTTCCTCCTCAACCTCTGCACGGATCTCTCCCTGCACCATCAGCCGTCTCTCTCGACCCTGGGCTTTGTCGTAGCGTGGTCTTGTATGGCTACCCAGCCCAGCTCGACCGACCGCCACAGCACCTACTAAGACGCCATGTCTCAGCCTTGCTTCTGCCTGGTCAACGGCCTCCTGTGCCTTCCACTTCCTCCCAGTTCTGACCTTGATGCCAGCAGAGGAGACTCTGGTGTCAGATGAGTCTCTGTAAAGTAACACCTCCCTGGCTCTGGTGACTTTAAACTCCTCAGTCAATCCGGTGAAGGGAAGTTGCAGCTTGTTGGTGTTCCCATACAGGGCGATGCTGCTTAGGCTCTTCGGCAAGCCCAGCCACCTACGCAGGTGCTGGCTGATGTTGCGTTCAAAGCCCTCCACAATGGTTACTGGTACTTCGTAGATGAGCAGCGGCCAAAGGATTCTCGGCAGGATGCCATGTTGGTATATCCAAGCCTTGAACTTCCCGGGGAGGCCCGACTTGTCCACTGCTGATAGCCAGGTCTTCAGCTCCACATGGGCTGACTGCACTGCTGCCTTGTCCTTCAAAATCTTCCCCAGACTCTTCACAGGCTTCTCTGACACTGATGGTATGGGGACTCCATCCAGGCTGAAGCGGTGTTTGTCCTCCACTCTCCCCTTCCTCAAAACCAGGGACCTGGACTTGGCTGGCTTTAACATCATTCTCGCCCATGTGATGATCCTTTCTAGTCCGCGGAGGAGCCACCGACACCCTGTCACTGATGTTGTTGTGACAGTCAGATCATCCATGAAGGCTCGGATCGGAGGTTGGCGAATGCCGGAACTGGACTTCGGACCCCTGCATTCCACTTCTGCTGCCTTGACCAGCATGTTCATCGCTAGGGCGAACAGTGCCACTGATATGGTGCACCCTGTGATGATGCCCTTCTCCAGGCGGTGCCATGCAGATGTTATTGCTCCAGAGGTGAATCTCAGATTGAAACTACTGTAGTAGTCTCGTATGAGTTCAGTGATCTTCTCTGGAACATGATGTGTCGTCAAGGCTGTTGTCACGAGCTTGTGTGGAATGGATCCATAGGCATTGGCAAGGTCAAGCCAAAGGACAGCCAGGTCTCCTTGATTTTCCCTTGCCTCCCGGATCAGCTGGGTAACCACTCCTGTGTGTTCCAAGCAGCCTGGCATGCCTGGGACTCCTCCCTTCTGCACTGTGGTGTCGATGTACGAATTCCTCAGGAGGTACTCTGTCAACCTGTTGGCAAGAATCTTGAAAAAGATCTTGCCTTCCACGCTGAGCAGGGAGATGGTACGGAACTGCGTGATGTCACTTGCATTCTCCTCCTTTGGTATCCAGACACCCTCTGCATGGCGCCACTGCTTGGCTGCCTTCCCCCTCCGCCATACTACCCTGATGAGTTTCCACAGCCTCTCCAGGAGTCTCAGGCAATGCTTGTAGGCTTTGTATGGCACTCCACTCGGGCCTGGGGCTGCGCTGGTCCTTGCGGCTCGGACGGTGTCCCTGACTTCTGCCAAGGTGGGCTCTTTGATGTTAAACTGAAAGGAGGGTTCTGATGGTGTGGGTAGCCCTCTGCAGGGGGGCAGATTTTCTTCTCTCCTACTGTCGCTGTATGTGTTACTGAGGTGCTGATTGATCTCCTCTTCAGAGCAGACAAGGGTCCCGCTCCGCTTCTGCCCCAGCAGCTGTTTCGTAAATCCAAAAGGGTTTGCTATGAAGGCAGTGTGCTTGCGCGCCCTCTCTCTGCCCCTTCTCCTATGTCCCTCAGCACGTCGGAGAGAGATGAGCTTCTGCTTCAGGATGTCCCTGAGCTCTGACAGGGCTGGTCTTTCCTCCTCACTCGCCCTCTTATACTGATGTTTTAAGGCCTTCAGTTCTTTCCTGAGCTGGGCGATCTTGGTCTCCCGCCGGTTTGGCCTGGCGATGTTCTGAGCCTTGGGTTGTTTGATGCCAAATCTCTCAGCACCCATGCTGATGATCAGTGTACTCATCAGCTGCAGTCGGCGATCAACTTCCCCTCTGCATGCTGCATCAAGGGTAGCATCAACATCCTCGTCAAACTGTCGCCATTCAGATTCCTTGTTTGCAGCAGGCCATAAGACCCGGCGCTGTTCAGATGGTTTGCCGGGTACAGCATGTTGAGCATGGAGGTTCTGGACACTGTGGGGTGACTCCGGTTCCTGCTCCTCCTCCGTCTCACCAGGGTCAGTACTAGGCACTGGCTCTGTGCATTGCTCAGCTTGCTTTCTCCTTATGCAGCCCATCCTGGTCTGGTGGATCCTCAGGCCTCTCAGGTTCTTACAGACCTTGCCACAAAAACAAGTTGCTGTCGTTGTCGATAATCCGTCGCGTATGTCTGGTACCAAAAGATCCGTCAGTTTGGGGTGCTCATCCTCCCCCCCTCTCGGGCACCCCTGGGGGTATCTTTCTTTAGGGCTTTCTGTAGCGTTTTGTGGGTGCTCCCTCACGGGAGCTGCAGTGCAGGGTGCTAACCTTTACTGCCCCGTTGCCGTCTCTCCGGGCTGTCCACTGTCTCTCCAGTCGTCACCACACTTTCACGGTTGTCATCCAGACTTTCCTGGAAGTCACTGGCTAGGCCAGTCATACTAGATTTGAGAAACACCTTGCGGTGCAGCTTGAACACATCATCAGTAAAGAACCAAGGTTCATTGGGTGTTTCAGAACTATACAATTAAAATAACAATAAAAAAAAAATTCTAAACAATTTTTTTAATAATATTTAAGGAAAAAGAAAGGTTGTGGTATTGCAGAGGAAAAACTAAATATTGCAACACAGGAATCATTAATATGGAGTACAATTTGGAATATTACAAAATCTTTCACACGTAATTCAAAATATGAGGTTCCAAGAAGACAATTATTTTTTTTCTATATAAAATCTTAATGTTACAAAATATACTGGTAATATGACAACAATAAAATATTTGTAATATTACAATAATTAGTAATATTACTAGAAATATTAATATTGTGAGATTAATGACAATCATACAATATTTTTTTTTGTATTGCAAAAAAGGCACTTTGCAACAATGAAGTTGTGTTTGATATGAGAATAATGTTGTCTGCATCACATAATTATGCTCATAGGCTCGTAGTTTTGTTTTGTTTTTTTCAGTATGCCGTAATCATGGACACCACTGGCTAAATTGACACAAAGCAGAATTTAATTTGAAGCCCCCATATACATCCCAAAGAAAAACTATAATCTGGCTGTAAGCAGGCTATATGTATGAACACATTTTTCTGTAAATTATACAAATAATTATTTTATCTTTGGGTAGAGAGATCCATTTCTTCTAAAGTTGTATGTACCATTGCATCGACTATCTTTTCAAACGGGGTCCAGCACTACTTTATCTCCGGTCTGTTTTTGGGAAAGCACATCCATCTTCCTTTTCACCTTCTTCCTGATGCCCGACCATTTCTTTTTTATTAGTTTTCAGAGCACAAAGCATTGTCACGATCTTAACCCTCTTTCAATCGCTGGAAACACGTGAACGAAGCCCCTCCTACCAGGTCACATTGAATCCTGATTGGGCAGAGTGTGCGTAGCTCAGGCCCATGGCAAATTTGAATATGATTTGTGTATTTAAAAGGGTGTATGGTCTGGGTGTGCCTGAGATCAAATTCGGATGTAACAAAGAAATGTGCTTGGACACTTTACAACATCTGAGATTTCCTTGCGTACACTGTTATCTGGATTTGAACGTACGCCTATTTTTAGTGGGAAATCCGCGCAAGTCCGAGTTCATGAGGTCCCAGGGTATTTCCGCTGTGCGAACCTCCATGGTGATGTCACAGGGAATCTGACCCGCCAGAGTCCAAAATCCGGCTTGCGGAAAGTCCCAAGTTAATAAGAAAAAAAAAATAAATTTTTAAATCTGTCCTTTCTAATCCATGTTCCACCGCTTGTTACTCTCGGTGTCTCCTAGCCGCTCAAGCAAATCATATTATCTAAAAATGCATTTTCCCATCGATAACGTGACATCATCACGCTCGGAATATATATATATATATATATATATATATATATATATATATATATATATATATATATATATATATATATATATATAAATATATATATATATATATATATATATATATATATATATATATATATATACATGTATATATATATATATATATATATATATATATATATATATATATATATATATACATGTATATATATATATATATATATATATATATATATATATATATATATATATATATACATATATACACATATATATATATATATATGTGTGTGTGTGTATATGTGTATATATATGTGTATATGTGTATATGTATATATATATATATATATATATATATATATATATATATATATATATATATATTTATATATATATATTTTTTTATATATGTATATATATGTGTGTGTATATATGTATATATATGTGTGTGCATATATGTGTATATTTGTATATGTATGTATGTATATATATCTATATCTATATGTTTATATATATATACACACACACACACACATCTATATATATATATATATATATATATATATATATATATATATATATATATATATATATACACACACACATCTATATATATATATATATATATATATATATATATATATATATATATATATATATATAATAAGCGGTAGAAAATGGATGGATGGATGGATATATATATATATATATATATATATATATATATATATATATATATATATATATATATATATATATATATATATATATACACACACGGCCTGGTCCCCAGACAAATTTTCTTAACCCATTGGGCCCCGGAGGCAACAACTTTGGGGACCCCTGTTCTAATCCATCGGAGCAGGGAAGGAGAGGTAACTACAAAAATAAAATTTTAATTTAAAAAATAAACGCCTTCTCATACAATAATTCTACATTTTACATGCACTTCCTCACGCAAAATGGGACCCCAAAAGCTCAGTGCGTGTTCTGACTCAAGTGAGGGGCGTCACTGGCCGTAATACTCGTTAGTAGTTCTATGCTGATCTGTCTTTTGTGTTTAATTACTAGAAGGTGAGATAATGAGATGGAAGTAGTGATAGCAGTTTGGCAAATCTTTTTCTTGCCTTATTCTTTCTCATCCTCATCGTGGCCTGAAAAAAAAGTAATTTAGTATTCAACGCTTCAAACGGTGGTCTCAAGATTCATTTAAATGAACTTCTTTGCGAGATATTTATCCAGCAAAGTGACAAACAGAGGAGAGACTATCAGAAAATTAAAGAGGACGTAACATTTTTTTTTTTTCCCGGAGGTGTGAAATTAAAATGGGACAAAACGGAGCGAGGCGTCAAGGCTAGGCAAACACTCCAAGATGTTCCAGAACAGATTGGTCGTCTTTTTTTTTTTTTTTTGTCTTTGCATGCTTTTCTGCTCTTTAATTCAAGTAGGAGACTGAGGTTTTGTCACTGAGGCTCTGTTCAGTTCTGAATGCAAATTGATTCTTGCAACTAAGATCACTGCCAGTGATCATGTTAAAAACATACTTTGTAATTAATACAGACAAAGCTTGAAATTTGAACACACATCAGATCATGCAATTTTGAATTTGACCCCAATTGCACACGCACACACACACCTTTAGACACAATGGCTGTCGTGCAAAACCTTTGCATGGCTCATAAGATGTCAGTTCAGTTCCGTGCACATTTTGCAGGCTGCCCTTAAAAGGCGTCTTTTTTTTTATAGCTTTTTAGAATGACTGTAGTTGACGAACAGTTGAAATTCTATAGTGCCTGTGTAAAATGGCACTCAGCATCAAGGGTTGGAATTGGGGGTTAAATCACCAAAAAATATTCCTGGGCGCGGCCACTGCTGCTCACTGCTCCCCTCACCTCCCAGGTGGTGATCAAGGGTGATGGGTCAAATGTAGATTATAATTTCGCCACACCTAGTGTGTGTGTGACAATCATTGGTACTTTAACTTTAACTCAAAGCGTACATCGGAAAAAGCATGGTGTATCACCTGCTATTAATTTGTCCTCTCCTGTTGTGTTACTGCTATTTTGCAAAATATGTGTGCAAAATATATCCAAATATGAATTTGGTTAACTATTTTTTAACCTTTATGAGGGTGGAGATTGTGAAAGTTTTGCCAAAGATTATTATTTGCAAAACCTCTCAGGATTGTGATAAAATAAACCTTTGCTATTTCCATGACCTCCCTATTGCTATTATTAAATACCGTATTTTTCCGGACTATAAGGCGCACTTAAAATCATTTTTTTCCCCTCAAAACTCAAAAGTGCGCCTTATAACCCGGTGCGCCTAATGTAAGGAATATGTTTGTTTGAGTTTACCCATCTCGAAGCTATTTTATTTGGTACATGGTGTAATAAGTGTGACCAGTAAATGGCAGTCAAACATAACAGATGGGTTAGGGTTGTGTAGGCTGCACTATGATGGCATTATGTCTCAAGTAAACAACACCAATATTTTAAATGTTACATTGAAATTATAAGACATTACACACAGCGCTCAACAATCTATCAAAATGTTTTAATATGACTTTTGGTAAGCTATGAAGCCGCACCGCTTGATGGATTGTCGGCGTAATATTATGGTGTGTGTATAAGGTAAGACATATTATCTGGCGTTTTGTTTCGCAATATTATGCAAAAGCAACTTTTCTTACCTTCTGGTACCTGCTTATCTGTATTTGGGTTCTGTAAATTCTGTAAATGCTGATCTGTATTTGTATTTGGGTAAATGCTGATCTGTATTTGGGTTCTGTAAATTCATATCTAAATATGAACTTGGTTAACTATTTTTTACTATGCAAAAGCAACTTTTCTTACCTTCTGGTACCTGCTTATCTGTATTTGGGTTCTGTAAATTCTGTAAATGCTGATCTGTATTTGTACTTGGGTAAATGCTGATCTGTATTTGGGTTCTGTAAATTCATATCTAAATATGAATTTGGTTAACTATTTTGTAACCTTTATGAGGGTGGAGATTGTGAAAGTTTTGCCAAAGATTATTATTTGCGAAACCTCTCAGGATTGTGATAAAATAAACCTTTGCTATTTCCATGACCTCCCTATTGCTATTATTAAATACCGTATTTACCGTATGACTTTTGGTAAGCTATGAAGCCGCACCGCTTGATGGATTGTCGGCGTTTATTATGGTGTGTGTATAAGGTAAGACATATTATCTGGCGTTTTGTTTCACAATATTATGCAAAAGCAATGTTTCTTACCTTCTGGTACCTGCTGATCTGTATTTGGGTTCTGTATAAGTCCTGAAAAATTGTGTGCGTCCGCACTGACGCCATAGTCGTTAAGCTTCTTCTTTTTCTCTATCTTCTTGTCATGTGACATTCATCCTCCGTTGTTGCCATTTCTAATATAAAGTAGTGTAAAGTTCTTACTTATATCTGTCAGTAAACTCGCCATGAAAGCGCTAAAACATACCGGTGTAGTGAGTTTACATTATTCATATTCATTATTACATTATTCATATTTTACCATGTTTATCAAGTTGAAAAACTTATTCGGGTGTTACCATTTAGTGGTCAATTGTACGGAATATGTACTTCACTGTGCAACCTACTAATAAAAGTCTCAATCAATCAAAAAAACCCAAGGAACTTTAGTTATTAGAGATCCGGTCGGAAGGTTTTTCACGGGACACATTTCCGGTGTTGTTGTTTCCGGATGAGGAGATGCTGCTCCGTTATTGATTGAAGTAAAGTCTGAATGTCATTAAAACAGTTAGCTTCACAGTACAGAGCCCACATAAGGGCAAGGAAAACTCACCCCAGTAGGACATCGATGTGAATGACTATGAGAAACCTTGGAGAGGACCGCATATGTGGGTAACCCCCCCCCCCCCCCCCCCCCCCCCTTTAGGGGAGACCGATATATATATATATATATATATATTTATTTTTATTGTTTTTAATATTTTTTTATTTTGTAATATTTTTTCAACTTCTTATTGTATTTGAATTGTTACAAACTCGCATGGCTGCGGTAGTTGTGCAGCAAAGACAAGTATTTCATTTTAGTAAACAGAGTTAGTAACATTTAACTTAGAACAGTCCTGGAGCCCTGACTGGAGGGCGAGGCAGGCATAAATAGAAGCCAGCTGATTGGTAACCACGACCAGGTGTGGGCAAGCTGCTCAGGGACATAGACAGGACATGGAACCAAAATAAGAGCGCTGACCAGGAAATAAACATAACACGAAGGAAACATGAAAAAGAAGTGACACATGATGTGACCGATTGTCACATTAATAGTTGTATTCATATCTTATATTGTTTTATATTGTTATTGCAATTTGTTTCCAAATTCAAACAAACACATAGGCCTGGCACCAATTTAATTTGACCTTACACGTTCCATTCTACTGAGCAGTCATAAGTCCATAACAGTTACAATAATAATGTGTAATGTATAAACAAATAATAAATACATTAAATAGTTTATGAATACATAATTGATCAATAACTTGATAATTACTAATACACTACTAATACTGTTTACTCTTAATTTACCCGAGCAGCACTCCCATTTCGTTGTATTTTTAATTGAATTATAATAAAGGTATTCTATTCTATTCTATTCTATTCTATTAATGAATACTTTTTCACTGGCCTATGGGGGCAGTTTGAAATGAGCCCTGTGAAGTCTGCCAAGCAACAGATGGTCAATTACAGTAATTGTTCATCCCCAGCCTATATTGTCGGGTTGGCTGACACGACGGTAGAGAAAACATCCACAAAGTCAGTTATTATTCCAACACTGGTGCTCCTGTTATAGTGGTAGAAGTTGTCAAGTCATCATCAGTTACCAGTGAAGATCTCTGGTCGGCGTCAACAACTGCCTGCAGTAGTAGCACTGTGTTTTTCACACAGCTACTGTTATGTATGTGTTTTATGTTGCACGATTGCACCAAGAAAAAATCCTAGTTTGTGAACCTGTTCTCAAACAATGGCAATAAAAACTATTCTGATTCTGATTCTGATGTACACAAAGGCGGAAGGAGACGGCACGACACAGGAAGTCTCGCTCAACAGGGATTATCGAGCTTTTGATGAGTGAGTGGAGTGTGCATGCAGGATTATGTGCACAAATTAACAAGATAGTATTTACCAAGAGTTTGTTGTTGGTATGTGTTGGTTGTAGAGGCGAACAAGTCCAAAGGGGCTGGGCAGAAAGAGGTCCAGGATCCAAGCGTGAGGTCTGTGGGGCTGGAGAAAGGCATCCTGAGGTCCGGTCCAAAGCGAGGGAAGTCGAGGATCGAGGGTCCAGAGGGAGATCCAGAGAAGTGAGGCGCACAGCTCACTTCAAAGGCGACGGAGAATACTGCGGGAACAGGGAAACGACAGGGACAAGGCAGCACAAGGAGCGAGGGAACGAGGAGAGCAGACACAGGAGAGGAGCCAGAGATGCTAAGCTTACTGTGAACAGACAACTACGTTCCGGTGCTGGATCGTCTGCTGCGTTGGTCTTTATACTGCTGAGGCTCATCACATCCAGGTGCGCGGATTGCAGATTGCCTGCGGTCTGAGCAGGGCGCGCGGGGGCGTGTCCGGCTGCTCTCTCAGCGGATATTCTTGCTGCTCCAGCAGCGGAGGGTATGACAGTATGCGCATGCGCCGTAACAGCTAAGGCGACAATTATTCGTCATATTTGCCAAAGAAACATATCACCTGACACGTTTGGGGAATGTTTTAGCTCTGTATTTTAATGGTAGTTTGAGGTGGTCGTGTATCCCCGAGGCAGGCACAGAAATGGCCCCAGAATGGTGCACCGTGCAGGGCTGCTGTGTATTGAGAACTGGCCCTTGGCTGGCACGGCTCCATGGAGGTTAGTGTTTGTCAATGGCACGGTAAACACGATTTCCCTTTTTTCTCTCAATGACAGCATTACGACAATTTCCACGACTTTTCCTATTCAGATTCTGCTTTTAGCAGATTCCGATGACACATAAATGTATAATTCTGTTTACCTTTTTTTTATGCTTTGCAGCAGCACCTGAATGAATGTCATAATTACGATAGTCAGATGGATAAAGTACTGACAGCAGTATGTTAAGTCCAGAATTTTAACAATCCGCTTGGACAGACCCAATTAAGAACCGGTACTTAAAAATACTGGTACTGGGTATACATCCCTAGTGGAAACACGATTTACAAACCAGTCATTTTACGATCATTTCGCTTTATGAAACACAAACCATATACAAATATGCTGGAGTGTACAATCCTTGTCTCAGTGTACGAACAATTCATCCACCTCTTTTGTGTCTCGCAGAGCAACCATTTTGTGCCCGGCAGCACATCCATTGCGGCGAATTGATCAATCTCCAGTGCTCATTGAATCAGTTTGTGGCCGCGCCCGGGAATCATTTTTGGTGATTTAAACCCTAATTGCAACCCTTGATGCTGAGTGCCAAGCAGGGAGGTGATGGGTCCCATTTTTATAGTCTTTGGTATGACTCGGCCGGGGTTTGAACTCACAACCTACCGATCTCAGGGCAGACACTCTAACCACTAGGCCAGAGTTTTTCAACCACTTTGCCGCGATATTGTCCGGTGTGCCGTAGAAAGTATGCAACTTCACCTAATTGGTCCAAAAAACATTTTTTGCAAATCAATAATTATAATCTGCAAATAATGTGCTGTTGCTTAGTGTCTGTGCTGTGTAAACCACGTCATACTCCATGTCAGTAGGTGGCAGCAGGTAGTTAATTGCTTTGTAAAAGTCGTAAAGTGTCGGGTGAGACGAGGATGGTTTGTTGTGATCCCACTATGCAGACCACATCGGGAGGCAGTGTGCAGGTAAAAAGGTATGTAATGCTTAAACCCAAAATTTACGTAAGGGAAAGGCAATGGCTATGCAAAACGAAAGTAAAACTGAACTGGCTACAAAGTAAACAGAACGCTGGACGACAGCAAAAACTTACTGCGTCCTCAAAGTACGTCCGTTCTTGACATGACAATCAACAATGTCCACACAAAGAAGGATAGCAACAATGTAAATAGCCTTGCTTGCTAACACAAACCAGGTGCGCGGAATAGCGCTCAACGAAAGACATGAAACTGCTACAGGAAAACACAACAAAACAGGAAGAGCCACCAAAATAACAGCGCAAGACAAGAACTAAAGCACTACACACAGGAAAACACTAACAAACTCAAAATAAGGCATGGCGACCTGGTGGAGTTTCATTTTTTTTAACGTTTTCTGCTGGTGGTGTGCCTCCGGATTTTTTAAATGAGAAAAATGTGCCTTGCCTCAAAAAAGGTTGAAAAACACTGCACTAGGCCACTGAGTAGGTTATATATCAAAAGGTTCAGAGAATCTGGAGAAATCACTGCAAGTAAGGGATGATATTACGGTTCTTCGATCTCTCAGGCGGTACTGCATCAAAAAGCGGCATCGCTGTGTAAAGGATATCACCACATGGGCTCAGGAACACTTCAGAAAACCACTGTCAGTAACTACAGTTCGTCGCTACAAGCTCCACTGTGTGAAAGGCACAGGTAAATAAGTGTATCTACAGTACTGCGACGCATACATTTAGGGGAGACCACAGTTGGTAAACCGTCCAGAGGGAAAAGCTGAACCCACACTAAATAAAAGCAAAATGCAAATGTGCTGCATGTGTAATTGCAGATGATACATGCACTCCAAAATGCCAGAGTTCCAGTTATGTTGGCGATTATGCCGTTTTCACTGAGGGCGTAATTTGTGCACGTCCCCCCCCCACCCCCACCTCCCGTTACCACAGCAACACCATGTTATTAGTTTTGACAATCCTCAGTCATGTTAATTCAGGGGAAGGAAGGAAGACGGCATGCCACCTAGTGGGATGTGAATAACCCACATATCTCCGCCGCAATTAGCATCGGGCTGCACTGTAAAGTGACAGGAACTAATTCCTAAATACTGTAGTGACATGAAAGAGGAGGGAAGCCGCCCACAGAAGAGGGATAGACACTGCCAGTGGCACGTCAGCATCGGGCCTTTCCAATTACTTCAAGGTTAACCGTGATCCACTAATAACTTCGGGGAACTGGAGAAACAAAACATTGTTAGCTAATTACATAAGCAAGCCATTTAGACTGATTGATGCAACTTATTATCCCCCTTTCTCTCCGGCCTCTCTGTCTCGCCCTCCCGTTCTAATTTGCTCTTTCCGTATATAGGATAAGGACGTGGTTTCATTTGCCAAGGAGAGCGCCGGACACCCGGCCCCCCCTTCCCGATTGATCATCATCAGGAGCCAAACTCTCCTTTGTGAAGGCGCCGCCATCCCATTGAAGAGGCAGAGGTCAGGTGGATGGACTAAATTAATCAGTCGGACACCATGACACGGCCCATATATAACAAAGAGGCCTTAAAGGTGGGGGACGGGCGAAGGGGGGGACGGGTCATTTATATTTATCGTCATTTTTATGTGATGTCTGCCCATGCGGCCGCTGATGCGACGCCCCGCCTCGCTCGCAACATTTTGTTGATGTCGTAATAACAGATCATCCCGAATCATCCCGAGCTTTTTTATTATTGTTGTTGTTGTTGTTGTTGTCGTCGTCAGGCGCAATTGTAAATAAGCTCGATAGGAATGTGAATTAGCCAAGCTCTGTTTCCCACGCCTCATGAATATGATTAATAGGAACGGCAACTAGGAGAAAAAAAAAAGAAGATTGAGAGAGAATATTAATTCTCCTCTGTGGTGAGCGTGGGTTAGGATTGTGGATGTTGGCGATAAGGAGGATGCATGTGCAAAACTTTTGGGCGGCACTCAGAAGTAGGCAAAATTTTAGCGATTGTGGGATTGTTTTTAGCTGCAACGAACACGTCTTCTTTCCAAAGTGGGAAGCGGCTTCCGAGATACTAATCCTCACCACCATGTTGAAAAGTTTATTCCAAGTAGTGTTGTCTTTCGAAACTTTTCGGTACTTTTCGGTACTTTTCTAAATAGAGGGCACCACAAAAAAATTGCATTATTGGCTTTATTTTAACCAACAAACTTAGGGCACTGTGGAGGGGGGCGTGGTCTGCGGGCCTGCCGCCGAGCGCGCCGTGTAAGGACCGGCCTCGAAGCCAGCGGCAGGTGAGTGGATTGCCCAGCTGGGGCTAGTTATCTAATCACCTGTCGCCCTTATTAGCAGCAGCCGGACCGAGACACGTGGTTGGAGTTGGAGCAGAGCGAGACACACGTTGAAAAGTCCGAGATATATACTGCTGTATATCAATAAAAGATTTGATTCAACCTGTCTACTGGGCTCACGAAGATCTGTCGGCGTCAGGAGAACCCACCACAAGAGGGAAACCTCTACAGGTACATTAAACATATGTTTCTTATTGCAAGTTTGTCCTTAATTTAGTTTTGTTCAAGTTTAGAGCGTGTATATGTTTGTACAATCAACATTTTAATTAATTAATGTACTTCATTCCATTCAGTCTTCTCCAGAAAAAAAACACATTAACTGTTTCATTAGCAAAAAAACACAAACTTTGTCATTGATGTGCATCGTGTTGTCTCGATTTCAACATTTTGGTACCTGTACCAAAATGATTTCGATACTTTTCGGTACATTTCTAAATAAAGAGGACCACAAAAAATGGCATTATTAGCTTTATTTTAACAAAAAATCTTACGGTTCTCAAAATCTTAGCGATTATGGCATTGTTTTTAGCTGCAACGAACACGTCTTCTTTCCACAGTGGGAAGCGGCTTCCGAGATACTAATCCTCACCACCATGTTGGGAAAAGTTTATTCCAAGTAGTGTTGTCTTTCGAAACTTTTCGGTACTTTTTTTGTACTTTTCTAAATAGAGGGGACCACAAAAAATTGCATTATTGGCTTTATTTTAACCAACTAACTTAGGGCACTGTGGAGGGGGGCGTGGTCTGCGGGCCTGCCGCCGAGCGCGCTGTGTAGGGACCGGCCTCGAAGCCAGCGGCAGGTGAGTGGATTGCCCAGCTGGGGCTGGTTATCTAATCACCTGTCGGACCGAAATACGTGGTTGGAGTTGGAGCAGAGCGAGACACACGCTGAAAAGCTGAGACACGCCAGACTGAAAAGTCCGAGATATATACTGCTGTATATCAATAAAAGACTTGATTCAACCTGTCTACTGGGCTCACGAAGATCTGTCGGCGTCAGGAGAACCCACCACAAGAGGGAAACCTCTACAGGTACATTAAACATATGTTTTTTATTGCAAGTTTGTCCTTAATTTGGTTTTGTTCAAGTTTAGAGAGTGTATATGTTTGTCAAATCAACATTTTAGTTAATTAATTCCATTCAGTCTTCTCCAGAAAAAAAAAAAAAAATTGTTTCATTAGCAAAAAACACAAACTTTGTCATTGATGTGCATAGTGTTGTCCCGATTTCAATATTTTGGTACCTGTACCAAAATTATTTCGATACTTTTCGGTACATTTCTAAATAAAGGGGACCACAAAAAATGGCATTATTGGCTTTATTTTAACAAAAAATCTTACGGTTCTCAAAATCTTAGCGATTATGGCATTGTTTTTAGCTGCAACGAACACGTCTTCTTTCCACAGTGGGAAGCGGCTTCCGAGATACTAATCCTCACCACCGCGTTGGGAAAAGTTTATTCCAAGTAGTGTTGTCATTTGATACTTTTCGATACAAAATTGCATTAGTGGCTTTATTTTAACAAACAATCTTAGGGTACATTAAACATATGTTTCTTATTGCAATTTTGTCCTTAATTTGGTTTTGTTCAAGTTTAGAGAGTGTATATGTTTGTCAAATCAACATTTTAGTTAATTAATGTATTTCATACCATTCAGTCTTCTCCAGAAAAAAAAAAAAACTATTTGTTTCATTAGCAAAAAACACTAACTTTGTCATTGATGTGCATCGTGTTGTTCCGATACCAATATTTTGGTACCAGTATCGGTACCAAAATGTATTTCGGTACTTTTTGGTACTTTTATAAATAAAGGGGACCACAAAAATTGCATTATTGGCTTTATTTTAACAAAAAATATTAGAAAAACATAAAACATAAAACATATGTTTCTTATTGCAATTTATTCCTTAAATAAAATAGTGAACATACAAGACAACTTGTCTTTTAGTAGTAAGTAAGCAAACAACGGCTCCTAATTAGTCTGCTGACGTAAGCAGTAACATATTGTGTCATTTATCATTTTATTATTTTGTCAAAATTGTTAAGGACAAGTGTTAGAAAATGAATTATTAATCTACTTGTTCATTTACTGTTAATATCTGCTTACTTTCTCTTTTAACATGTTCTATCTACACTTCTGTTCAAATGTAATAATCACTTATTCTTCTGTTGTTTGATACTTTACATTAGTTTTGGATGACACCGCAAATTTGGGTATCGATCCAATACAGGATCATACATTGGTCATATTCAAAGTCCTCATGTGTCCAGGGACATATTTCCTGAGTTTTTAAACATAATATAAATGTAAAAAAAATGAAATAATATTTTGTGACGCTAAAAAATATTGACGTGATCATAGAAGTATCGACGAGATACGCTCCTGTACTTGGTATCATTACAGTGGATTTCAGGTGTAGATCCACCAATGGCATTTGTTTACATTTTGACGCCAGTGAGCTACGGTGTGTAGTGAAGCATGTTTAGCTATTCCTCGTCCTGCAGGGATGATACTTGTAAGAAACATACTTTATTTGTCGCCATGGAGGCGAGGATTAGTGATTTAGAAGTAGCTAAAACACTGCCGACTGGGGCTGGACTTTAGCCGCTAACTACCTAGCCATGTCTTAAAGCACCTCTTCCTGAGGGCATTTCAGTGTTATAACTTCACCTTTATCGTTAGTTTTTAGGCCAAAATGCGTCCGTTCTCCTTTTTCTGTCTCCACACTGTGTCTGCTTGTAAGTACTCCGTGATTGTGCGTTGCCGAACAAGGGGTTGGAGGACCTATACTTTTTAGAGGCGGTATAGTACCGAATATGATACATTAGTATCAATACCTGTATACCTTACAATCCTAATTCCAAGTAAAGTAAACATGCTGCGTATACACACAGAACGAGCAGAACAACACAAGAAGCTAACTGATAAAGCTTCAATGTTAAAAAGGGTTTATCGATTTGCGTGTCGATACTATTGATACCAACGGCCTGATTTACTGAAATCCAAATACCTCGCGCTAAACAGCATGCACAATCCATAAAATAGCACATACAATTTGTGGGCATGTTGCGTGTGATCTACCACGACTGTGTGTGAGACTGATAAGAGCTTGCATACCGCCTTATTGAAATGAGGAGTTTGTGTGTACTATACAGGGTCGGAGTGTGTAAGTTAATAGGTTAAAACCTCTAACCGAATTTAACTTTAGAGATATGAATACATTGTTTGGCGAGCCTCCGGATCGTTCTATATGTAGTCTGCATCAGTCGATGTCCGGTTGGAAAGTCATACATCGGTTGAGTTTAGATCTGATAAAAAAAACATGGCCGCTCTAATCTTGCGAGACTCCTGTGATGACGTAATTCGAGAGCACCACGCAATGTGAACCAATCAGAATCAACGTAAGGCGGGTCTTTGCATCTTTATTTTTCACACACACCTCAGCGCAGTGTTGTCAACTTGGCGACTTTCTCGCTAAATCTAGAATCTTTCCAACTCCTTTTAGTGACTTCCTTTCTCAAAAGCGACTAAATATAGCAACTTTTTTGGGATGTTTAGTGACATGAAAGTGCGTATCACTCTAGTGTACTCAATGTACAAGCGGTGCTGCAGGGAGCCTTTTCTCTCAGGCGATCGATCCACTGTCTACTGAATGTCCGCTCTTACTCAGCTTGTACTGAAAACACATGTCTTTGTACTTTTGAGTGCAATGACAATAAAGTCCATTCCATTCTCGTCAAAGCAGACAGGAGATGCACACCCGCTCTGGAAAACTGCCGCTATTTCGGCCTTGGTTGAGATGTAAATGTTTCATGAATGTCACGTTTCAAATCAAAACAAACCCATCGTTCATGTCAATGAGCCAGTCAAATGGTTCGTTCGTGAATATCAACCTTTCAGTCTTTTGATTAGATTTGATACTACATTTACCAATATAGAACAAATAAAAATACAACTAAACTAAGAATAATCAGAAGAAAATTAATTTACCGTATTTTTCGGAGTATAAGTCGCACCGGAGTATAAGTCGCACCTGCCGAAAATGCATAATAAAGAAGGAAAAAAACATATATAAGTCACACTGGAGCCTGGCCAAACTATGAAAAAAACTGCGACTTATAGTCCGAAAAACACGGTACAGATCTAATCATAATTTGTATTTTTTAACTCACAGATCTTCTTTGCTGTAAGTTTATGGATGGCAATGCCTTGACATTGATAGTTCTACAATTTGCTAATAATACAGGAACCGCCTGTTTTGTATATGTCTGTCTAACCCTTGTGTAATGTTCATATTGTTGTTACTCAGCCAGCGTTTGTGGGTCTGATGGACCCGTTGCATTTTGTGGCTTTTAATGCCTCACAATCAAACACTTTTATGTAAAAATACTGAACAGATGTTTACCTTATCCCAATAAACATCTGTTCAGTATTTTAACATAAAAGTGTTTGATTGTGAGGCATTAAAAGCCACAAAATGCAACGGGTTAAAATACTGAACAGATGTTTACCTTATCCCAATAAATATCTGTTCAGTATTTTAACATAAAAGTGTTTGATTGTGAGGCATTAAAAGCCACAAAATGCAGCGGGTCCATCAGACCCACAAACGCTGGCTGAGTAACAACAATATGAACGTTGCACGGAAAATTTCTCTGCCAGTTTCTGCATCCCACAGGGATTCTTTTTTTGTGTTTCTGCACCTGCGGTTCCCACACAAGGTTGCAACATTGTTTGTCAACACTGGCTGCTCTCATTTTCTCGCACATTTGACCCTCTGATGTGCTGTGTACCTACACTCTGTCCTCCTCCTGTCTAGGCCTGCTGTGTGTGTGTGTGTGTGTGTGTGTGTGTGTGTGTGTGTGTGTGTGTGTGTGTGTGTGTGTGTGTGTGTGTGTGTGTGTGTGTGTGTGTGGGTGCATGTGGTACACAGAACATCAATTTCCACACTTCTGTCATGTCTGTGTGATCATGTTTTGTTTGGCCATGTGCTTTTTGGATTTTGTCAGTTCCTGTTTTTTCACTCCCCGTTTTGTTCCCATGACAACCCATTAGTTTTCACCTGTCCTCATGTCACGCACCTGATTCATTTGCACTCACGCACCTGTTGTTAATCATGTCTGTGTTATTTAAGCTTTTCATTTTCTGTTTGTCGGCCTGGCGACATCACATTCATGCTCTGCACTCTTGACACGCTGCTTACTCTGTCCAGGTCATAGTTCATGCTGCTCTTTTCTTGCCACGTAAGTTTTTTTGTTTATTTAAGCCACTGTTTTGTACCTCCGCTGTGAGCGCCTTTTGTTTGTTCCTTTTTTCCATAGTTCTGCCTTTGTGCTAGTTTTGTTTTATTAGCCAAGTTTGTTCCCCGCCGTGCGCGCGCCTTTTGTTTATACTTTTTATAATCTATTATTAAGTCATGTATTTACCTTCACGCCATGTCCGGTCCAAATCCTTTGCACCATGGGAAAACAAACCACGCCAAAGTCCAAGTCTTGACAACTTCTATTATTCCCGGGTCCAGTGGACCCGGACATATTATATGTAATAGAAATGTGTAGGGGGGTGTGTGGTCATTAAATATGCATTCTGATATATGTTCTTCCCAGAAAATGAGCCAAAGTCAGTGAGTCTCATTTTGAAAAATTCATTAATTGCATAATTTTTCTTTTAATAAATAATAAAGACGGGTCCCACAGACCCGAACACCACACAAGGGTTAAAATATACACAAATGACATTGTTCTAACATGGTACATTTAATTTTCTTTTCACCATGCAACGCTTACATCGGCATCGAATCACATCGACTCTTAATGTATTAAAACATTAAAAAGTTCTGTTAGTGAAAAGTTTTAAGGTAGAGATGCACACCCCTAAGACGGGCCATCACCCCAGGGACACTGACCGCAAATGTATGTTATCATGCTTCTACCTATGTTCTGCTATGTCATAGGCAGGAGACATCTACCACTTTTTTTATGGCCGTTTAGAAGCTGCCGTGCATGTACATTGAAACCACTTTCTTTTGTTTTTACCGCTTGAGGTGCATGGGAGGGAGGCTGCACTTACTGTGCTCAAGAAGCAAAAATGCATATATTTTTTTAATCATTTACAATTTATGTTAATAAATTGTATTTTAGGTAAAAAAATTAACATCATTAAAGAAATATTAAATGACACCAAAAGGCATCAGTTGTATTTAATCAGCCCCTTAAGTTGTCTAGTAGCTATGAAACTATAAAAGGATGTTGCTGAGTAGACAATATGTCTAATAGTTTTAATTTCCGACCATCCAAATATGTTGACACACACACTCTTGTCTGTGCAGCCGTGTGTGCAACTGTGTCAGATAGAGCATCCTTTCCGCAGTTACTGAATCCATCCATAAAACAACAAAAAAATGCGCTTTGAGAATAGTGATGAGTGTTGAGAAATCACATTGCACATTGCAAATAACCACTTTGACATTTTCTTCTCCCAATATTGTGGGTGTTTTGATGATCAGCATGTAATTTGCATATTAATGAAGACAACGACGCACAAATTTATTTGCACGCCTTATTCTGCTCACTTAACAGACATTGCACACGTTTAGTACATCACCTTTGCCCGTGCTATCTGGCTTGCACAGGTTTTAGTACAAGCAAACCTTTAGTAAATCAGGCCCCGAGTCATTGTACACTGATGCCACTAAAGTGATTAAATCAATATTTTCCTTTTTTTCTTTTTTTTGGTTGTTTGTTTACAAAGTCAAGGAGTAAGTGTCTGGATACAGAAAGGCTTTGAGGGCAAAACCCAAATGATTTAAAAGCAAGGCAGAGTTTTTTTTTTTTTTTTTTTTTTTTTACTTTTGTTGAGTTATTATGCACTTGCCACTTTGTATTGTTTAAAAAAAAATAAAAAAAATTATAAGATATATTGTGTTTACTTCAGTTACTTGCTATAACACATTTTTAGTTCTGTAATCTATTGTCAGAGCATCAAATCAAGACTCAAAATTTAATCGGATCTTAGGCCAAAAAATATTGACCAGGACATCCCTACAAAATATGTTAGCAGTAATAGTAGTACAAGTAGTAGTGGTCATTATTTTGACGAAGGTCCCGCCAACACAATCAGTTTGAACGCCCAATGTTCCATGTTTTATTTACATGGGTTTTTATCAACAAAGTTGTTCTCAAACTTTCTGCACCATCATTTCGGCTGCTATGTAATAAACCGGTGCTTTTCAACCTTTTTTGAGCCAAGGCGCATTTTTTGTGTTGAAAAAATCCGGAGGCACACCACCAGCAGAAATCATTAAAAAACTAAACTCAGTTGACAGTAAAAAGTCGTTGTCGCAATTGTTGGATATGACTTTAAACCACCACCCAGCATGCATCACTATAGCTCTTGTCTCGAAGTAGGTGTACTGTCCCCACCTGTCACATCATATATTTTGAGTTTTTTGCTGTTTTCCTGTGTGTAGTGTTTTCCTTCCTATTTTGGTGGCTTTTTCTCTTTTTTTTGGTATTTTCCTGTAGCAGTTTCATGTCTTCCTTTAAGCGATATTTCCCGCATCTACTTTAATTAAGCAATCAAGAATATTTCAGTTGTTTGTATCCTTCTTTGTGGGGACATTGTTGATTGTCACGTCATGTTCGAATGTACATTGTCTTTGCTCCACAGTAAGTCTTTGCTGTCGTCCAGCATTGTGTTTTTGTTTACTTCGTAGCCAGTTCAGTTTTAGTTTCGTTCTGCATAACCTTCCCTAAGCTTCAATGCCTTTTCTTAGGGGCACTCGCCTTTTGTTTATTTTTGGTTTGAGCATTGGACACCTTTTTACCTGCACACTGCCTCCCGCTGTTTCCGACATCTACAAGCAATTAGCTACCTGCTGCCACCTACTGATATGGAAGAGTATTACACGGTTACTCTGACGAGCTCGAGAAAGCACCGACACTCAACAACAACACATCATTTGCAGACTATAATTACTGTTTTTCAAAAAATATTTTAACCCAAATAGGTGAAACTAGATAATCTCCCACAGCACACCAGGGCACAGTGGTTGAAAAACAGTGTAATACCCAATAACTTATTTGAATGCAAAAAATTATCCTGACAACAAAGTTGGAGCTAAAACATCAACTTTTGTTTACAGCAAGTGATGACAAGTCCTTTGTTCTTGGCATCGACGCCAACATGAGTGTGAGTGGCTGCAAGACACAGACTAAAGGTGAGTATATAGAGGGTTCCTGCTTCACACACATCTCAATACGCGCACACACATTTTTTCATACGCACGCTGAATGAAATACGGACAGACAGACATGTTTTTACACACAGACAAATCATAATACAGACAGACACACATGCGGATCTACAGTCGTGGTCAAAAGTTTACACTTGTAAGGAACATAATGTCATGGCTGTCTTGAGTTTCCAATCATTTCTACAACTCTTATTTTTTTGTGATAGAGTGATTGGAGCACATACTTGTTGGTCACAAAAAAACATTCATGAAGTTTGGTTCTTTTATGAATTTATTATGGGTCTACTGAAAATGTGACCAAAAGTATACATACAGCAATGTTAATATTTGGTTACATGTCCCTTGGCAAGTTTCACTGCAATAAGGTGCTTTTGGTAGCCATCCACAAGCTTCTGGTTGATTTTTTTGACCACTCCTCTTGAAAGAATTGGTGCTGTTCAGCTAAATGTGTTGGTTTTCTGACATGGACTTGTTTCTTCAGCATTGTCCACACGTTTAAGTCAGGACTTTGTGAAGGCCATTCTAAAACCTTAATTCTAGCCTGATTTAACCATTCCTTTTGATGTGTGTTTGGGGTCAATGTCCTGTTGGAACACTAAACTGCGCCCAAGACCCAACCTCCGGGCTGATGATTTTAGGTTGTCCTGAAGAATTTTGAGATAATCCTCCTTTTTTATTGTCCCATTTACACTCTGTAAAGCACCAGTTGCATTGGCAGCAAAAACAGAGCATAATACTACCACCACCATGCTTGACGGTAGGAATGGTGTTCCTGGGATTAAAGGCTACACCTTTTCTCTTCCAAACATATTGCTGGGTATTGTGGCCAAACAGCTTAATTTTTGTTTCATCTGACATCACATGGACAAAGATAAGACCTTCTGGAGGAAAGTTCTGTAGTCAGATGAAACAAAAACTGGTAAGTGAAACTAATAAAACATGTGAAATAATAAGAACCATTGGAAAGAATAAAGGATGGACTACAATTAAAACATATTACGAAGATAAAACATATATATACAGTAAATTTTATAATAAATAAATATCCACAAATAAAACATGTACATAAAGTTAATTTCCAGTTCTCTTGACCAAGGGGTTGACATAAGATTTGGATGTAGTCTTTAGGCTACACAACATGGTTGCCGCCCACTGATCCCCAGTGGGGTGCGCTCCGTAGTTTAAGAAGCACAGTGAACTGAGTCATGCACACCAACCTTGTTACGCATGCAAATCCAGAAAGGGGTTGGTTTGATGGATGAGCAGTTAGCACTGTTGCCGCCCAGCAGGAAGGTCCCTGGTGGACGGCTTTCAACATCCGATTCCACAGCCTTTTTATGTGTTCTTCCTGTTTATACATGGGAGCATGCGTTTTTTTTTCGAACTAAAAACAAATGAGGTTAATCTTCAAGCTGTTCCCTTGACAAGGTCCTGACCTAAGCTCTGGATTTGGTTACCGCACACTGCCTTTCAGCCACCCCATAGGGTTGTAGGATGCTTTTAAAGAAACATACATCTTGTTCGGCCTCAAACAGTAGTTCAGTCAACTATACTTCAGGCATAAAATTAGTAAATAACAGGAGCGGTCATGTGTTTCGAACACATTTGCAGTCCTATTTGTCTTAGGTCTCAACAAATCAGTAGGTTTTCGTAAAAATAAAAAAAAATGGCAGCTCAGTTGCCAGAATTTTACGATAAATGTACAATGCTTTTTTTTTTACACTAAATGGAAAAAACACTACCACAGTTAGTTTTACGGTAAAATTCTGGCAACTGAGCTGCCAGTTTTTTCCCCATAAAATTTACGGTCAATGTTTTTACAGTATATTACTGTAAATAGAAAAACGCTACCGCTGGCATTTTTACAATACATTTCTGACAATTAAGGTGTATTTTTTTTTTTGTTACAATGCATGACTGTAAATGAAAAAATGGCACCACTGGTATTTTTATGGTAAAAGTCTGGCAACTTTTTTACCGTAAAATCTAGTGGTTTTTACAGTGCGTCACAATAATTGGAAAAAGGCTACCACCGTTAAATTAATGGTAAAATTCTGGCCACTGAGCTACCACTTTTTTCCAAAAATCATAAAGTCGTTGTTTTTACATGATATTACTGTAAATGGAAAAACGCCACCACTGTATTATTTCAATAAAATTCTGGCGACTGAGCTGCCATTTTTTTTACCTACATTTGTTGATTTACTGTGCATTACAGTAAATGGAAAAGTGATACCACTGGTAATTTTACGGTAACATTTGGGAAACTAAGCTGCCAGTTTTTTTTACCGTAAAATCTAGTCGTTTTTACAGTGCGTCACAGTAATTCAATCAATCAATCAATCAATGTTTATTTATATAGCCCTAAATCACAAGTGTCTCAACGGGCTGCACAAGCCACAACGACATCCTCAGTACAGAGCCCACATAATTGGAAAAACGCTACCACTGTTATTTTTACTGTAAAAATCTGGTAACTGAGATACCACTTTTTTTTCTCCATAAATTCCAAATTCATTGTTTTTACAGTATATTACTATAAATAGAAACACGCTACCACTGGTATTTTTACAATACATTTCTGACGATTAAGGTGTAATTTTTTTTTTGTTGCAATGCATTGCTGTAAATGAAAAAATGATACGACTGGTTTTATTATGGTAAAAGTCTGGCAACTAAGTTGCCAGTTGTTTTTTTTTTTTACCGTAAAATGTAGTCGTTTTTGTAAATAGAAAAGCGCTACCACTGTTATTTTTACAGTAAAATTCTGGCGACTGAGCTACCACTTTTTTCCATGAATTCTAAAGTCATTTTTTTTACATGATATTACTGTAAATGGAAAAACGCCACCACTGTATTTTTTCAATAACATTCTGGCGACTGAGCTGCCATTTTTTTTTACCTACATTTGTTGATTTACTGTGCATTACAGTAAATGGAAAAGCGGTACCAATGGTAAGTTTCACGGTAAGATTTGGGCAACTAAGCTGCCAGATTTTTTTTTACCGTAAAATCTAGTCGTTTTTACAGTGCGTCACAGGAATTGGAAAAAAACGCGACCACTGTTATTTTTACGGTAAACTTCTGGCGACTGAGCTTCCACTTTTTTCCATAAATTCTAAAGTCATTGTTTTTACAGTATATTACTGTAAATGGAAAAAAGACACCATTGTATTTATTCAATAAAATTCTGCCAACTAAGCTGCCATTTCTTTTTACCTACATTTGTTGATTTACTGTGCGTCACAGTAAATGGAAAAACACTACCACTGTTATTTTTACGGTAATAATTCTGGCGATTGAGATACCATTTTTTTCCCCATAAATTCCAAAGTCATTGTTTTTACAGTATGTTACTGTAAATAGAAAAACACTTACACTGGTATTTTTACAATACATTTCTGACGATTAAGTGTATTTTTTTTGGTTACAATGCATTACTGTAAATTCTCAACTTTTTTACTGTAAAATATAGTCGTTTTTACAGTGCGTCACAGTAAATGGAAAAACGCTACCACTGTTATTTTCACGGTAAAATTCTGGTGACTGAGCAACCACTTTTTTCCGAAAATTCTAAAGTCATTGTTTTTACAGTATTTTACTGTAAATGGAAAAACGCCACCACTGTATTTTTTCAATAAAATTCTGGCGACTAAGCTGACATTTTTTTACTGTAAAATCTAGTTGTTTTCACAGTGCGTCACAGTAAATGGAAAAATGCTACCACTGTTATTTTTACAATTAAATTCTGGCGACAGAGCTTCCATTTTTCCCCCATGAATTCTACAGTCATTGTTTTTACCGTTAATCTACATTTATTGTTTTTACACTGTATTATTGGAAATGAAAACACGCTACCATTATTTCTACGGTAAAATTCTTGAGACTGAGCTTTCATTTTTTTCCCCATGAAATCTACAATCATTGTTTTTACAGTGTTTAACTGTAAATGGTAAAACGCAACCACTGTTATTTTACCAATGAAATTGTGGCAATGAAGCTTACATTTTTTTCCCCATAAAATGTACGGTCAATGTTTTTACAGTATATTACTGTAAATAGAAAAACGGTACAAGTGGCATTTTTACAATACATTTCTGACGATTAAGGTGTCATTTTTGTTGTTGTTAAAATGCAATACTGTAAATGAAAAAATGGTACCACTGGTATTTGTATGGTAAAAGTCTGGCAACTTTTTTACCGTAAAATGTAGTCGTTTTTACAGTGAATGGAAAAACGCTACCACTATTATTTTTACGGTAAAATTCTGGCGACTGAACGGCTTTTTTTCTCTCGATTAAATCTTCAGTCATTGTTTTTACAGTGCATCACTGTAAATGAAAACACACTACCATTATTTTTACGGTAAAATTCTTGCGACTGAGCATAAATTCTATAGCCATTGTTTTTACAACACTGTAAATGCGAAAACACTACCACTGTTAATTTTACAATTAAATCCTGGCAACTGAGCTACCATTTTTTCACTATAAAATCTACAGAAATCTACAGTCATTGTTTTTACAGTATATTACTGTAAATGGTAAAACAGAACCACTGTTAGTTTTTCAATGAAATTCTGGCAACGAAAATTATATATATATATATATATATATATATATATATATATATATATATATATATATATATATATATATATATTTTTTTTTTTTTTTTACAGTGCATTACTGTAAATGTAAAGACAGTACCACTGGTATTTTAATGGTCAAATTCTGGCTTTTTTATCATGTAAAGAACGGTAACGCTTCCACCCAGGCCGCCCCTTGTTGGTGCACCCCGCTGTGAAGTGTGATGTCACAAACAACTGTGGAGTCTGAGTGCACTGACGTCCAAACATTAGTTCTAAAAAAAAAACACACATAATTACAGGGATGGTCACATGCCCCCCTCGGCCATGATCCCCATCCTACCGCCCACCGGGGTTGGCCACCCCACAGTGACGTGCGGATTCACAACAGATGATGCCTTCCTTCCACATTGCCAAACTCCAGACATATGTGCAAATAGGGTCACACTAATGCGGTGTTTTTCAACCACTGTGTCGTGAGATAATGTCTGGTGTGCCCTGGAAGATTATATAATTTCACCTATTTGGGTTCAAAATATTTTTTGCTAACCAGTAATAATAATCTGCAAATGTGCCGTTGTTGAGTGTCTGTGCTGTCTAGAGATTGGCAGAGTAACTGTGTTATTCTCTTCCATATCAGTGGGTGGCAGCAGGTAGCTAATTGCTTTGTAGATGTCGGGAACATGGTTTGTCGCGATGACAATATGCAGATTACAGTGTGCAGGTAAAAAGGTATCTAATGCTTAAACCAAAAATAAACAGGAGGCGAGTGCCGCTAAGAAAAGGCATTGAAGCTGAGGGAAGGATATGCAGAACCAAACTAAAACTGAACTTGTTGCAAAGTAAACAAAAACGGAATGCTGGACGGCATCAAAGACTTACAGCGTGTGGAGCAGACGGCGTCCACAAAGTACATCCGAACATGACATGACAATCAACAATGTCCCCGTGAAGAAGGATAGTGACAACTTAAATAGCCTTGATTGCTAAAACAAAACAGGTGCGGGGAATACACTAAAGGAAGACATGGAACTTCTGCAGGAAAACACCAACAAAACTGGAAAAGCCACCAAAATAGGAGCGAAAGACAAGAACTAAAACA
>NC_084560.2:25300420-25315420 GCF_033978685.3 Nerophis lumbriciformis
TATATATATATATATTTATATAATATGTCATATATACTCCTCTCTGAGCTGCCACCTTAACGTGGTAGAGGAGTTTGCGTGTCCCAATGATCCTAGGAGCTATGTTGTCCGGGGGCTTGTCTCCCAAGACAAACAGGTCCTAGGTGAGGGATCAGACAAAGAGCAGCTCGAAGACTTTTATGGGAATGAAACAGCAAGGATTCAGATTTCCCTCGCCCGGACGCGGGTCACCGGGGCCCCCCTCTGGAGCCAGGCCCGGAGTTGGGGCACGATGGCGAGCGCCTGATGGCCGGGCCTGTCCCCATGGGGCCCGGCCGGGCACAGCCCGAAGAGGCAACGTGGGTCCCCCCTCCAATGGGCTCACCACTCATGGGAGGGGCCATAGAGGTCGGGTGCAGTGTGAGCTGGGCGGAAGCCGAAGGCAGGACACTTGGCGGTCCGATCCTCGGCTACATAAGCTAGCTCTTGGGACGTGGAACGTCACCTCGCTGGGGGGGAAGGAGCCTGAGCTAGTGCGCGAGGTAGAGAAGTTCCGGCTGGATATAGTCGGACTCACCTCGACGCACAGCAAGGGCTCTGGAATCAGTTCTCTCGAGAGGGGATGGACTCTTTTCCACACTGGCGTTGCACGCAGTGAGAGGTGACGAGCTGGGGTAGCAATTCTTGTTGCCCCCCGGCTCAAAGCCTGCACGTTGGAGTTCAACCCAGTGGACGAGAGGGTAGCCTCCCTCCGCCTTCGGGTGGGGGGACGGGTCCTGACTGTTGTTTGTGCTTACGCACCAAACAGCAGTTCAGAGTACCCACCCTTTTTGGATACACTCGAGGGAGTACTGGAAAGTGCCCCCCCGGGTGATTCCCTTGTCCTACTGGGTGACTTCAACGCTCATGTTGGCAACGACAGTGAAACCTGGAGAGGCGTGATTGGGAAGAATGGCCGCCCGGATCTGAACCCGAGTGGTGTTTTGTTATTGGACTTTTGTGCTCGTCACAGATTGTCCATAACGAACACCATGTTCAAGCATAAGGGTGTCCATATGTGCACTTGGCACCAGGACACCCTAGGCCGCGGTTCCATGATCGACTTTGTAGTTGTGTCATCGGATTTGCGGCCTCATGTTTTGGACACTCGGGTGAAGAGAGGGGCGGAGCTTTCTACCGATCACCACCTGGTGGTGAGTTGGCTGCGATGGTGGGGGACGATGCCGGACAGACCTGGCAGGCCCAAACGCATTGTGAGGGTCTGCTGGGAACGTCTGGCAGAGTCTCCTGTCAGAGAGAGTTTCAATTCCCACCTCCGGAAGAACTTTGAACATGTCACGAGGGAGGTGCTGGACATTGAGTCCGAGTGGACCATGTTCCACGCCTCTATTGTCGAGGCGGCTGATTGGAGTTGTGGCCGCAAGGTGGTTGGTGCCTGTCGTGGCGGTAATCCTAGAACCCGTTGGTGGACACCGGTGGTGAGGGATGCCGTCAAGCTGAAGAAGGAGTCCTATCGGGTTCTTTTGGCTCATAGGACTCCGGAGGCAGCGGACAGGTACCGACAGGCCAAGCGGTGTGCGGCTTCAGCGGTCGCGGAGGCAAAAACTCGGACATGGGAGGAGTTCGGCGAGGCCATGGAAAACGACTTCCGGACGGCTTCGAAGCGATTCTGGACCACCATCCGCCGCCTCAGGAAGGGTAAGCAGTGCACTGTCAACACCGTGTATGGTGCGGATGGTGTTCTGCTGACCTCGACTGCGGATGTTGTGGATCGGTGGAAGGAATACTTCGAAGACCTCCTCAATCCCACCGACACGTCTTCCTATGAGGAAGCAGTGCCTGGGGAATCTGTGGTGGGCTCTTCTATTTCTGGGGCTGAGGTTGCTGAGGTAGTTAAAAAGCTCCTCGGTGGCAAGGCCCCGGGGGTGGATGAGATCCGCCCGGAGTTCCTTAAGGCTCTGGATGCTGTGGGGCTGTCTTGGTTGACAAGACTCTGCAGCATCGCGTGGACATCGGGGGCGGTACCTCTGGATTGGCAGATCGGGGTGGTGGTTCCTCTCTTTAAGAAGGGGAACCGGAGGGTGTGTTCTAACTATCGTGGGATCACACTCCTCAGCCTTCCCGGTAAAGTCTATTCAGGTGTACTGGAGAGGAGGCTACGCCGGATAGTCGAACCTCGGATTCAGGAGGAACAGTGTGGTTTTCGCCCTGGTCGTGGAACTGTGGACCAGTTCTATACTCTCGGCAGGGTCCTTGAGGGTGCATGGGAGTTTGCCCAAACAGTCTACATGTGCTTTGTGGACTTGGAGAAGGCATTCGACCGTGTCCCTCGGGAGGTCCTGTGGGGAGTGCTCAGAGAGTATGGGGTATCGGACTGTCTGATTGTGGCTGTCCGCTCCCTGTACGATCAGTGTCAGAGCTTGGTCCGCATTGCCGGCAGTAAGTCGGTCCAGTGAGGGTTGGACTCCGCCAAGGCTGCCCTTTGTCACCGATTCTGTTCATAACTTTTATGGACAGAATTTCTAGGCGCAGTCAAGGCGTTGAGGGGTTCCGGTTTGGTGGCTGCAGGATTAGGTCTCTGCTTTTTGCAGATGATGTGGTCCTGATGGCTTCATCCGGCCAGGATCTTCAGCTCTCACTGGATCGGTTCGTAGCCGAGTGTGAAGCGACTGGGATGAGAATCAGCACCTCCAAGTCCGAGTCCATGGTTCTCGCCCGGAAAAGGGTGGAGTGCCATCTCCGGGTTGGGGAGGAGACCCTGCCCTAAGTGGAGGAGTTCAAGTACCTAGGAGTCTTGTTCACGAGTGAGGGAAAAGTGGATCGTGAGATCGACAGGCGGATCGGTGCGGCGCGGCATCTTCAGTAATGCGGACGCTGTATCGATCCGTTGTGGTGAAGAAGGAGCTGAGCCGGAAGGCAAAGCTCTCAATTTACCGGTCGATCTACGTTCCCATCCTCACCTATGGTCATGAGCTTTGGGTTATGACCGAAAGGACAAGATCACGGGTACAGGCGGCCGAAATGAGTTTCCTCCGCCGGGTGGCGGGGCTCTCCCTTAGAGATAGGGTGAGAAGCTCTGCCATCCGGGGGGAGCTCAAAGTAAAGCCACTGCTCCTCCACATCGAGAGGAGCCAGATGAGGTGGTTCGGGCATCTGGTCAGGATGCCACCCGAACGCCTCCCTCGGGAGGTGTTTAGGGCACGTCCAACCGGTAGGAGGCCACGGGGAAGACCCAGGACACGTTGGGAAGACTATGTCTCCCGGCTGGCCTGGGAACGCCTCGGGATCCCCCGGGAGGAGCTGGACGAAGTGGCTGGGGAGAGGAAAGTCTGGGCTTCCCTGCTTAAGCTGCTGCCCCCGCGACCCGACCTCGGATAAGCGGAAGAAGATGGATGGATGTCATATATAATATATATTGTCATTTTTACAGTGTACAATTTGATGGATAACTTCCTTTGAAATCATAAGTCAAGCAGATTTTTTAAGTGTTTAGTTCAATTTTTTACAAAAAACATGTTCCGGAATGTATGAAAATATAATGTTTTGTTTTGTTACTGGATAATATAAAGGTTTAAAGATATGCAATTGCATGCAGTACGTTTGTTTTTTTTAATGTCAAAATGGAAAAAAAACAAATTTATTTAGTAAGAAAATATTACCGTATTTTCCGCAGCATAGGGCGCACTGGATTATAGGGCGCACTGCCAATGAATGGTCTATTTTCGATCTTTTTTCATATATAAGGCGCACCGGATTACAGGGCGCATTAAAGGAGTCATATTATGATAATTTTTGTCTAAATGTAAAATACTATCTTGTGGTCTACATAACATGTAATGGTGGTTCTTTGGTCAAAATGTTGCATAGATGATATTTTACAGATCATCTTCAAGCCGCTTTCTGACAGTCGCTTCCGGATGCGCCGTTTTGTGGGCGGTCCTATTTACGTGGCTCACTTTTGGCAGCGTTTTTTCCCCGCCATCGTTGTTGTAGCGGTGTAGCGTGCAAGGACGGGGGTGGAAATAAGTGTCAAAAGATGGAGTTAACTGTTTTAATGACATTCGGACTTTACTTCAATCAATAACGGAGCAGCACCTTTTTATCCGTGGCTCACGAGTGCAATAACAAGGACGGAAATGTGTCCCGAGAAAAACCATCCGACTGTAACTCTCTAATAACTAAAGTTCCTTGGGTGAATAATGTAAACTCACTACACCGGTATGTTTTAGCGCTTTCATGGCGAGTTTACTGACGGATATAAGTAAGAACTTTACACTACTTTATATTAGAAATGGCAACAGCGGAGGATGAATGTCCCATAACAAGAAGACAGTGTCTACACAGACTACAAAGGCGGACACGCGCAATTTCAGAGTTCATGCAGATCCCAAATACAGATCAGCAGGTACCAGAAAGTAAGAAAAGTCGCTTTTGCATAAAATTACGAAACAAAACGCCAGATAATGTGTCTTACCTTATACACACACCATAATAATACTTGTATGTTTAATGCCCTGACAATCCATCAAGGGATGTGGCTTCATAGTTTACCAAAGTCGTACTACAACATTTTGATAGATTTTGGAGCGCCTTGTGTAGTAATGTTCTATATTTTCAATGGGACATATAAAATGTTGGTGTTGATTACTTGAGTGATATTGCCATCATATTGCAGTCTACACGTATCTCTTATGTTTGACTGCCATCTACTGGTCACACTTATCAATACACCATGTACCAAATAAAATTGCTTTGAGGTTGGTAAGCAAAACCAGAATCATCCCGTTCTTTAGACGCACTGTCGAGATTTGAGAAAACATTTTCAATTGCGCCTTATAGTCCGGAAAATATGGTAAGTACTTTATTAATGAATATTATTTCCG
Source organism: Nerophis lumbriciformis (assembly GCF_033978685.3). Classification (NCBI taxonomy): domain Eukaryota; kingdom Metazoa; phylum Chordata; class Actinopteri; order Syngnathiformes; family Syngnathidae; genus Nerophis; species Nerophis lumbriciformis. Next base: position 25,305,283 of record NC_084560.2, read on the forward strand.
GGCTTTCGCATTTGGCCCCTGGGCTTAGAGTTTGACACCTGTGGCCTAGAATATAAAAATGTGTCAAGGAAGTCTATGCAATGAAGTTATAAGTTGTGGAAAATAGAAAGAAAAATGAAGGACAGACAAATGGAAGAACTGATGCTTGCGTGCTATTGATTGTTCTTAAGATGCAAGTGTGACATTTGGGAAATGCTAATATTTGCTCTGTCATTGAGTTTTACCCGAGACCTTTTATCTATGAAAATGAAACGCAGAGTAGAAGATAAAAGATAAAGCCGTTTTGAGACGTGCGTCCTGAGAGGGACACAAGTCACCACTTCACACATTTTGATGGATTGGGCAGGAAAATGGAGTTGTCCAAATGGTCGTTGTGTAGTGTTAAGAGAGGTGATGTGCATGAGTGTCTCTTGACCACTTGTGACTGTGCCGGTTGCCTGGCAACATCACCGTGGAGATCCAGAGCTAAGCTACCTGTTTCCTTTCCCTCTGCAGTCTGTGTACGAGGCTTAGAGCAGAGCTGCTGACTGCTAAATAATGACTTTGTGTTTCCTTTGGCTTGGAAGGATGATTGCCTCAAAGGTCAGGTGATCAAGAGCGTGCATGTGATTGTGCAACTTTGAACGGGGCTGTTTCATAAATACCAGTTAAAGAACAAGACACGGTAACATGCTGTACACTTCCATTAAAAACTATACAGCTTGTTAATAAAGGAGTCATAAATCTTAGTGAGAATCTTTGTAAAGGTGCAAAGGCTGGATTGAAATCAGTGTAATTTAGATTTTTTTTATGGTGGTTGGTTGTTTTTTTTATAATACCCACAAAGTTCAGTGAGCAGGTTGTCTTATGTGTGACCGTGTTTGTGCTAGTTGGATTGTTTTTTCTGTGCCATGACTAGGGAAGGTTGTTTGGAATGGGTCATATTAGTAATTGCTGTTCATTTAGTCATATGCCGTCTCGCGGTCCAATTGCAATTGCCTGTAGTCTGATCACCCCAAGCATAAAGCGGCATAAATACCTTGTAATATTAGAGACATGTGTTTGTCTACTGATATGAGAACGTTACTTTATTCATTAATTTAGCGTATTTTAAGCTTTTTTTTATGTTTTTTTTTTCTTCAGAAAATTAGTTATGATATTACAAATGTAAAGACATATTTTTTCTAAGAAACAAAAAAAAACAAGTCATAATGAAATAAAATTAATGTCATGTAACCTACAAGTCATATGATTTCAAGCAAACAATGTTGCAATGTTACATAGGGATGGGTACTATTTACATTTTTTTCTGATACTATAGTACCGGACCGGTACTAAAAAATATATTGAAAAAAACAAAAAACAATGCATTTTTATTTTTAAAGGACTTTGTGACATGCAAGTTGAACTTAATTGTTGTTCAAATACTTCGAAAATGTAAATCCTCAAGTCTGACTTATAAATGTTGTTACAATGTTGGATACTCGTGTTAAACAAAAACATCAAATCGTAAGGTTTATGCAATTTGGCGTGAGGTGGCGGGGGTTATGCAGTCTGGCTACGGTGTGACATCACAGCGAGGTGTACGTTTCTATTTGGACACTAAATCAAGCTCTCAGCCAGAGGAAACCAAAAAAGTAAGACAAAAATATTATTTTCCTCTAATCTTGTGCATGCATGCTTATAATAACATTACCGTATTTTTCGGACTATAAGTCGCAGTTTTTTTCATAGTTTGGCCGGGCTCCAGTGCGACTTATATATGTTTTTTTCCTTCTTTATTATGCATTTTCGGCAGGTGCGACTTATACTCCGGTGCGACTTATATTCCGAAAAATACGGTAATTTAATATACAGTGACATAATACAAAACAGCTCTTTGTGATGCAGAGTCTGAATCGATCAGTTTGTGCAAGTGTACCTATTGTTGTAACCGAGTGACGCTATATCATGGTTGTAAAGTTGGTTGTTTGAACATTTCTGGAATAAAGATAGTGGTGACAACTTCAAGATATATATTTAAACAGTGTACATTTCCCCTCCAAAAAATCTAGCAACATCTTTTAGAATCATCTTTCGGACAGACTTAAGAATCGGGTTATAAAATAAACTGTGGAGTAAAGTTTTACGCAACATTCACTCCAAAGCATACTCAATACATGTTATCTAGACCAGTGTTTTTCAATCTTTTTTGAGCCGAGGCACATTTTTTTGCGTTGAAAAAATCCGGAGGCACACCACCAGCAGAAATTATTAAAAAACGAAACTCAGTTGACAGTAAAAAGTCCTTGTTGCAATTGTTGGATATGACTTTAAACCATAACCAACCATGCATCAATGTAGCTCTTGTCTCAAAGTAGGTGTACTGTCACCACCTGTCACATCACGCCCTGTCTTATTTTGAGTTTTTTGCTGTTTTCCTGTGTGTAGTGTTTTAGTTCTTGTCTTGCGCTCCTATTTTGGTGTCTTTTTCTCTTTTTTTGGTATTTTTCTGTACCAATTTCATGTCTTCCTTTGAGCGATATTTCCCGCATCTACTTTGTTTTAGCAATCAAAAATATGTCAATTTTTTTTATCCTTCTTCGTGTGGACATTGTTGATTGTCATGTCACGTTCGGATGTACATTGTGGACGCCGTCTTTGTAAGTAAGTCTTTGCTGTCGTCCAGCATTCTGTTTTTACTTTGTAGCCAATTCAGTTCTACTTTCGTTCTGCATAGCCTTCCCTAAGCTTCAATACCTTTTTTTTAGGGGCACTCACTTTTTGTTTATTTTTGGTTTAAGCGTTAGATACCTTTTTACCTGCACACTGCCTCCCGCTGTTTCCGACATCTACAAAGCAATTAGCTACCTGCTGCCACATACTGATATGGAAGAGTATTACACGGTTAATCTGCCGAGCTCTAGACAGCAACGACACTCAACAACAACACATCATTTGCAGACTATAATTACTGGTTTGCAAAAAATATTTTAACCCAAATAGGTGAAATTAGATTATCTCCCACGGCACACCAGACTGTACGGCACAGTGGTTGAAAAACACTGATCTAGACCAAGGGTCTTCAACAGCGGTTCTGCGGCCCCCCAGGGGGTCTACAGAGGTACTGCAGGGGTTGGTGACATTTTTGGTTGAGACTTTTTAAACTAAATTTTTTCATATTCCCCCCGCAATTTTTCCACAAATTAAAAATTCTTTAAATGCATTTAATCATTCCAACACAGTGTGGTGTAGTGGAGAAATGGCAGTGAATATTCAAATTATATTCATATCATCATTTAAAATAGCAAGCGATTAGCTCTCTAGTTCTCGCTTAGTCATTAACGGACCTAGCTGCCAGCTGGCGATTAGCACAGTTGTGGCTAGCTGGTGATTAGCATGCTAGTTGCCAGCTATCCATTAGCATGCTCGATGCTAGCTAGCGATCAGGGCGCTAGTTGCCACCTAGCAATTAGCGAGCTAGTGGCCAGCTAGTTTTGATTAATTGATTGAGACTTTTATTAGTAAAATGGTAGATTAGTTGATTGCACAGTACAGTACATATTCCGTACAATTGACCACTAAATGGTAACACCCGAATAAGTTTTTCAACTTGTTTAAGTCGGGGTCCACGTTAATCAATTCATGGTCAATTCATAGTGATTAGCGTACTAGTTTCCAACTAGCGATTAGCACATTTTTGAATAAATGATGGGTTCCCACTTCTCTGTGAGCGCTTTGAGTATCTAATGATAGCTATTAGCCATGCTATGCTGTATTATTTGAATATCTTATTATTGCACTATAATAATGTACTTTTAGGACAGTTTTAATTTAAAGCCCAATTGCATACAGAATATAGAAGTAGGCGTCTGATCCATCAATTCGGGGTCCTTGGCCTGGAGAATGGTGAAGACACCTGATCAAACCACAAGGAAGTGTTTTTAATGTAGATTACAATTGTTGTAGGTCCCTTTTAAGTAATACATTCAACAATATGGAAGGTACCCGGTAACCCATAACACACTGTCATAACCATCACAGCAAAACCAAAATAATTTCAAAAACATACTAGAGAAAGCTATTTTACCGAGACCCCTGTTTTGTCAGGAAGGATTTATATGACTTATATTGTGGAGGTCCTTTTTTGGTGTTTCGTAAAAACTGCTGTGTTAAGCATTCAGGGAAAAAGGACCTGATGACTTCTTGTTTTCCTCTTGGAGCCTCAGTAGAACATTCAGTCATTCATTTAGTCACAATTACTGTTGAATTAGCTCAGAACTCGAGGATTGTGAAGAGCTCACTTGCCTTAAAGGTGAATTGTGCATATAAAGAATGTTTTGTGTTGTCGTGGCAAAATGTGCGTGCCTACCCAGTGAGAGTAGACATTGTGCAGTATGTGTTTGCCTCTTCAAGGGGTAAATGCAATTTTTTTGGAATTTTGCCCTTCATTCACAATCTCTATGTAAGACAAGAACACACACATATTTATTTTTTATGAATTCTGAGTCGTAAAATACGGCAAGTACGAGGTGGTTAACAATGCAGCTAATGGGAATCATCCATTGCTCCCATAAAGCCCTCTAAAAATATGTCCAAAACCGGCAACAGTAGTCCATTTACATTTTGTGACTTGTATATTAGCCAAGTATTAGCGATATTGTTATTATTAACATGTAATAACTTATTTTAGCGGGCATCATGATCACAGAGAGCTAACTAGCTCATGCAGGTAATGAAGTACTAAGTTGCTGCTGCTGCATCGCCTCTGTGTTGTAAAAAGTACATTTTGAATAATAAATCATGCATCTTTCTTGTGTAATAAGGGTTGTAGTCATAAGCCGAGAAGTTGGTCAATTTTGATATTCAACTTGGACCCGGAGATAGAGAGAAAGAACCATACGTCAGTCTACCCCAGGGCAGCTGTGGCTGCAAATGTAGCTTACCACCACCAGGTGTGAATGTGGAGTGAATGAATGATGGGTTCTCCTTTTTCTGTGAATCGCTTTGAGTGTCTAGAAAAGCGCTATATAAATCTATCCATCCATCCATTATTATTATTATTATTATTATTTCAAGACCCTTGTTTGCGCCCAACCTTGTTAGGGGTTTTTTTCAACCTGCGTGAGAATTATGATTAATTCCTACGGGAAGACATGAACATCCCATCAGTTGACATCCCAGTGAGAGCAAACATTGTGCAGTAAGTGCTTGTTTTATTGTGTTTGTGGTTTGTATTTCTTGTTTAGCACTTCAATAGTGCTGAATCTGGTTTCCTCAATCAGCTTCTAAACCTTGTCGCTCTCCCTCCTTGTGTTGAGGCTCAAAAACATACAATTCTGAATAATCATACGTCCTAAAGTAATCTTTGATGTCTCTATTGCTCCACCGTATGCTTAAAATGATAAAAGTACGTAAATATTATGTAGGTGCCTGTTAGTACATTACATATATACTTACTAGGGGTGTGACTAGGGGGTCTCTACCTTAAATGACGTTCTAATATGCATCTAGATACGTGGATTACGATACGATTGCCGGCATTAAGTCGGACCCGTTTCCAGTGAGGGTTGGACTCCGCCAAGGCTGCCCTTTGTCACCGATTCTGTTCATAACTTTTATGGACAGAATTTCTAGGCGCAGTCAAGGCGTTGAGGGGATCTGGTTTGGTGGCTGCAGGATTAGGTCTCTGCTTTTTGCAGATGATGTGGTCCTGATGGCTTCATCTGGCCAGGATCTGTGAAGCGACTGAGATGAGTATCAGCACCTTTAAGTCCGAGTCCATGGTTCTTGCCCGGAAAAAGGTGGAGTGCCATCTCCGGGTTGGGGAGGAGACCCTGCCCCAACTGGAGGAGTTCAAGTACCTCAGAGTCTTGTTCACGAGTGAGGGAAGAGTGGCTCGTGAGATTGACAGGCGGATCGGTGAGGCGTCTTCAGTAATGCGGACACTGTATCGATCCGTTCTGGTGAAGAAGGAGCTGAGCCGGAAGGCAAAGCTCTCAATTTACCGGTCGATCAACGTTCCCATCCTCACCTATGGTCATGAGCTTTGGGTTATGACCGAAAGGACGAAAACACGGGTACAAGTGGCCGAAATGAGTTTCCTCCGCCGGGTGGCGGGGCTCTTCCTTAGAGATAGGGTGAGAAGCTCTGTCATCCGGGAGAAGCTCAAAGTAAAGCCGCTGCTCCTCCACATCGAGAGGAGCCAGATGAGGTGGTTCGGGCATCTGGTCAGGATGCCACCCGAACGCCTCACTAGGGAGGTGTTTAGGGCACATCCGACCGGTAGGAGGCCACGGGGAAGACCCAAGACACGTTGGGTAGACTATGTCTCCCGGCTGGCCTGGGAACGCTTCGAGATCCCCCGGGAAGAGCTGGACCAAGTTGCTGGGAAGAGGAAAGTCTGGGCTTCCCTGATTAGGCTGCTGCCCCTGCGACCCGACCTCAGATAAGCGGAAGAAGATGGATGGATGGATGGATGGACGATACGATTCACTCACAATACTTTTTGAAACATTACGATTCGATGTGAGACAATTTGATGAAATTTGATGCAGATGGAAGCTTTTGATGGTGGGAAAAACAATTAAATGGGTCATGTATCATGTCAGAATAATGCCATGTGTTTATTTCTAAACAGACACATACAAAACAGGGCAGTTAATTATGAGCAATTAGTAAAACCATCAACTTCAAGGCATTGCAATCCATAAGGTTCAAGAAAAGAAGATGTAGACTAAACACTTGTGTAAAAGCTACCAGGTAAATACTCTTGCAGCAACAATCAAATGCAGAAAAAAAAGCAAGCTGTTCATTAAACAGAGGTGCTATAACACCACAGTAACACAAGTGCAAAACACAATTAAGTGCCACCTCTAAAATAAACAGCAGCTTTAGTGTGGAAGCTCAAATACTTTTCAAAGTGCCATTCTGTTGGTCGCTGTGCAGCTAGGTCTTTATCTTTAGCACAATGAACAGTTTTGTAGATGCTGTGGTTATTTTGCAGAATTGTGGCTAAGATGGAGCTGGAAGTCTTTCAAACCAGTGTCCTGGTCTTGCCAGTTGAAAGGTCTGCTAGCATTAGCATTTTTTTTTTGTAATCGATTAAGAAATGTTACAAAGAAGAATGGCATTTTATTCAAAAATATATATCTATCAAAAATACATTTATTTTTTGGACACCCCGATTAAATAATGACGAAAATTGAGGAAAGCGCAGAGACCCGTCAAGATTGATAGTGAGTTTTATGGGGACTTTATTATATATATATATATATATATATATATATATATATATATATATATATATATATATATATATATTGGTGAATTTAAAGAGAAGAAAGATACAATTTTCCAAAACAGAACATTTTGTGCATTGCTTGAAGAATACACACACACACACACACATTGTATTTGTAACCGTATGGGGGCTCTGAAAAATTCCTCCCTCTTTAGAACCACCCTTTCTAGATGTATAAAGATTTGTATTTACAACATTAATAATATATACATAATATGCAAATATAAAAAAGGTAAGCTATTAGTTATTTATTCTTTTTTGTTGAATTTTTTGTTTGTAGTTGGTTTTTAATATTATTTACTTCAAGTTATTACAGTAAGTCTCTATATACAGTACATAAGTATTTATTTATTTTTAATTAATTTTGGCCGAAGGGGGCGCATTTCAATTTTCTTACACACACTTGTTATTATATACGTTGGCCAGAGGGGGAGCATTTTGAAGTTTTACACACACTTGTTATTTCATATGTTGACCAGAAAGGGAGCACTTTTAAAACCGACACACAGTCATTTTGAAAAATCCCTCCTTTTTGGGACCACCCTCATTTTGATAGATTTCACCACCAAATGAGATATTCTCTATTAGATGCAATGGTTTTCCGTATTGGGACCATGATTTATAACTTGTTCACCGGTCCTCATATGGAAGGTACACTATATTGCCAAAGGTATTTGGCCACCTGCCTTTACTCAAATATAATCTAGAAGTGCCATCCAATGGAATTGTCCAAAATGTTTTGGTATCCTAGAGCATTCAAAGTTCCTTTCACTGGAACTAAGGGGCCAAGCCCAACTCCTGAAAAACAACCCCACACCATAATTCTTCCTCTATCAAATTTCACACTCGGCACAATGCAGTCCGAAATGTAGCGTTCTCCTGGCAACCTCCAAACCCAGACTCATCCATCAGATTGCCAGATGGAAAAGTGTGTCTCATCACTCCAGAGAACGCGTCTCCACTGCTCTAGAGTCCAGTGGCTTTACACCAATGGTCCCCAAAATTTTTGTAACTGCGGACCGGTCAACGCTTGAAAATTTGTCCCACGGAGTGAGGGGAGGGGGGGTGATTTATATATTTTTTGTTTTGTTTTTGTTTTTTGTCATAAAAAATTACAATAATGTGTGCTTACGGACTGTATCCCTGCAGACTGTATTGATATATATATTGATATATAATGTAGGAACCAGAATATTAATAACAGAAAGAAACAACCTTTTTGGGCGAATGAGTGTGTAAATGGGGGAGGGAGGTTTTTTGGGTTGGTGCACTAATTGTAAGAGTATCTTGTGTTTGTTATGTTCATTTAATTTAAATAAAATGTATAAAAATTTTAATTTCTGGTGTGGCCCGGTACCAATTGATCCACGGACCGGTCCCGGGGACCACTGCTTCACACCGCTACATCCCACGCTTTGCATTGGACTTGGTGATGTATGGCTTAGATGCAGCTGCTCGGCCATGGGAACCCATTCCAAGAAGCTCTACGTGGGCTAATTGGAAGGTCACATGAAGTTTGGAGCTCTGTAGCAACTGACTGTGCAGAAAGTCTTTGCACTATGCGCTTCAGCATCCGCTGACCCCTTTCTGTCAGTTTACGTGGCCTACCAGTTGGTGGCTGACTTGCTGTTGTTCCCAAACTCTTCACTTTTCTTATAATAAAGTTGACTTTGGAATATTTAGGAGCGAGGAAATTTCACGACTGGATTTGTTGCACAGGTGGCATCCTATGACAGTTCCATGCTGGAAATCACTGAGAGCGGCCCATTCTTTCACAAATGTTTGTAGAAACAGTCTCCATGCCTAAGTGCTTGATTGTATACACCGGGCAGTGGTTCTCAACTTTTTTTCAGTGATGTACCCCCTGTGAATTTTTTTTTAATTCAAGTACCCCCTAATCAGAGCAAAGCATTTTGGGTTGAAAAAAAGAGATAACGAAGTAAAATACAGCACTATGTCATCAGTTTCTGATTTATTAAATTGTATAACAGTGCAAAATATTGCTCATTTGTAGTGGTCTTTCTTGAACTATTTGGAAAAAAAGATAGGTTTTTATTTATATTTATAAAAGATTTTTGAATTGTTGCTATTTTTAGAATATTTAAAAAAAAATCTCCCGTACCCTTTGGCATACCTTTAAGTACCCCCAGGGGTACGCGTACCCCCATTTGAGAACCACTGGATTAGGGCACCTGATTCTCATAATTTGGATGGGTGGCCAAATACTATTGGCAATATAGTGTACTTTCCCTTTTTGATGTCTCAAGAAGTGTAAAAATACAATAACACACACATGCCAGCACAAAGTGGTTTTAATGGCTTTATATTAAACCGACTCTTTGCTTTGTTGTGTCGGAGCTGCTCTTAATGGAGCGGCTATTCCTTTCAAAGTGAACCGACGTATTGACGGCGGCGCTCACGTTAAACAAACTGTCAGCCGGAGAACAAATGGCAGCCGTTTAACGTCTCGCGCCGATATACAGACCCATCGAACAAAGATGAATATGATTGAGCGCAGACCACGTGAGACACGTGAGAACCAACATTTACAGACTCCAACACAGTGGCGGTCGTTTGTCAGGAGTGAAAGCCATGTGTTAGCCACATCTCGTCATATATCCACGGGACGTCCATTTCCATGACAGCGCACACACATTTCATAGCAAACCTGCGTGTGGATGAATGAACGTCGCCCCGTGGCACAATTTGACAGGTCAGCGAGCGACTCTTTGACCAACAAGGAACTTGCATTTAAGTCAATCCGATCATATTGATTGATAAATGCATGTGCTGCTAAACTGGCGAGCTGTCACCCAGGGCACAAATATGACCCTCTTTCTTATTGCTCGCCCTTTTGATTTTGTCTGTGCGTGCCCT
>NC_084560.2:25320420-25362920 GCF_033978685.3 Nerophis lumbriciformis
TATGCAGCAGGTGCCTGCTCGTTTTTCGTATGTGGGTAACATTTAACTAAGTGCGGTTGTGCCCGCAAACCGCGCATCTCTAATATATATATATATATATATATATATATATATATATATATATATATATATATATATATATATATATCTGTGTATATATATATATATATATATATATATATATATATATATATATATATATATATATATAATCTGTATATATATATATATATAATCTGTATATATATATATATATATATATAATGTGGTATGAGCGCGATAATGTCATGTTATTGATGAGAAAATACATTTTAGACAATATGATTTGCCTGAGCTGAGAGTAACAAGTGGTAAAAAAAAATGGATTAGAAAGGACAGGTTTTTAAAAAATAATATAATGAAAAAAATGAAAAAAACATTTTGTGGCCCCTGTGTCAAAAAGTTTGGGGACTCCTGGTTTATTATGTATGTTGGATTTAATATGTGTATTTGTTATGTGTACATGTATTTATGGCGGACTTACCTGGGACTTTAAGATGGGCGGGGCTACCACTGACAGGTGACCATGTCGGTAGCTTTAGAAATGGCGTCATTGTTTCGTTTGTAAAAACAGCGTGATTCGTCACCAGCATACCCCACTGGTAAGATCATTTTGTTATGTCCGCTTTTCTTTGTTAGATCAGCTGAATTATTGTTTAAATTCCATGCTTGCCCGCTTCCTTGCTTTTCTGCTGTGTCCGCAGCGCTTGTTGTGCGGCTGACTTGCTGCGTCGCAACCAGGGCAAACACTTACTGTTTAGTCTTTGAACGACGTTGGCAAAATTAACAGTAATGTGTGGATTGAAATCTGTTGGAATAGATTGTTGTCACGTTGCGTGTGTCCAGCTGCATTTGAGAGTTCAAAGTTTTGAGTTAAAAATACCGGCACTTTACTTCCTGGTTTGGTTGATGGGATTTGTAGTTCTTTCATGTAGTTCTACTCATATGTGTAATGTGTGCCTCAAACAGAGCGCCGGTGTTTTATGTCTTTTTAATATGATTGTCCATGAACCATAGAGACATTATAAATAATTCTGATCACATTTAAAACATTATATGACATAAATTAATGGTGATGATAAAATGTAATGCTAAAATTAATAAGTTAGGATAAAATCACAGTGATTGATAATGTCATATCATGGTTGACAACAGCAACAGCACGGTGGAAGAGGGGTTAGTGCATCTGCCTCTCAAAACGAAGGTCCTGAGTAGTCTTGGGTTCAATCCCGGGCTCGGGATCTTTCTGTGTGGAGTTTGCATGTTCTCCCCGTGACTGCGTGGGTTCCCTCCGGGTACTCCGGCTTCCTCCCACCTCCAAAGACATGCACCTGGGGATAGGTTGATTGGTAACACTAAATTGGCCCTAGTGTGTGAATGTGAGTGTGAAAGTTGTCTGTCTATCTGTGTTGGCCCTGCGATGAGGTGGCGACTTGTCCAGGGTGTACCCCGCCTTCCGCCCGATTGTAGCTGAGATAGGCTCCAGCGCCCCCCGCGACCCCAAAAGGGAATAAGCGGTAGAAAATGGATGGATGGATGGATGGTTGACAACATTATGGTTCAGTTGATGAATTCATGCCTATTTACATTATGATGATTCAAGATAGATACATTGTTTTATGTTCATGTTTACTTGTAGGTTATTACCTGCTGCTGCTGCTGTTTCTGCAATAGTACCAAATAAAACAAGCAAAGAGTGCACAGCGAGTAATTCCCTTCATGCTGAGTGACGACCCTTATTCAGAGGGCCAATACGGAAAAAAACTGAACAATGTAGCATTCAATTTATTATTTATTCATTGTTGTATGTATTATTATATATTAGTTATTATCATTATTATTAAATATTATCATTATGTTCATTTATTTTAAACTCTGAAGTATATTGAGGTAGTGGCGTGACAAACAATATTGCCAAGCTACTACAACAGAAAAAAAGGAGGACAAAATGATTTAAAAAAAGTTCACGAAAATGGTGTTTTAAACCATAACAAAAGGAAGTAACATAATAAAATCATTAAAATAAATCAAATCTATAATAACTACTTTAAGAATAAAAAGTAAGTCAATTCAGTTTCATGAACATGATAAAGACTGTGACCCTGCCTTCTGCCCGAAAAACTTTATTTTATTTTTTTTTTAACTTGGGACTTTACAGCGGGCCGGACTTTGAATGCTGTCGGGCCGTAGTTTGTAATAAATAATAATAAATAAATACTGTATTCTTTATGCTGTTATTATTTGAAATTAGGGCTGGGTGTCGTTTAAAAATTGTCGATACCAGTACCAACACCATTACCCTTAAAATGATACCGATACCAACTTAATAAATCATTCGATATGAATCATGTGAAATGAATGCAATGGGTTGCGTATTTGTCACCACTCCTCCCCATTCAAGATTTTTACACGGATACATTTTGAAAGTGCTCAAATTTTTATAACATAACTGTCCAAACATGTACAACAAAGTATTATTTCGGCTGTGTAATTAGCGAGCAAGCTAAGCTAGCGTTAGCTCACATGCCTACGACATGCCCAAAACTTTTTACTTGACAATACACATTTTAACACACAAAGGATGAGTACTGTCAACATAGTAACCATTTATATACACTATATTGCCAGAAGTATTTGGCCACCTGTCTTGACTCACATATGAACTTGAAGTGCCATCCCATTCCTAACCCAAAGGGTTCAATATGATGTCGGACCACCTTTTGCAGCTATTACAGCTTCAACTCTTCTGGGAAGGCTGTCCACAAGTTTGCGGAGTGTGTTTATAGGAATTGTCCATTCTTCCAAAAGCGCATTGGTGAGGTCACACACTGATGTTGGTCGAGAAGGTCTGGCTCTCAATCTCCGTTCTAATTCATCCCAAAGGTGTTCTATCGGGTTCAGGTCAGGACTCTGTGCAGGCCAGTCAAGTTCATCCGCGCCAGACTCTGTCATCCATGTCTTTATGGACCTTGCTTTGTGCACTGGTGCACAGTCATGTTGGAAGAGGAAGGGGCCCGCTCCAAACTGTTCCCACGAGGTTGGGAGCATGGGATTGTCCAAAATGTTTTGTTGTCCTGGAGCATTCAAAGTTCCTTTCACTGAAACTAAGGGGCCAAGCCCAACTCCTGAAAAACAACCCCACACCATAATTCCTCCTCCACCAAATTTCACACTCGGCACAATGTGGCTGAGTTGCTGTTGTTCCCAAACTCTTCCATTTTCTTATAATAAAGCTGACAGTTGACTTTGGAATATTTAGGAGCGAGGAAATTTCACGACTGGATTTGTTGCACAGGTGGCATCCTATGACAGTTCCACGCTGGAAATCACTGAGCTCCTGAGAGCGGCCCATTCTTTCACAAATGTTTGTAGAAACAGTCTCCATGCCTGAGTGCTTGATTTTATACACCTGTGGCCGGGCCAAGTGATTAGGACACCTGGTTGTCCAAATTAGGCATAATAATGTGTTAATTCCACGACTGTATATACAGTATCGGTTGATATCGGTATCGGTAATTAAAGAGTTGGACAATATCGGAATATCGAATATCGGCAAAAGGCCATTATCGGACATCCCTAGTCGATACCTTTCAGGTATCGAGTCCCGATACCCAGCCCTATATGAAATACACAACTTTTTCAATTCCAGCAGACACATTTGCTACATTTGTACAAAATATCTGTATCGGATAGGTATCGCCGATACCGCCATACAAACTATTGTTGTTGCGGTGGTGGACCAATCACACGGCGATTGGCTGCGAGCAAAACCATAGAAACAGTCATTTTTTCTTGATCTGGGTACAAAAATTAACCGATTGCAGGTATCGTTTGACAGTTTCGACACTACTCGGTATCGGGTTGTTTCGGTCCTACCCAGCCCTATAGGAAATACACAACTTTTTCAATTTCAGCAGACACATTTGCTACATTTGTACAAAATATCTGTATCGGATCGGTATCGCCGATACCAGCATGAATTTTACTCCGTAAAGAAAATCAATAATATCGCACGTCATTAGTTTGTTCCAATGTTTCTCTTTTAAAAGCTCCTCAAGAGGCCACTTGATGAAGCGGGGGAGCGACCTGCGCGCTAAACGTGTGTTTCCTGTTAAGAGGCGGCTCATGTCGTCACATTTGCCCTGCATGGCGACGCCAGTTATGTACGCAGATGTACACGACATAAAAGATGGGAAGTAGGAGTGACGGTAGCCTGCAGCTTTATTCGCTGCCACATAATGGCTCCTTCTCTACTTTCCTCCCCGCTCCAACCACGAGCGCTTCCCGGCGCTCATTTGCATGCAAGAAGCTCCGCCAAGTAACCTGGGAGTCTTCAAAGCCCGTCTCCCGGGTAATGGAGCAGCATGAGATTTTACATCTGATCATCACTGACTGCGGTCTTGATCATTGTAGATTCCAGCAGGGACACGACTCGTGCGCGTTAGCAAACTACCGACTGGAGTTTCAAGTGGGAAAAGGATTCGCTTTTAGAGAAGGAGTCGCCGGCGTCCGTGTGTTTGACAAGCAAAAAAAAAAAAATACCCGGAATGATGAGGTTTGTTGTTTCAACTGGAAATGAGCAGTGGCATATTAAAGAAGCACCAGTCGTATTCGGTGTGCAATTGAAAATACACATTTTTAAATTTAAAGGCCTACTGAAATGCGATTTTCTTATTCAAACGGGGATAGCAGGTCCATTCTATGTGTCATACTCAGTGTTGGGTTAGTTACTGAAAAGCAGTAACTAGTTACAGTTACTAGTTACTTCATTTCAAAAGTAACTCAGTTACTAACTCAGTTACTTACACCAAAAAGTAATGCGTTACTGTGAAAAGTAACTATTTAGTTACTTCTTTTTTCTTTCTTTTTTAAAGCTCCAATTAATGCCCTTTTAGCCTTCATTTCAGTACTGTTATTGCACTGGAGAATAATACAATCTGTTGATCAACTTGACATGCATTTGCATCACTCAACTCTGCTAAGCAATGTGGTCTACATACAACACACAAAGACAAAGATATGTTACAAAGGCCAATTTGTTTCTGGCCAGAACAAATTGACAAAACTATTTTAAATAGCTGCAACATAACATACATAAGTAACAAACAGCATAATAACAGCATAGATGTAAACCAAGAAAGGCACACACTACATACACAAAGTCTAACCAGGCATTTTCTTCCTCAAGTAATTCTTATACAAAATCATGTCTGAAACCCAGAACACTACACATTTCCCCAGTTTTAGTTTAGAGATAAGGAAAGATTGGCCTGGCCCACTAGGATCCCTCTTTATGTTTGTGAACTTTATAGTCTATACATTTAGAGTGATGTGATAATCAAACACTCTAGAAGTCTAGAATGAAAGAGTATATAAGAGAATTGACAGCAACGTTCCCTCTCAGGAGCGCGCATGTGCAATTGCGCACTGCTAAAGCGTCCTCTGCGCACGGCAAATCTATGCCACGCACAAAATCAAATAAAAAAATAAGCGCATAACAATTTTCGACACGACACGGACACGACAGAGAAAACCGTTTTCGTCATCATTGTTCAAATATTGTAACGTCTGTCGAGACGCTTTGAGGACATGAATTCCATCCATCACTTTACTGAGCAAAACTCTTTACTGTCGGCCATAAACACATCACCAAAACATTAGTAAAAAAAATTATATCTAGCAAAACTGGTCATTTTCTGCAGTACAAACCAGACCAAAAGCAACTTTGTTATATCAACAGCAGCCGCTCGCTCTCTCACGTGCGCCAACACTTGCACATATGGCACTTAGCCAGTGATGCGTTTACAGCCACACAAAAAGTCGGACAACTCCAACACCACACATAAAGTGTCATTCCAGGTCGTTACACTATGATTAACCAATCAAATGTGTGCTTATTCTAGTGTCATTTATTAGGAATCTTAATTTATAAATATTAATCATTAAATGCTGTTCGTATATTAAATAAATACTAATAAAAATATATTTTTTACAAACAGGAAGTTGCAGGAATGTACACATGATCCCCTGCTTACATCTCATTGTGCAACATGTGAATGTTTTAATGGGAACTAAATGCAATGTCTGAAAGGGGTACAAATTATTTCCAAAGCAGGACCTCCACCCAGACAAACAATACAAGTACACAGTTCATGAAAAACAATATTTTTTGTTATTGTCATTATAAGTGGGCCTAAACACTTATATTAGAAATGGAAATGACTGCTGTCATTTGATTCTAATAATAAGAGAATGTTGTCTGTCTATCTGTGTTGGCCCTGTGATGAGGTGGGGACTTGTCCAGGGTGTACCCTGCCTTCCGCCCGAATGCAGCTGAGATAGGCTCCAGCGACCCCGAAAGGGACAAGCGGTAGAAAATGGATGGATGGATGGAGATGTAAGTTGTTATTTAGTGAGGTTTGGGACAGGTGTGCTGCTGGTGTAGCCACAGTGTGCACGTCTAAAGTTGCTCACATGGACTCCACTCAATGCTCAGGGACTTTTTGCATTTGCTCACACATGAACAATTAGAGGGAACATTGATTGACAGAGTGTGTACCTTCAGCGGTGAATGGTGGTGGTGGTGGTGAAGTGGCATCAGAGTCTCTGTCTCTCTTTACTAGCTTCGTCAAAGCATGTTGCTATGTAGCTTGTTTCAGCAGATTTGAATTGCTGTTTTGGGCAGTAGATGGCATCTTTGATCCAAAGCACAATTTACATTTAACTAAAATGTTATTTTCTTTGTGCTCGACAAAAGAAAAGTAGTGAAAATATCTCCATGTTAGCAAACTCGACTTCTGGCTCCGCCATGATCAGACACGCCCCCCCCCCCTCGCTCCCCACACTCACACTCAGACACACCCACACAGAGCGCATGTCTCTCTCTCTTCTCCGGCTTGTGACACAAGAAGAATCAGAACGATGAAACAGCAATGCTCCGATAAAACACACTTTATACTACATAAAAAGTAACGTAAAATAACGCAGTAACGCATCATGTAGTAACGGTAACGGAGTTACTGAATATAAAAAAATAACGCGTTAGATTACTAGTTACCGCCGAAACTAACGGCGTTACAGTAACGCGTTACTTTGTAACGCGTTAGTCCCAACACTGGTCATACTTAATCATTTCGCGATATTGCCATATTTTTGCTGAAAGAATTTAGTAGAGAACATCGACGATAAAGTTCGCAACTTTTGGTCGCTGATAAAAAAGCCTTGCCTGTACCGGAAGTAGCAGACGAGTAGCGTGACGTCACAGGTTGTGGAGCTCCTCACATCTGCACATTGTTTACAATCATGGCCACCAGCAGCGAGAGCGATTCGGACCGAGAAAGCGACAATTTCCCCATTAATTTGAGCGAGGATGAAAGATTTGTGGATGAGGAAAGTGAGAGTGAAGGACTAGAGGGCAGTGGGAGCGATTCAGATAGGGAAGATGCTGTGAGAGGCGGGTGGGACCTGATATTCAGCTGGGAATGACTAAAAATTAAATAAACACAAGACTCTATTAGCCACAACACAACCAGGCTTATATTTGATATGCCACAAATTAATCCCGCATAACAAACACCTCCACCCTCCCGTCCATACAACCCGCCAATACAACTCAAACACCTGCACAACACACTCAATTCCACAGCCCAAAGTACCGTTCACCTCCCCAAAGTTCATACAGCACATATATTTCCCCAACATCCCCAAAGTTACGTATGCGACATGCACATAGCGGCACGCACGTACGGGAAAGCGATCAAATGTTTGTAAGCCGCAGCTGCATGCATACTCACGGTACCGTGTCTGCGCATCCAACTCAAAGTCCTCCTGGTAAGAGTCTCTGTTGTCCCAGTTCTCCACAGGCCAATGGTAAAGCTTGACTGTCATCTTACGGGAATGTAGACAATGAAACACCGGCTGTGTTTGTGTTGCTGCAGTCGGCCGCAATACACCGCTTCCCACCTACAGCTTTCTTCTTTGCTGCTTCCATTGTTCATTGAACAAATTGTAAAAGATTCACTAACACAGATGTCCAGAATACTGTGGAATTTTGCGATGAAAACAGACGACTTAATAGCTGGCCACCATGCTGTCCCAAAATGTCCTCTACAATCCGTGACGTCACGCGCTGACGTCATCATACCGAGACGTTTTCAGCAGGATATTTTGCGCAAAATTTAAAATTGCACTTTAGTAGGCTAACCCGGCCGTATTGGCATGTGTTGCAATGTTAAAATTTCATCATTGATATATAAACTATCAGACTGCGTGGTCGGTAGTAGTGGGTTTCAGTAGGCCTTTAAGTTTAAAGTACCAATGATTGTCACACACACTAGGTGTGGTGACATTTGTTCACCCCCTGTGAGGTGAGGGGAGCAGTTTCCTTTACTTATGTCCTCTGTGTATTTAATTTATATTTGCATGTCTCATGACACGTTATCTGTATGTAATATTGGCTGCATTTCCGTGTTGTTTGGATACCATGTTGTTCCAGACCACAGTAAACGTTACCCAGCTTGCAAAGATTGTAATGAATCCATTAGAAGAACTTATTCTTAAACTTGGACACACACATCTATACATTTGGCCATTCTGAGCCAGTAATTTCCAGAAGTTATCTCATCCTTTGAGAAGCCTCCATTTTACTAATGATTTCCAATGTTGCAAGAATGTGTAGAATAAAAATTAAAATACAACATTTTTGTCAACGAAGATTTGCGTCAGCCTTTGATAGTAGGCTAATATAGCTAATATAGACACTTACATCATGTGTTGCCTTCATTATAACAATTATATAAGACTTTTAATTTTTTGCGGCTCCAGACAATTCGTTTTTTGTATTTTTGCTCCAACATTTTGGGTTGCCGACCCCTGGACTAGCTTTATTGTTAGCTGACTTTTGCTCGTGTTTATTTATGAGTTAGAATGCATTGACAAAAATGTAAACATATGTGTGCTTGTCTTACATACTGGAAGGATTGTGAACGATAGGCAAAATCCCTAAAAACGTGGCGTTCCCCTTTTAGTCGGGAAATTTAAGACATGTATTTATTTGATTCCGTCAGTTTTGTTATTTTGCACCAAATCATAATTTTCGGTCCCCTTCAAGGTTTCTCATTGTATCCAATTGGGTGGAGTTTTTTCTTGCCCTGATGTGGGATCTGAGCCGAGGATGTCGTTGTGGCTTGTACAGCCCTTTGCGACACTTGTGTTTAAGGGCTGGATAAATAAACTTTTATTGATTGATTGATTGATTCTATGTCTTCGAACATTTGAATGGAAACAACTGGACTCTTCTTGTTAAAGGTGTTTCATGAATTAAATGTGAAAAAGTCTTCAACAAGCAGTGAGTCCAGTTGCCCCCATTCAACCTTTGGGGATAATATAACACTTCTTTCTACACCATTAAGAAGGGAAACATTGTGTCGAACAGTACACACTAAAAAATGTTGGGTTAAAAAATAAATATTTAAACCTAACTGCTGGTTCAGAAAAGGACAAACCCTTTATTTTATTTGAGTTATTTTAACTTAACATTTTGGGTTAACTTTTTTCAACCCAACTTTTGCTTTGAATTATTTCAATCAATCAATCAATCAATGTTTATTTATATAGCCCTAAGTCTTAAGTGTCTCAAAGGGCTGCACAAGCCACAACGACATCCTCGGTACAGAGCCCACATAAGGGCAGGGAAAAACTCACCCCAGTGGGACGTCGATGTGAATGACTATGAGAAACCTTGGAGAAAACATTTATTTGATTCCGTCAGATTTGTTATTTTGCACCAAATCATAATTTGCGGTCGCCTTCAAGGGGTGTTTTCTGTCACCGAGTGAAGTTCCTGCTGTCTTCCGAGAAGTCGTGGTCACGGTGTGCGGGGAGCCGCTTCCTTCCGACCGACGACCGGCGCCGCCTTTCTCCGCGCTAGCTTCGTTAGCTTAGCAGCTAGCTGCTAGCTAGCTGCGGGAAGGGTGGTGAGACAGAGATCGGGTGATTTGCAAGTTAAATAGTACTACTAAATATGTTTAGGAAGTAGTAAAGAAAGCTGCAGAACAATTAAAAGCACACAGATAGAACGATACTTAGCTTTTTCAAAACAGCAAGCAGTCACGCACGGTGAACCGAAACCGGAAGTCTACAACAATTTAACCAAAAAGTTAAGTTATGCTAACTCAATGTTGGTTGATTCATAACCCAACTATTGGGTTAAATTATTTAACCCAAAAGTTGAGTTATGCTAACTCAATGTTGGGTTATTCCAAACCCAACTACTGTTGCGCAATTTAGCGCTCCTTGCCAATAGTTGGTTAAAAATTATAAATTTTACTGCTCGTTTGTCCTACTCCTTCCCAACTACTGATCAAAATGATTTTTATTCCATTTAAATATACTCAAAAGCAAGATTTGAGTGACATTTCTTTTTTACAATAATAACCGTTAATGGTCTCCCAGAATGCAGACGGGACTCCGGAGGCAAAGTGCTGGTTAGGAAATTATTTATTGTCCATAAATCGTGCGGGATACAAACAAAAGAGCACCAGCATGCTGATAGCACTGGAAGCTAACGGAATAGCGAACAAGAAAAGGTTAGCATGTAAACAGGCAAACAAAAAGACGAAGCTTAGCTCAGGAATCAAATTAGTAGCTGTCGTAACTGTTGCGTGGAAGCAAATAAGAAAGCCAGACTGAGTGTGGCGAAAAGCAGGGAATAAGTAGCTCTCTGATTAGTGCCCAGTAGCAGGTGAGCGTCCCGAACACTATTCAGAGGCAGGTGAAAACAATCTGCAGTCATGGCGACTAAAACACAAAACTAAACAAACATGACAGATCATGGCATTAGTAGTTCTATACAGCATGCTCAAATATGTTCATGTACATAAGATGTGTTAATGAGATGAATTCTTAATAAAATTCCCTTCAAGAAAAAAAGTACTTTTTTAATTTAAAAAAAAGCCTTTTACCCAAAAATGCGTTACTCATTGAAAAACAACCCAAAAATGGTTCATAGTTTTGAAAACCCAGAAATTGAGTTAAAATAATACCCTTCTAACCCCCCACAAAAATGGATTGCTCTTCATTAAAATAACTCAAAAATTTAACCCAACACTCGCAACTCATAAATTGGGTTATCAAAATAACCCAGCGTGTTTTAGTGTGTATGTATGTTAATACAAATGTTGGATTTGTATTAATTTGACCGTGACCATGCCTCCACACACACACACACACACACACACACACACACACACACACACACACACACACACACACACACACACACACGTTTTGAACTGTCAGGCATTTGAATGGGCAAATTGAGGCTTCCTGCCATGCCCACTGAGGTGATTTAAATTGTTGAACCTGGCATATGCTGCAAACGGTTGCCACGGGGACATCATACTCCTTTGAAATGTTCCAACCTTGTAACTTCCACTCCAGCAAACACAATATGAAAAAAAAAGCTGATGCCACTTCTACCCACTTCTGACGACTAAGGAGCAAAACCGACACATTTGACCAAATAACTTTTGAGTCAGAGAGGAGAAAAAGCATGTTGATAGTGTGCAATTTGCTGTGAAGTACACACTAGGGTTGTACGGTATACAGATATTAGTATAGTACCGTGATACTAATTAATCATATTCGGTACTATACTGCCTCTGAAAAGTACCGGTTTTAGCTACTTCTAAATCACTAATCCTCGCCTCCATGGCGACAAATAAAGTAAGTGTCTTACAAATATCATCCCTGCAGGACGAGGAATAACTAAACATGCTTCACTACACACCGTAGCTCACCGGCGTCAAAATGTAAACAAATGCCATTGGTGGATATACACCTAACATCCACTGTAATGATACAAAGTATAGGAGCGTATCTAGTTGATACTTCTATGATTACGTCAATATTTTTTAGCGTCACAAAATATTATTTCGTTTTTTTTACATTTATATTATGTTTATAAACTCAGGAAATATGTCCCTGGACACACGAGGACTTGGTATCAGATCGATACCCAAATTTGTGGTATCATCCAAAACTAATGTAAAGTATCAAACAACAGAAGAATAAGTGATTACATGTTAACAGAAGTGTAGATAGAACATGTTAAGAGAGAAAGTAAGCAGATATTAACAGTAAATTAACAAGTAGATTAATAATTCATTTTCTACCACTTGTCCTTAATAATGTTGACAAAATAATAGAATGATAAATGACACAATATGTTACTGCATATGTCAGCAGACTAAATTAGGAGCCTTTGTTTGTTTACTTACTACTAAAAGACAAGTTGTCTAGTATTTTCACTATTTTATTTAAGGACAAACTTGCAATAAGAAACATTTTTTAATGTACCCTAAGATTTTTTGTTACAATAAAGCCAATAATGCAATTTTGTATGGTCCCCTTTATTTAGAAAAGTACCGAAAAGTATCAAAATAATGTTGGTACCGGTACTGGTACCAAAATATTGGTATCGGGACAACACTAGTACACATAAAGCTTTATAAAAAAAGTCATGAAGAAAGTAATGCTATCTAGAATTGAATGATAAATACATTACAAAGGGTGATTTCCATCTATCACATACAGTATTTATTAGGGGAAATAAGTCAAAGTAAAAGATAGGAGACGGGTGTAAATACAAATATAAACAACACTTTTTTTTACAAAAATGTACACTTTACATGAGGTTGCGCTTTAAAACATGGTAGCAACCTCTGACCCTGTGGCTACAGTCACAATATTTGGACTCTGCTTCTGGACTGGAGTCCCACTGCGAGACTGGGGGAGGTAAGGCGGGAGGGTTCTACCGCAGAAGGTATGTACGGCGCTCTGTGATTTCTGAGGATTGATAGTGTAGGAGGAGTCCTTCCAAGAGTGGGCATAGCCGTGCAGATCGTTGAAAAGTGTCGCCGGGGAGAAGCCAATGGTGTACGCCAAGTCCCCGGGGGTCCGGAAGCACTGCGGCGGTATCGCACAGTAGGTGCCTTGACAATCCCCCGCTAAGCTGTGAGCAGTGCTGGATGAACCTAGAGTAAGTGAGGATGAGATTGGCTCTTATACGTGTTCCGTACTGTACGTACTGTACACTCACTGGACACTTCGTTAGGTACACATGCACAAGCTCATGAGATACAATCGGAAAGTTCTGCCTTTACAAAAATAACACTGATCACTTTGGATTGACTCTGTCAGAGTTGTATTTACAGTCATGCTGCTATCATTTGTGTTTTATTAATCCTTTATGAGAAAGGAACATATTTTAAAAAACATTTTTTTGAATACATAAAAAATGGAATCATTTGTATGTACACACTACTATAGTAGTCATTTATATATATATATATATATATATATATATATATATATATATATATATTTTTTTTTTTATTTATTTTTTTTAAATTTTTTTTTTAATTTTTAACTTATTATTTTATTATATTTTATGATTTTACTAGTGTATTAATTTTAAAAATATTTCTTATTTAGACATTTATATGTACCATAAAGTACACTCACATTCCCTAACCATTTGAAACAGGTTTTTAATGAGCATTATTTAATATTCTTACAATCCTTTAGAGAAATGTATTTGTCTAGATATACATTTTTTAAATTAATACTATATGACAAAGACAAAACATTTGAAAGAAAACAACAAAAACAAAAAGTCTCAAGTCTTGGGTTTACGTGTTTGCTTTTAAAATTAAGATTTAAATAATTCATGATAAAACACTGTAGTATTACTTTTAATTATACTTTATTTGAACTATCTGTTATTTTGTTGTATGTTATAATACTACAGTAATGAGTCTTATTGACATTATCTTATTATATCTTATTACATTATCAATTGAAATATTTAAAATAAATGTAATTTGTTATTCTCTTACATTTCATAAGAAATATAATTTTGTCAATGTATAAACTATTCTACAGTACTACGTTATACTATTCTATATTTACTTTTGTAATTCAAACTTAAAACATTATAATTAGATACTTGTATAATATGTATCTCTTGTTTCTTTATTTTATTTAAACTATTAAATATGTTGTAATTATATTCTATTGTAATATATGTTTTAATTTTAACTGGACTTTTTACAATGATTATTATTATTAACAAAATATTTAAAACATAGATTTCCTCATTACTATCCTCGCATTTCTTTCAAAAAAAAAATGTAGCAATACTATTTTGCTTGTGTTAAGTCTTGTAACACAATTAATAGTACTTATAATAATTGAATCCCATTATAATATTACAACTTGTATTTTTTTCTTAAGAAATACTTAGATATAAATTTGCAATTTTGTGTTACATTAATTTCCATACATCTTGATTGTTTGGCACGAATAATATGGTTTTATGAAGAGTTCACTTTAACTCAGGGGTGTCAAACGTACGGCCCGCCAACAGGTTTTATCCGGCCCGCGGGATGACTTTGCTAAGTATAAATTTTAGCCAACATTTTTGAATGCAAGAAACTGCTGTTCTAAATGTGTCCACTAGATGTCACAATAGCAATTATTTGCAGATTATGCTACACGTGTAAAAAATAAACAAACCACATGATGTTAGTACATCGTTCGAGGAAAGTGAGCAAACTACATAAATACATCCTGTAATTTGATTTTGATATTTTTTTATCTTGATAGATTGAAAATGATCACCATTGAGTTGACATAAACATTAAACATCATTTATTCAGAAAGTATAAATAACGGCAAATAAAGATAGAATACTATTAACCGCAACATGTAAGTGTATAAAAACCCAACAACATTATGATTTGTACATTTTCAGAAAGTGCGTGTTCCATTTTTAAACAAAGAAAACAATCTGAAGTTGTCTTTATTTTTAAGTTATCGTGCCGTGATTTTACCAGTTCGGGAGTACAATTTTCTCCCATGTGGCCCCCGATCTAAAATGAGTTTGACACCCCTGCTTTAACTTAATTGACCAAATATGGTGCTTTGTCTTCAAAAAGCTACGACATTTGTACAGTATTAACTTCAATTGTGTCATTTTTAAAGTGTAGTACATTCATCTCAGGAATAAAAACATACTTTTTTGTCTTGGGTGAAAGGTGCTGAAGCTCCTTTTTCCTCCCTCGCCGCTGATGTCAGAGTCAGAGTCATTGAAGTCGCTGTCGCCCTTGCCGCTGTCCTTCACGCTCAGTTGGTCCGTGGGGCCGATGCCGCTGCAAATCGCAATCAGCACATAGAGACAGCATGAGCCACCAGTGTAGCACATTAGCTTGATTATTGATGCCCGGTATAACCTCATTGCACCAGTGTCAACACGCACATTTCGGCGGGCCGTGACACTTACCCCACTTGCAAGCAGTATTTGTCGCCGTGCCATGCAGATGTTTGGAAGTGCTTTGAGGGCAGGAACATCTGAAAACAAACAGGAGATGAATTTCAAGGTGCAGAGATTGTGTAAAAAAGGTGACTAAAATAAAATAGACCCCACCTTTGATTCAGAGTCGTTGCTCCTTTCTTCATACAAGCAGGGGTCCTCCAAACTAGAGGACGTCCTCTCCAGGAAGAAGCCTCCCTGGCCGGTGTAAATGTTGCCATGCCCCGAGCCCAAGGGCGGCCTGCCCTCAAACAAACTGTGCCGTGCCTCCCTTTTGGAGACCCCTCCGCTGCTTCGCCCCACTCGGCATGTGATGACAACAGCAACAATGGCGACCAGCAGCAGAGCGCACCCCCCGCTGAGCAGGATGATGACAACCAGTGACCCGTCCAACCCTGTCACGAGGCCTTCTTTGTCACCTCCTGAACGCAACACCACCACCGCCTGGTCCTCGGAGGGCTCTGTGTCGGTGACCACGAAGCGCACGGTGGCGCTGCTGGAGAGGGGTGATCGTCCGTGGTCACTCACGGCCACGACCAGCTCCAGGGTGTCCCCGATTTGGGACGTCAACCACTGCTTGAGGGCGATCTCTCCTGTGTCTTTGTTGACGGTAAAAAGCGTGTTATCGCCTTGAAGCATGTGGTATGACAGTTTGCTGTTCACACCCTCGTCCATGTCTTCAGCAGAGAGACGCAAGGCCAGATAGAACGAAGGGGCGTTCAAAGGCAGCGGGATGTCGGCAGAGTCATTAAAGAGGACTGGGAAGGTGAAGTAGGGGTAGTTGTCATTCTGGTCTACGACTCGGATCTTGATTGTTGAGGTGCTGGACAGCGAGGGGACGCCTTTGTCTTCAGCTTGGATGACCAGCTCCACTTCCTGAATCCTCTCATAGTCAAAAGACCTGACGGTGTACACCGAGCCGGTTTGGGAGTCGACTGAGACGTAGGTGGACACCGGTGACCCTCCTGGCACCTCAGAGTCTAAAAGCTTGTAGGAGACTTTGCCGTTCTTGCCAACGTCTGGATCACGAGCCACGACGGTGGTGACGTAAGACCCAGGGATGTTGTTCTCTATGACGGACACTTCGTACACGGACTTACTGAACAGAGGGGTGTTGTCGTTCTCATCGGTCACCCTGATGGTGTACTGTCTCACGGTTTTAAAAGGAGGGCTGCCCAAATCTTCTGCGACGACAGTCAGGTTGTACTCAGGGATTCTCTCCCTGTCCAAAGTGGACGTGGTGACTATCATGAAGGTCTCCCCGTAGGCTTGCTGCAGGGTGAAATGCTCATGGCCGAGCAGGCTAGCGCGCACATACCCATTGGAGCCAGAGTCCTTGTCTGTGGTGCTGATGAGAGCCACGAAGCTCTCTGCTGCGGCCGCTTCAGTGATGTAGGCCACGGCGTCCGCGCTGGTGGTCATGGGCTTAATGCTGATTTCAGGCGCGTTGTCGTTCACGTCGAGCACCTCTATGGAGATCTTGCAGCTGGACGAGGCGGGCTTGGCGCTTAAATCTGACGCTTTGACGAGGAGCTCGTAGGACCGCTTCCTTTCAAAGTCCACCTGGGCTCTCAGGGTCACGTCCCCCGTGTGGGGGTCGATGTGAAAGACGCGTGCCGCCTCTAGTGAGATGGCGTCAAAAGCGTACATCACTTCGCCGTTGATGCCCTCATCCGGATCGAAGGCGTGCACTCTGATCACCCGGTGACCCACCGGGGAGTCCTCGTTGAGCTCCACCTTCAGGGAGCCGTGCTCAAAGGTAGGCCCGTTGTCGTTGAAGTCAAGCACCTTGATGTGAACCGTCATGGATCCGGACTTAGCGGGCACGCCTCCATCGGTGGCGGTCACCTCCACCACATAGAAGTCCTCCATCTCCCGGTCCAGCTCTCTCACCAGAACCAGCTCTGCGATCTTAACCCCGTCCTCCCTCTGATGCACCTCTACGGTGAAGTGGCTGCTGGGGGATATGTTGTAGCTCTGGATGTAGTTGTCACCCACATCCTGGTCCACGGCGAGGGGCAGTGGGAAGCTGGTGTCTAGGGGCTCGTTTTCTACAATCTCCAAGTCTGTTTCGTTCCGTGCGAACACGGGTGCGTGATCATTGATGTCCCGCACTTCGATCTCCACATGGATGAGCTGGTACTTGTCCCTGGAGAGAGCCACCACATCAAAGGTGAGAAAGCACCGCGGGACGGCGTTCGGACAAAGGAGCTCCCGGTCAATGAGCTCCGCAACACTCAGCAGCCCGTCGGCCTCCCTCATGTGCACCACAGACGAGTTGTTCGCTTGCATGAAGCGGAAAGAGGTGTCATGTCCATCAGCTGGGTCGATCTTCAAATCTCTGGACAGGTTTCCTATTTCTGTCCCCGGCGCATCCTCCTCATAGGTGAAATACCTGGTGGTGGTGCAGTGGACTGCGCAAAAAAACAAAGCAATCAAAAAGCAGTCGCATGGTTCAAGTGTTGCCATCTTGTCCAGTCCTTTTTTTTTTAAGTCATTAATGAGCGAGGCTGAGCGTGTGTCCTGTCACAAAGAATCCTCTGGCAGCTTCAACTTTGCAGGCCGTCTATAAGCTGGGTCCTATGCTAATGAGCTGAGCCATCCACCAATGGCCTGCCACTCCAAGACACCAAAAGGGGGGACTTTTGTCTGGGTGACAAACTGTTGTTTACAGGGCAAATGGCTTAACAGTGGTACTTTTGTGAGTCATCTTAACTCAGCTTCACAAATAGTACATTTATTTGAAATATGCACAAAAAGGGAAGTACTCACCAGTGTTTACAGCTTAAAGAAGTACATTTGAATTGCTTTCTGGTGATTAGAAGATTCTAAGTACAGAAGGCAATGAGTTGCTGACTCTCAAGTAAATGATGTGTAATAATGAGGAGAACTGCTTTGTTCTTTTTTTTGTTATTGTTGTTGTTAGCAGTCAAGAAATGCCAAAAGTAGTGTAGTCACTGGACACAATATTGTGTACAATTGCACGACTACAAGAGTTGCATCCGGAATTACTGCCTTTATAAATAAGTTATGAGGCTTTAAATTAATGTTACTAAATGTTTATTATGGTGCCTGAAGTGGAACTAGACCGCATCATACTGAGCGCTGTTTGTAGGTATCCCTCTCTGGGCGTGTCCATCAAAACTGAGCATTATTATCCATGACGATATTGTTCATATTGGCATGTTGAGTATGAACAGCATGCTTTGATGGACTATTGTTTAATAGAGAGGCTGCTATGCAAACGTGCACTGACCCGTCCACTGATGGGCCTGGCAGTGGTCCATCAAAAAGGCTGCCAAAGAAGCTTTCAGATCAAATCATTAATGATGGGATGTAAAAGTACAGTCCGTCGCTTGACAGCTTTTTGTGATTGCTGTACAGCCTTTTTTTGGGCTAGACCGGGGTGTCAGCAACCTGCGGCTCTTTAGTGCTGACCTATTGACTCCCTGGAACTTTTTCAAAAATGTATGAAAATGTAAAAAGATGAAGGAAAACATGTTTTTTGTTTTAATGTGGTTTCTGTAGGACAAACATGACACCTAATTGCCCACTGTTTATATTAAACACGTTTCACTTATGGGAGTATTTGGCGAGCGCCATTTTGGCGGTCCTTGCTCTCGCCGTAATTTGTTTGCATGTACAACTTTCTCCGACGCTGCCACAGAAAAGCGTGTTTTATGCCACTCCTTCTTTTGCCCCATTTTGTCCACCAAACTTTGTATGCTGTGCGTGAATGCACAAAGATGAGCTTTGTTGATGTTTTTGACTTGTGTGGCGTGCAAAATGCATATAACAATTATACAAGACTTTCATTTTGTTGCGGCTCCAGACAGATTTGTATTTTTGGTCCAATATGGCTCTTTCAACATTTTGGGTTGCTGACCCCTGGGCTGGACAGCACATTGGAAAAGGGACGGTCATTTGGACATTGACTCACTAGTTGAGGCTAGGGGAACATTATCACCAGACCTATGTAAGCGTCAATATATACCTTGATGTTGCAGAAAAAAGACCATATATTTTTTTAACCGATTTCCGAACTCTAAATGGGTGAATTTTGGCGAATTAAACCCCTTTCTAATATTCGCTCTCGGAGCGATGACGTCACAACGTGGCGTCACATTGGGAAGCAATCCGCCATTTTCTCAAACACCAAGTCAAATCAGCTCTGTTATTTTCCGTTTTTTCGACTGTTTTCCGTACCTTGGAGACATCATGCCTCGTCGGTGTGTTGTCGGAGGGTGTAACAACACGAACAGGGACGGATTCAAGTTGCACCAGTGGCCCAAAGATGCGAAAGTGGCAAGAAATTGGACGTTTGTTCCGCACACTTTACCGACGAAAGCTATGCTATGACAGAGATGGCAAGAATGTGTGGATATCCTGCGACACTCAAAGCAGAGGCATTTCCAACGATAAAGTCAAAGAAATCTGCCGCCAGACCCCTATTGAATCTGCCCGGAGTGTGTGAGCAATTCAGGGACAAAGGCCCTCGCTAGCACGGCAAGCAATGGCGGCAGTTTGTTCCCGCAGACGAGCGAGCTAAACCCCCTATCGACCCTAGCTTCCTTGGCCTGTTGACATCAACTCCAAAACTGGACAGATCAGCTTTCAGGAAAAGAGCGCGGATGAGGGTATGTCTACAGAATATATTAATTGATGAAAATTGGGCTGTCTGCACTCTCAAAGTGCATGTTGTTGCCAAATGTATTTCATATGCTGTAAACCTAGTTCATAGTTGTTAGTTTCCTTTAATGCCAAACAAACACTTACCATTCGTTGGTTAGAAGGCGATCGCCGAATTCGTCCTCGCTTTCTCCCGTGTCGCTGGCTGTCGTGTCGTTTTCGTCGGTTTCGCTTGCATACGGTTCAAACCGATATGGCTCAATAGCTTCAGTTTCTTCTTCAATTTCGTTTTCGCTACCTGCCTCCACACTATAACCATCCGTTTCAATACATTCGTAATCTGTTGAATCGCTTAAGCCGCTGAAATCCGAGTCTGAATCCGAGCTAATGTCGCTATAGCTTGCTGTTCTTTCCGCCATGTTTGTTTGTGTTGGCTTCACTATGTGACGTCACAGGAAAATGGACGGGTGGTTAAAATCAGGCACTTTTAAGCTTTTTTTAGGGATATTGCGTGATGGGTAAAATTTTGAAAAAAACTTCGAAAAATATAATAAGCCACTGGGAACTGATTTTTAATGGTTTTAACAATTCTGAAATTGTGATAATGTTCCCCTTTAGAGTACAAAACTATAATCAAAAATTCATAATAATCCAAGTATACATTTGTTAAAAGGCTTACCTGCAATAATTTTGTAGTAGGTTTATTGGCCAAGTATGTTTAACACATAAGGAATTTGAATTAGTTATATTCCTTTTTTAATATGTTTGGTATTATTTTTGTATTTATAGTATGTACAAGGTATTGTGGCTACAATGGAAAAATACAATTACCAAGTATAGAGTATAAAGTTGTTCAAAAACCCACTTGTCACTTAAGCAATAAGACACACCAGCAGTTATAATAGTAATAATAATAATAATATGGTATGGTAATAATAAATATATAATTAAAATTGAAAATAATTTCATAATATTGTTATCAATAATAAATATAATAGTTGTATTAATTATAATATAATATGAGTGCTCCTACTACTTTTTTTTTTTTTTTTTACTGTTTTTTTGTAATATATTTTGTATATACAATATGTCAGGCACAGGTTAGCAACATAATGCAAAGAAAAGTCCTCAAAAAGCTTGCTAGTCACTTTATTAAGTACACACTTTTATTAGGAATAACACTTTTTTTTTTTCATTTTGAGTTTAAAATGGGTATTTGTTGGCTAGATTTTGAAATTTATTGTATTGTACTATCCATCCATCCATTTTCTACCGCTTGTCCTTTTTTGGAGTCGCTGGTGGTGCTGGAGCCCATCTCAGCTGCATTCGGGCGGAAGATACTTTGTATATTACATGATGATGATGTATATTTTAATTGTGGGTCTCTGTCCATAAGCTGTGTGCTTCTCGAGATGACCTTTTTTGCAGAATGGACTGATATTAACAAAAGAAACAATAATGAAATACAAAACTATGCCTGTCTGTAAATAAATAAATAACACATTTTAAATAAATAAAATGTGCCACACGTTTATATTATAGGGCCAAACTGTAAAACAAAGAAATAAAGTCACAATGTTAGTTGTAAAGTTAGTTTTTGGTAATCCTGTAAAAAAAATAAAAAATACACAACTACTGTAAAAATATAGAAGTATAAATAGTATTTTTTTTTAGCGCAGTCCTAATAGCCCATAATTAGGTTTTGTGTTTAGCATGACTCCTACTGTATTAAACCCACCCTCTCCTGTAAACAATCAGTGCATGTCGTGCATCACCACCCCAAGCAGCTCCAATCAATTGAGCTCAATAATAATCACGACCTGTCGTCATAACTCAAAACAACAAAGTGGCTTTAGTTAAAGATTACATAAAAGGCCATGGGTAAGATTTATAATCATCTCGGCGCCTCACAAGTACAAATCCACTTCTTGACATTCTTAACGAGTGCTGCCTTTTTCTCCCCCTTCTCGTCCGCCACTCGTATCATCATACCATATCTTTTTTTAGACAGCAGGGGAGGGATTTTAATGCTGCAGCCATCAGTGCGTTGCTGCAGCCATCAGTGCGTTGCTACATGGTGTTAATTGGCCTGTAATCAATACACCATTTTATACATCCACAATTAACGTAGCCCCTTTGGAAAGGGGAGATTTGGAGGATAGAATCAGAGTGTATAATGCACATATTAAACTGGAAAATAGTCATTACTTATATAATTCATACCTAAAATGCTGTTTTGCACTGCTGTGTTTGCACAGGAAGGCTAAAAACTGAATTATCTCCTATTCTATTTGTAATTGAATGTATATTATTAGACCTTATGTATATTATTCTGCACCGGATATAAAAAACAAGCTAAGGTAAACTCTATCCTATCCCATTTTGACTGTACCTGAATCAGAGGGTATAATGCATATATTAAACTGGACAATAGTCATTACTTATATAATTCATACTTAAAATGCTGTTTTGCACTGCTGTTTTTTGCACCGGAAGACTACAAACTGAACCATCTCCTTTTCCATTTTGACACCAGTGTTTTTCAACCTTTTTTGAGCCAAGGCACATTTTTTGCGTTGAAAAATTCCAGAGGCACACCACCAGCAGAAATCATTAAAAAAACAAAACTCAGTTGACAGTAAAAAGTCGTTGTCGCAAATGTTGAATATGACTTTAAACCATAACCAACCATGCATCACTATAGCTCTTGTAGGTGTACTGTCACCACCTGTCCCATCACGCTGTGACTTATTTTGAGTTGTTTGCTGTTTTCCTGTTTGTAGTGTTTTAGTTCTTGTCTTGCGCTCCTATTTTGGTGGCATTTTCTCTCTTTTTGGTATTTTCCTGTAGCAGTTTCATGTCTTCCTTTGAGCGATATTTCCCGCATCTACTTTGTTTTAGCAATCAAGAATATTTCAGTTGTTTTTATCCTTTTTTGTGGGGACATTGTTGATTGTCATGTCATGTTCGGATGTACTTTGTGGACGCCGTCTTTGCTCCACAGTAAGTCTTTGCTGTCGTCCAGCATTCTGTTTTTGTTTACTTCGTAGCCAGTTCAGTTTTAGTTTCGTTCTGCATAGCCTTCTCTAAGCTTCAATGCTTTTTCTTAGGGGCACTCGTCTTTTGTTTATTTTTGGTTTAAGCATTAGATACCTTTTTACCTGCACACTGCCTCCCGCTGCTTCCGACATCTACAAAGCAATTAGCTACCGGCTGCCACCTACTGATATGGAAGAGTGTTACACTGTTACTCTGCCGAGCTCTAGACATCACAGACACTCAACAACAACACATCATTTGCAGACTATAATTACTGGTTTGCAAAAAATATTTTAACCCAAATAGGTGAAATTACATAATCTCCCACGGCACACCAGACTGTATCTCACGGCACACTAGTGGTTGAAAAACACTGTACTAGACCGTATTTATATTATTCACATGTAAAAAATGCTACTTGCACTGCTGTTTTTTTGCACCAGAAGAATAGTGATAGGACAATTCTATTTGATTCCATAGCCTTATTTACATTATTCACATGTATAATGCTATTTGCACTGCTTTTGTTGCACCCGCTGTTTTTTTTATGTTTTTGCACCACAAGGAAAGTGAGGGGACAATTTGAGTGTACGCTATTCCATATCTTTATTTTTTTACTCTCCTTGATCGTAAAATCATCATTAATTTCGATGCCTTTGACCCCGCCCCCTCTCCAACATCTCCTGACTTAAATACCTAAGTGTTTATTGTGAGCAAACTATGGTGCTGAATTTCCCCTAGGATCAATAAAGTACTTTCTATTCTATTCTATTCTATTCGATGGAGTTCAGTGAGTGGTGTGCCCTCCCATAGACACACACACACACACAGATCAACACAAAGAGCATGAGTCAAGCAGACCTGGGTCAAACATATGGATGATTAGCTCCGTGCTGATTAAAAAGGCATAGGCAGACTCTTCAAAAGGCTCCTTGACGCCTCTGCAAACGTTTGCCCTTAAATCTGTCTGAGCCTCCTCCCACGGCAGGCCAGCACGAGGTGTTAAAAAGCACACAATAAAAAAAAAAAAACTGGGGCGAGACGTGGCAGACGGCGCAGGATGGTGTGAGTGTGATAGCGAGGTGAGAGGTGCTATACAAGCTGATTATACGTTCGTATACAACATGTGAACATTGCATTTACTTCTTTGAGGAAATCATGAAAATGTCATCTGTTTTGCCAAACACAATAGGAATGTGTTGTTTTTACAATTGTGTATAGAGAAGCTGTATTGGATTTCAATTGCTTTTATATTCCTTTTAGTGTCATAAACATGTACAGTCATCTAGAGCAGGGGTCGGCAACCCAAAATGTTGCAAGAGCCATATTGGACCAAAAATGTACAGAAAGAAAAAATCTGTGGAGGCGCAAAAAAAATTAAAAGCCTTATATAAGTGTTATAATGAAGGCAACACGGGATGTAAGTGTCTATATTAGCTATATTAGCCTACTATCAAAGGTTGACGCAAATCTTCGTTGACGGAAATGTTGTATTTAAATATTTATTCTACACATTTTTGCAACATTGGAAATCATTAGTAAAATGGAGGCTTCTCACAGGATGAGATAATTCCTGGAAATGACTGGCTTATTATAGCCAAAGATATAGATGTGTGTGTCCAAGTTTAATGGATTATCAAATGGATTTGTTATAATCTTTGCAAGCTTTGCTGTGGTCTGGAACAATATGGCACACAAACAAGTATGAGAAATGCAACCAATATTACATACAGATAATGTGTCATGAAACATGCAGATATAAATTAAATACACAGAGGACATAAGTAAAGGAAATTAAATGAGCTCGAATATACCTACAAACGAGGCAGAATGATGCAATATGAACATGCAGCTAGCCTAAATAGCATGTTAGCATCGATTAGCTTGCTGTCATGCACTGACCAAATAGGCCTGATTATCACTCCACACAAGTCAATAATATCAACAAAGCTCACCTTTGTGCATGCACGCACAGCATAAAACATTTGGTGGACAAAATGAGACAAAGAAGGAGTGGCATAAAACACGTCTTTCTGCGAGAAAGTTGTACATGTAAACAAACTATGGTGAGTTCAAGGATCGCTGAAGTTAGTAGGACAAAACGGTGCTTGCCAAATACTCTCATTAGTGAAGCATGTTTAATATACATTTCTAACAGTTAAGAATGTTTCTGTCATGTTTGTTCTCCCACAGAAACCATATTAAAACATTTATTTTTTTCTTCATCTTTTTACATTTTCACATATCTCTGAAAAAGATCCAGGGAGCCACTAGAGCGGCGCTAAAGAGCGGGTTGCTGACCCCCGATCTAGAGCAATTAAATAAAGGACTTTGAGCATAAATGTGATTCATGCATCAGTAACGTTACGTACGCTTGAGTACATAGCTAAATATTACAGATAAAGGACTCAATCTACAGTACTAAGATCCAAATAAGAAGTACTAAATAGCACGTGCAAACTGGAACATTATGTGTACTATTAGTGGGTGATCTACCAAGACTGCGTGTACCACTGATAAGTGCAAAAGTGGTGCAGACAGCCCTATTGAAATTAGGTTTTCGTTTGATTGATTGAGACTTGTATTAGTAGATTGCACAGTACAGTATGTATTCCGTACAATTGACCACTAAATGGTAACACCCGAATACGTTTTTCAACTTGTTTAAGTCGGGGTCCGTGTGAATATCGTCTGTTACCATGGATATACTCATTTCCCTACACATTTTTGGCATTGTACGGCCCAACCATAGGCGTTCTGTCATGTTGTGGACATGCAGCACACACATATGTTTAGGGTTAAGGTTTTTTAGGCTACAACAAAGTGCAATCTAGACCAGTGTTTCTTAACCCATTGTTTGGCCGCAAATGCCCCCTATAGGGCTGCTAAAAATGTTCTGTTTTCTGTTTCCGCAGCGGTATTCAGTTAAAATACACATTTCCGCTACTTGTGGCAGTAATGACTATATCAAACAGACAGAAAAAGTCTCCAGCTGAAGTCATAGCGAAGCGCAAAAATTATAACTAAAGTGAAGCTGTATTTTCATTTCTATTTTAATTTCATTAACAGTTTATTTAGTAAAAATATATATGATATTTATTATTATTATTATTATTATTTATTTAGGTAAAATGTATTCATTTTAGCACTGCTATGAGTCCCTTTTTTGTGTATATTTGATCATAACTTATTTTTGTAATCAGCCTGACCTAAGCCTTAATGCTTTACACATGGTTCCATATCATTTTAAAAAAGATGTATCCTGTTAAACTGTAAGTCCGTATTTTCCGCACTATAAGGCGCACCTAAAAACCACAAATTTTCTCAAAAGCTGACAGTGCGCCTTATAACCCGGTGCGCTTTATATATGGATTAATATTAAGATTCATTTTCATAAAGTTTCGGTCTCGCAACTACGGTAAACAGCCGCCATCTTTTTTCCCCGTAGAAGAGGAAGTGCTTCTTCTTCTACGCAAGCAACCGCCAAGGTAAGCACCCGCCCCCATAGAACAGGAAGCGCTTCTTCTTCTATTGTAAGCAACCACCCGCCCGCGTAGAAGAAGAAAAAGCGCGCGGATATTACGTTTCATTTCCTTTGTGTGTTTACATCTGTAAAGACCACAAAATGGCTCCTACTAAGCGACAGGGATCCAGTTCATGAAAAGACGCAATCTCTCCATCCGCACACGGACTACTATTTCACAGCAACTGCCTAAAGACTTTCAAGAAAAGCTGGCTACTTTCCGTGCATATTGTAAAAACAAGATAGCTGAAAAAAAGATCCGGCCAGAGAACATTATCAACATGGACGAGGTTCCACTGACTTTTGATATTCCTGTGAACCGCACTGTGGATACAACGGGAGCACGTACGGTGAATATTCGCACCACAGGGAATGAGAAGTCATCCTTCACTGTGGTTCTAGCTTGCCATGCTAATGGCCAGAAACTTCCACCCATGGTGATATTCAAAAGGAAGACCTTGCCAAAAGAGACCTTTCCAGCCGGCGTCATCATAAAAGCTAACTCGAAGGGATGGATGAAGAAAAGATGAGCGAGTGGTTAAGGTAAGTTTACGCGAAGAGGCCGGGTGGCTTTTTTCACGCAGCTCCGTCCATGTTGATATACGACTCCGTGCGCGCCCACATCACGCTGGTTTTTAATATATTATTAAAGTTTGACTGACCTGACTGTTTTTTTGACATTCCTTTAGCGCAGTTAGATGCGGCTTATAACACGGGGCGTCTTATAGGTGGACAAAGTTTTGAAATATGCCGTTCATTGAAGGCGCGGCTTATAACCCAGGGCGCCTTATGGTGCGGAAAATACGGTAGGTTAGATATAATTATTGAATATGATTTAATAATGTTAATATTTAAGTGGGCCCCAGGTCCCTCTGTAATGGAAAAGTTGGGCCCTGATGTCAAAAAGGTTAAGACCCCCAATCCAGACAACATAACCTACTTTTAGCATGCCAATGGTGAGCTCTTGTGTTGTGAAGGTGAGTCCAGAATTTTCCAAATGCAAGAAAATCCATGATTGTCACTTCATATGTCCTGTATGAAAAAACGAACGCCAGCAGACACCCATCCAAATGATCAAAATCAGGTGTCATAATCACTTGGCCCAGCCACAGGTGTATTAAATCAAGCACTTAAGCATGGAGACTGTTTCTACAAACATTTGTGAAAGAATGGGCCGCTCCAGCGTGGAACTGTCATAGGATGCCACCTGTGCAACAAATCCAGTCGTGAAATTTCCTCCTAAATATTCCAAAGTTAACTGTCTGCTTTATTATAAGAAAATGGAAGAGTTTGGGAACAACAGCAACTCAGCCGCCAAGTGGTAGGCCACGTAAACTGACTGAGAAGGGTCAGCGGATGCTGAAGCGCATAGTGCAAAGAGGTCGCAGACTTTTTGCACAGTCAGTTGCTACAGAGCTCCAAACTTCATGTGACCTTCCAATTAGCCCACGTACAGTACGCAGAGAGCTTCATGGAATGGGTGTCCAAGGCCAAACAGCTGCATGTAAGCCATACGTCACCAAGTCCAATGCAAAGTGTCGGATGCAGTGGTGTAAAGCACGTCACCACTGGACTCTAGAGCAGTGGAGACGCCTTCTCTGGAGTGATGAATCACACTTTTCCATCTGGCAATCTGATGGACTAGTCTGGGTTTGGAGGTTGCCAGGAGAACAGTACATTTCAGACTGCATTGTGCCGAGTGTGAAATTTGGTGGAGGAGGAATTATGGTCTGGGGTTGTTTTCCAGGAGTTGGGCTTGGCCCCTTAGTTCCAGTGAAAGGAACTTTGAATACTCCAGGATACCAATTTTGGACAATTCCATGCTCCCAACCTTGTGGGAACAGTTTGGGGCGGGCCCCTTCCTCTTCCAACATGACTGTGCACCAGTGCACAAACAAAGGTCAATAAACACATGGATGACAGAGTCTGGTGTGGATGAACTTGACTGGCCTGCACAGAGTCCTGACCTGAACCCGATAGAACACCTTTGGGATGAATTAGAATGGAGACTGAAAGCCAGGCCTTCTCGACCAACATCAGTGTGTGACCTCACCAATGCGCTTTTGGAATAATGTTGGAAAATTCCTATAAACACACTCCGCAACCTTGTGGACAGCCTTCCCAGAAGAGTTGAAGCTGTAATATCTGCAAAAGGTGGACCGACATCATATTGAACCCTATGGGTTAGGAATGGGATGGCACTTCAAGTTCATATGTGAGTCAAGGCGGGTGGCCAAATACTTCTGGCAATAAAGTGTATGATGACACGCACACAGACATAATTTTGTTTCTCTCAGTCGTCTGCCTTCGTAGCGCCATCGCCTCCTTTCTCACCGCCATTTGGGCGTGACCGTGCCAGTTTGCGCCAACATTCCAGACGTGCTAAATATAGACGCAAAACAGCGGCTGCAGAACACTTTTAGTCTCAACAAATCGCATTGTGAGTGCTAAATAATTATATTTGCATGTCCTCCTCCTAGTATCGTGGGCGTTCTGATAAACAGCATACATGCTTTGTATTCATGAAGACAGAAATGCCAAAAGGACTGTGCTCCTTATTTTCATCATTTACAGTACAAAACACAATCCTCTGCACACAAGCTTAATAGATCTAAACCACTGGTATCAAACTCAAGGTCCGGGGGCCAGTTGTGGCCCTCCACATCATTTTATGTGGCCCGCAAAAGCCTGGAAAAAATGTTTCAATAAAAAAAAAAAAAAAATATATATATATATATATATATATATATATATATATATATATGTATATATATATATTTTTTTTTTCTTCTTTTTTTTACTAAATGCATTCATTCTTTTAATTTTGACAGAAAAAAATGCATATTTTAAATTTTAATATCTGATCATGCCAATTATATTATTTTATACTGTATTGAAAAACTATTTTTGTGAGATAAAAACAAATAGTTAAATATCTGCTCGTCACCTTCTTTAAAATGATTTTAAAGCAAGTTATACATACAAAATCTAATAATCAAATGCTTATGCATTTCGATTAATCATGATTAATCACAGGTTATTACCCGCATGCATAATGTATTTTTTTTTTTTTAAAACAGCCCTCTGAAAGCAGCCATTTTTTATTTTTTTTACTAAATGCATTCATTCTTTTAATTTTGACAGAAAACAAATGCTTATTTTAATATTATCTGATCATGCCAATTATATTATTATATACTGTATTGACAAACTATTTTGTGAGATAAAAACAAATAGTTAAATATCTTCTCGTCACCTTTTTTTAAATGATTTTAAAGCAAGTTATACATACAAAATCGAATAATCAAATGCTTATGCATTTCGATTAATCATGATTAATCACAGGTTATTATCCGCATGCATAATGTAATTTTTTTTTGTTGAAAACAGCCCTCTGAAAGCAGCCATTTTTTCTTTTTTTTACTAAATGCATTCATTCTTTTAATTTTGACAGAAAAAAAAATGCATATTTTAAATTTTAATATTATCTGATCATGCCAATTATATTATTATATACTGTATTGAAAAACTTTGTGAGATAAAAACAAATAGTTAAACATCTGCTCGTCACCTTTTTTTTTTAAATGATTTTAAAGCAAGTTATACATAAAAAATCGAATAATCAAATGCATATGCATTTCGATTAATCATGATTAATCACAGGTTATTACCCGCATGCATAATGTATTTTTTTGTGTGAAAACAGCCCTCTGAAAGCAGCCACTACTGCGATGTGGCCCTCAATGAAAATTAGTTTGACACCCCTGATCTAAACCTTTCGTACAGGGTTGTCCAAAGTGCAGCCAGGGGGCCATTTGTGGCCCACAGCTTGTGTTGTGTTGGTCCGCAACATGGTATTGTAAAAATAACCTGTGAACAAATGTAAAAAAAAGCAAAAAGACATAATGTAATAAGAAAAAAAGCTGAACATTTAATATATAATGTAAAAAGTATATGATACATGTTTTAAATGCTACAAATGTCATGACCCGCTGCCCGGATCAGGTTTTGTTTAGTTTTATTCCATTAGTTCCACTACCTCAGTTCTGTTTTCAGCACCCCTGGGTTTTTGTTTTGGTTGCCATGGGTGCTGATTAGTTGCACCTGCCTCTGATTAGTGTTTGGCACGCTCACCTGCTGCCGAGCAATGTTCACTAGGACAAACTTGCAATAAGAAACATATATTTACCGTAAGATTTTTTGTTAAAATAAAGCCAATAATTCAATTTTTTGTGGTCCCCTGTATTTAGAAAAGTATCAAAGTATCAAAATAATTTTTGTACCGGTACCAAAATATTGGTATCAGTACAACACTAGTCTGACCATTTAATTGTTTGGAAGAGTTTAATGTTAGTGCAGACGTTTGTGCTGAAAACAACACTTCAGCATTAACAATGAAAGATGCAAACTCAAAGTGTCTTTAAAAAAAAAAAAAAAAAAAAAGCTTCACTGTCTTGAAATAAATATTGTCGGATCATTTTAAATGTTGAGTAACGTTCGCCGTTCAAATCTCAGAAAGATTATGCACTGCATTTAAAACGTTGCGTAAAAAAAATTGCTCACTTGCGTATTTAGAGTCAACAATTATACAAGTACTGAACACAACTTTGCAGACTTTATCAGAAATGTTAATTCAACACTTCGACATGAAAGATGTAAGATGCTAACATGATTTATTAAATAGCAAGTTATTTGCCAACATTTTGTCAAGAAATTGTTGGCATTTTAGTAAATTAAAATAAGGTGTTGCTCAGGGGAGTAACTTAAGCATTCCATTCTTCTTCCTTGTTAACATCATGCCTCGCTGTGAATATTAATGAGGCAGCCACTTTGGTTTAGGGTTGAGGCATAAAGTTGTTTTTGGTTTTAATAGTTGATTTGTATGTCTTCTTTTAGCACGTTAGTGTGTCCCCTTTCTTTTATGTGCATATTTATCTTTATACATATATCTGTCATCTGTGACACCAGACCAAACTAGATCAAAACTAGATCAATTTAGACGATTAAAATATGACTTAACACACATTTTCGTCAAAAGACTAAAGCTGAACGAAAAACTCACCAGGACTGAGGTCAGGGTCCTGTGCAGTGACCTCCATGTGTTGTATTAGTCTTGCTGGTAGTGATGTGCGATATCATTGATTTCCCTTCTGATTTGAGTAAAATATAAGCGATACTGATCTGATACCTTGTGCAAATATACACTATATTGCCAAACGTAATATAACTTGACTCACATATGAACTTGAAGTGCCATCCCATTCCTAACCCATAGGGTTCAATATGGTGTCGGTCCACCTTTTGCAGCTATTACAGCTTCAACTCTTCTGGGAAGGCTGTCCACAAGCTTGCGGAGTGTGTTTATAGGAATTTTCCAACATTATTCCAAAAGCGCATTGGTGAGGTCACACACTGATGTTGGTCGAGAAGGCCTGGCTCTCAGTCTCCGTTCTAATTCATCCCAAAGGTGTTCTATCGGGTTCAGGTGAGGACTCTGTGCAGGCCAGTCAAGTTCATCCGCACTAGACTCTGTCATCCATATCTTTTATGGACCTTGCTTTGTGCACTGGTGCACAGTCATGTTGGAAGAGGAAGGGGCCCGCTTCAAACTGTTCCCACAAGTTTGGGAGCATGGAATTGTCCAAAATGTTTTGGTGTCATGGCATTAAAAGTTCCTTTCACTGGAACTAAAGGGGCCAAGCCCAACTCCTGAAAAACACCCGACACCATAATTCCTCTTCCACCAAATTTCACACTCGGCACTATGTAGTCCAAAATGTAGCGTTCTCCGGGCAACCTCCAAACCCAGACGCGTCCATCAGATTGCCAGATGGAAAAGCGTGATTCATCACTCCAGAGAAGGCGTCTCCACTGCTCTAGAGTCCAGTGGCGACGTGCTTATCACCACTGCATCCGACGCTTTGCATTGGACTTGGTGATGTATGGCTTAGATGCAGCTGCTCGGCCATGGAAACCCATTTCATGAAGCTATCTGCGTACTGTACGTGGGCTAATTGGAAGGTCACATGAAGTTTGGAGCTCTGTAGAAACTGACTGTGCAGAAAGTCTTTGCACTATGCGCTTCAGCATCCGCTGACCCCTCTCTGTCAGTTTACATGGCCAATCACTTGGTGGTTGAGTTGCTGTTGTTCCCAAACTCTTCCATTTTCTTATGATAAAGCAGACAGTTGACTTTGGAATATTTAGGAGAGAAGACATTTCCCGACTGGATTTGTTGCACAGGTGGCATCCTATGACAGTTCCACGCTGGAGTGGCCCATTCTTTCACAAATGTTTGTAGAAACAGTCTCCATGCTAAAGTGCTTGATTTTATACACCTGTGGCCGGGCCAAGTGATTAGGACACCTGATTCTGATCATTTGGATGGGTGGCCAAATACTATTTGACTATATAGTGTAAGAATCACTACAATTTTAAACAATATTACCGTTTAAACTCTGTGTAATGTTAGAGTGGCCAAAATAATAAATATACTTGTTAAATAAAACCTCAGCCTTGTTTTTAATGAATAATTAGGCCTACTACATTACCATATTTAAATGTTGGTCATTACGTTTGAGAACCACTGGCATAAAGAATACGAGGCAGGGTTATTTATTTCAGACTCTGAAGTATATTCAGGAACGGCCAGGACACACTGGGAATGTTCCTTTTAAAGAAGAACAATGCTCAACCTCTGGTGAGGAGAACAAAAAGTGGAGGTTAGAGTAAAAAAAAAAAAGGTCAAAACCGACCTGCGGCAGAAGCGTGGAAGCTCGGTATGAAATGTGGACGGCACAGGAAGTCCAGAGACAAAACAGCCCAGTGACAAAATAGGACTAAGTGTGTCCAATTAGGCCATCTCCCGCCGAGGAAGGAAGCACTGAAGAGGAGAAAACAAGACAACAGCAGGGACAAAATTATAGTGAAGGCTGGCGAGCAACAGAAACATAACAAATACAACAGAAAAAACTGAGGACAAAATTATACAATGTACACGAAAATCAATCAATCAATCAATCAATCAATCAAAGTTTATTTATATAGCCCTTAATCACAAGTGTCTCAAAGGGCTGCACAGATCCCACACCGGGGCAAGAAAAAACTCAAGCCCAATTTTAGTTTCATCTGACCACAGAACTTTCCTCCAGAAGGTCTTATCTTTGTCTATGTGATGTCAGATGAAACAAAAATTGAGCTGTTTGGCCACCAATACCCAGCAACATCTTAAGTGCACAGGAAGCCAGTGCAGGTGAGCCAGTATAGGCGTAATATGATCAAACTTTCTTGTCCTTGACTAAAGTCTAGCAGCCGCATTTTGTACCAACTGTAATCTTTTAATGTTAGACATAGGGAGACCCGAAAATAATACGTTACAGTAATCGAGACGAAACGTAACGAACGCATGAATAATGATCTCAGTGTCGCTAGTGAACAAAATGGAACAAATTTTAGCGATATTACGGAAATGAAAGAAGGCCGTTTTAGTAACACTCTTAAAGGGGAACATTATCACCAGACCTATGTAACGTCAATATATACCTTGATGTTGCAGAAAAAAGACCATATATATTTTTTAACCGATTTCCGAACTCTAAATGGGTGAATTTTGGCGAATTAAACACCTTTCTAATATTCGTTCTCGGAGCGATGACGTCACAATGTGGCGT
Source organism: Nerophis lumbriciformis (assembly GCF_033978685.3). Lineage (NCBI taxonomy): Eukaryota > Metazoa > Chordata > Actinopteri > Syngnathiformes > Syngnathidae > Nerophis > Nerophis lumbriciformis. The sequence goes on from NC_084560.2 coordinate 25,354,694, forward strand.
CACATCGGGAAGCAATCCGCCATTTTCTCAAACACCGAGTCAAATCAGCTCTGTTATTTTCCGTTGTTTCGACTGTTTTCCGTACCTTGGAGACATCATGCCTCGTCGGTGTGTTGTCGGAGGGTGTAACAACACGAACAGGGACGGATTCAAGTTGCACCAGTGGCCCAAAGATGCGAAAGTGGCAAGAAATTGGACGCTTGTTACGCACACTTTACCGACGAAAGCTATGCTACGACAGAGATGGCAAGAATGTGTGAATATCCTGCGACACTCAAAGCAGATGCATTTCCAACGATAAAGTCAATGAAATCTGCCGCCAGACCCCCATTGAATCTGCCGGAGTGTGTGAGCAATTCAGGGACAAAGGACCTCGGTAGCACGGCAAGCAATGGCGGCAGTTTGTTCCCGCAGACGAGCGAGCTAAACCCCCTGGATGCCTTGGCTCACACCGTCAAGAGAAGAATATCGACCCTAGCTTCCCTGGCCTGCTGACATGAGGGTATGTCCACAGAATATATTAATTGATGAAAATTGGGCTGTCTGCACTCTCAAAGTGCATGTTGTTGCCAAATGTATTTCATATGCTGTAAACCTAGTTCATAGTTGTTAGTTTCCTTTAATGCCAAACAAACACATACCAATCGTTGGTTAGAAGGCGATCACCGAATTCGTCCTCGCTTTCTCCCGTGTCGCTGGCTGTCGTGTCGTTTTCGTCGGTTTCGCTTGCATACGGTTCAAACCGATATGGCTCAATAGCTTCAGTTTCTTCTTCAATTTCGTTTTCGCTACCTGCCACCACACTACAACCATCCGTTTCAATACATTCATAATCTGTTGAATCGCTTAAGCCGCTGAAATCCGAGTCTGAATCCGAGCTGATGTCGCTATAGCTTGCTGTTCTTTCCGCCATGTTTGTTTGTGTTAGCTTCACTATGTGACGTCACAGGAAAATGGACGGGTGTTTAAAACGATGGTTAAAATCAGGCACTTTGAAGCTTTTTTTTAGGGATATTGCGTGATGGGTAAAATTTTGAAAAAAACTTCGAAAAATATAATAAGCCACTGGGAACTGATTTTTAATGGTTTTAACCATTCTGAAATTGTGATAATGTTCCCCTTTAATGTGTGACTCAAACGAGAGAGTTGGGTCAAAGATAATACCCAGATTCTTTCCCAAGTCGCCTTGTGTAATTGTTTGGTTGTCAAATGTTAAGGTGGTATTATTAAATAAATGTCGGTGTCTAGCAGGACCGATAATCAGCATTTCCGTTTTATTCGCGTTGAGTTGCAAAAAGTTAGCGGACATCTATTGTTTAATTTCATTTTATATAGATGCTGAAGAGTGCCGGGCCAAGAACCGAACCCTGTGGAACTCTGCACGTTACCTTAACATAGTCCGAGGTCACATTGTTATGGGAGACGCACTGCATCCTGTCAGTAAGATAGGAGTTAAACCAAGACAAGGCTAAGTCTCACATACCAATCTATGTTTTGATACGCTCTAATAGAATATTATGATCGACGGTATCGCAAGAAATGGTGTTTTAACCCATACAAAATAAAAGCATTGAAATAAATGTATTACTAAGAGCTACCACTAGCACAAAAACAAATTCACAGTTCAATTACATGGACATGTTAACGTGAAAATGCTGAACATGTAAAAAAACACTCAACAAATGCTTTTAACTTCGGCACATTTCCTCATTTGCATGTTTAGTTACTTTAATGATACACATTATCTCAAACAACTAGAGTATCGATATTTTCAGTTTCTGTTTATTTCAAACATGCATACGATAAAATGTAATGCATCACATATTTCCAGTTACATTACAGCACGTCCGAAAAGGAGTAGGAAGAAGCAGAGCTTATTTAATATTATCCCTTTTCATATCACAACAATTGTATGTTTTCTTGTTCTCCGTTTGTAACAGAACATTGAATAAATAAACAATAAATAAATAATATACTATAAGTAAGTAAACAAATAGTAAATACATAAATAATCATTATCTACAAAAAAAAGGGTAACACTTTAGTATGGGGAACATATCCACCATTGATTAGTTGCTTATTAACATGCAAATTAGTAATATATTGGCTCTTAATTAGTCATTATTAAGTACTTACTAATGCCTTATTCTGCATGGCCTTATTATACAACCAGTAAGCCATTAACTAAGAGTCTTCCCTCAATAACTTCAGAATTATTGCTTATTAGTAACCCTAACCCTAACCCTTATATGTTCCCCTAGTGTCCAAATAACTCAAAATTTGTTACTTAGAATATGTTCCTCATACTAAAGTGTTACCAAAAAATTATTTACAAATGATTTTATGGCAAAATATCTGGTATTGGCGGTATCAATATTTCAGTATGGATCCACACATCACTACTTGCATGTAAAGTTTGTAATTATTTGCTGCAATGATGTCTGCTCTTCTTCTTACTAGATAAAACATCCTTCATGAGTCTATGTTCAGCTGAACTTTTATTAGATGTGTGAAAAACATTCTTGAGTGCATGTCTTAGATCAGGGGTGTCAAACTCATTTTAGATCGGGGGCCGCGTGGAGAAAAATCTACTCCGAAGTGGGCCGGACTGGTAAAATCACAGCACGATGACTTAAAAATAAAGAGAACTTCAGATTATTTTCTTTGTTTAAAAATAGAACAAGCACATTCTGAAATTGTACAAATCATAATGTTTTTTTTTGTTTTTTGTTTTTTTACACTTACATGTTGCAGTTAATAGTATTCTATCTTTATTTGTAGTTATTTATACTGAATAAATTATGTGATAATGTTCATCAGTCAACTCATTGTTGTTAATTTTCAATCTATCAAGATAAAAAAACAATATAAAAATCAAATGTTAAAATCAGGATGTTATGTAGTTTGCTCATTTTCCTGGACTGGTGTACTAACATCATATGTTTTTTTTTTTTTTGTTGTTTTTTACATATGTAGCATAATCTACAAAGATACAACAAATTGCTATTGCAACATCTAGTGTGCTGTGGGAGATTGTCTATTTTCACCTATTTGGGTTAAAAATGTTTTTTGCAAACCAGTAATTATAGCCTGCAAATTATGTGTTGTTGTTTAGTGGTCGGTGCTGTCTAGAGCTCGGCAGAGTAACCGTGTAATACTCTTCCATATCAGTAGGTGGCAGCCGGTAGCTAATTGCTTTGAAGATGTCGGAAACAGCGGGAGGCAGTTGTCTAACGCTTAAACCAAAAATAAACAAAAGGTGAGTGCCCCTGTGAAAAGGCATTGAAGCTTAGAAAAGGCTATGCAGAACAAAACTAAAACTGAACTGGCAACAAAGTAAACAAAAACAGAATGCTGGACGACAGCAAAGACTTACTGTGGAGCAGAGACGGCGTCCACAATGTACATCCGAACATGACGTGACAATCAACAATGTCCCCACAAAGAAGGATAAAAACAACTGAAATATTCTTGATTGCTCAAACAAAGTAGATGCGGGAAATATCGCTCAAAGGAAGACATGAAACTGCTACAGGAAAATACCAAAAAAGAGAAAAAGCCACCAAAATAGGAGCGCAAGACAAGAACTAAAACACTACACACAGCAAAAACAGCAAACAACTCCAAATAAGTCACGGCGTGATGGGACAGGTCATGACAGTACACCCTACTTTGAGACAAGAGCTATAGTGATGCATGCTTGGTTATGGTTTAAAGTCATAGCCAATGACTTTTTACTGTCAACTGAGTTTCATTTTTTAATGATTTCAATGCAAAAAATGTGCCTTGGCTCAAAAAAGGTTGAAAAACACTGATCTAGTGGACACATTTAGAACAGCAGTTTCTTTCATGCAAAAAAATTCGGCTCATTTTCTCATTAAAACCTGTTGGCGGGTTTAATCCGGCCTGCGGGCCGTACATTTGACACCCCTGTTTTAGATCCACTGTTCATTTTGATGGGCAGCAACTATTATTTTCAGCACAACAACAAGTCCAAGCTGGTTCACTGTTATAATTGGTGACGGACTATAACTTGATGGGTAATCGTCAGGGCAACAATAGCCACACTTTATATTATTATTACAAATATTTCTTAACTATATGTTTAAATTACTGTATGCCGTTGCTGTGAATCAAGCGTGCTGTGCAGCGTGGCGTATGAGGAATGACTATGTTGGAAGCACATTATCACCAGCTGTGCCTAATCAGGATACAAATATATTTGCACATGGTGCGGATGTATATATATATATATATATATATATATATATATATATATATATATATATATATATATATTTTTTTTTTTTTTTTTTTTTTTTTTTATTTTTATACATAACACAACAGGAAGCGACTTGATGCCCAACGTCTAATTATTTTCCTTGGATGTCATTTATCATTTAAATGACAGCTGAGGCTAAATCAACATATGAGCCACGGGGGAATGCCTATACGTGACTTTTGCACCATAAACCAGACAACACAACAACCCCATGCTGGTCGGTCGGCTGGGTGTTCAAATCCTTGATTTGATTGCTGTGACGAGTTTGCGGCTAACACTGAATTATTAGCTAAATGAGTTGTTTGCCACTAAGAGGATTTGGATTTTAATCTGCTCGAACGGCGCGCCCACAAATACCAAGAGTAAAATCAGCAGCTGTGGATGTTAAATAAATAAAAACACGATATAGTCAAAGGTCTTCATATGCGGGGCTTAATTAATCAATTAGAGACTTGGCTTGACACCTTAAGATCCCCTGAGTTTCAACTCCATTTCCTGTTTGTTTGCTTCTAATTTGTTTTGGAAAAGGGCCACAACAGAGATTACAGCGTTGACCCAAACCGGTGACCTGCGACCTCGCAAAAAAAACAAAAAAAAACCTGGAAAACAACTCCAAAATTGAGTAAAAAGTATTCCACAGAAAAGTGGATACTATTTTCTTCTTACAGCCTATTTCAGGGGTGTCAAACTCATTTTAGAGAAAAATCTACTCCCAGGTGGGCCGGACTGGTAAAATCACGGCACGATAACTTAAAAATAAAGACAAATTCAGATTGTTTTCTTTGTTTAAAAATAAAAGCACATTCTGAAAATGTACAAATCATAATGTTTTTTTTTTGTTTTTTTTACAGTATTCTATCTTTATTTGCCGTTATTTATACTTTCTGAATAAATAATGTGACAATGTTCATCAGCCAACTCATTGGTGTTAATTTGGATTGATCGATTGATTGAGAAGTTTATTGACATCTTGAAGAATTTAATCCATGTACCGTATTGTTCGGAGTAAAAGTCGCACCGGAGCATAAGTCGCACCTGCCAAAAATGCATAATAAAGAAAGAAAAAAAACATATATAAGTCGCACTGGAGTATAAGTCTAATTTTTGGGGGAAAATTGATTTGATAAAAGCCAACACCAAGAATATACATTTGAAAGGCAATTTAAAATATATAAAGAATAGTGAACAACAGGCTGAATAAGTGTACGTTATATGAGGCATAAATAACCAACTGAGAACGTGCCTGGTATGTTAACGTAACATATTATGGTAAGAGTCATTCAAAAAACTATAACATGCTATACGTTTACCAAACAATCTGTCACTCCTAGTGTCCAAATAACTCTAAATTAAGTCTTTGTTACTTTAATAAGCAACTAATTAATGGTGAATATGTTCCCCATACTAAAGTGTTATCAAAAAATAATATCAAAATCCAATTACAGGATGTTATTTATGTATTATGCTAATTTTTCTCGACTGGTGCACTAACAACATGTGGTTTATTTTTAAATATGTATCATAATCTACAAAAAATTGCTATTGTTACATCTTGTGGACACATTTAGAACAGCAGTTTATTTTGTTCAAAAACGTCGGCTCATTTTTATACTGAGCAAACTCATCCCAAACTCAAGCGTTTTTACAGTGCGTTACAATACATGGAAAAACGCTGCACTGCAATTTTTACGGTAAAATTTGAGCAATTGCCCTGTCAGTATTTTACCGTAAAATCTATCTCAATACCAGGTGGGATCACAGTAGTTCCGCATTCATGGCCGGCCCGTGGCATAAACACTCTATGCTGGTGGTTTTCATCTGCCGGCTCCGGGGTCCAAATTTGCCCTCGGAATGACACCGTACCAGCCATAGCTTGTTGACTTCAGATGCAGTCTTTACTTATACCAGTGGTGTTCCTCAAGGTTCCATCGTAGGTCCACTCTTTTTCATCATTCGGGCCATTCAACCGGTGACCCGCCAGTTCAGTTCCAAAAACTTGTCGGACATTCACATTTTTTACAGCAGACTCTTAAAACTTGTGGTGAATATCCCTGCTCTATGCAATTGTTAAGGGCCACAAACACTAAGGGTATGAGATTTGAAGAATTATTTTCTATCATTTAAATCCCTCAATTATAATATATAGCGTCATAAACATCCAACAATATGGATGCTTGAAACAAATTAGGCCCAAATTAGTATAACAACCTGGATTCCTCCTGGTAAACATATAATAAATCTTTATTTGTATGAGCATCGGACAAAGTTATGCGCGTTTTACTTATGAATCTCATAGCACTTGATTGTGGTGCATTCAAGGAACCTTGATTAAAGTACGAAACAGAGGTATCACTAGTTTTTTAAAGAGAGGTGAGGCTTAACCCCCAGTAGATAATAATAATATATTATTAACAAAAATCACAATAATCATAGTAAAAATAATGATGTCTTGTTATGATTATTATTATGTATTAATGATAATCGTTCATGAATCAGATCATCTCAGCAAAGATTTATAATCATAATGATAGGTGGCAACTTGATATTAAATGTTGGCACAAAATAACCATTTTAAAAAAATAGGACACCAACAAATTTAGGGGGTTTAAGGATATTTTAAGGAGCCTTTAGCCCCCCTAAAAAGACCTAATAACACAACTGGTTTGAACACTTGATGAAAATAACATTGATGAAACAAAGACATAAACATGTAAATATTGTGGGCTTTCTGATCATGTAGTATATAATATGTTAGTCCCATCTTTAAAAAGTAAAAAAAAAAAAAAATAAAAAAATAAAAAAAATCCATATAACAGCTTGGATATATTACAAGCTGCATGCTACATGAAAAACAACCTTTTATATGTGTTTTAATTTTTTTTTATTTAATAAAGTCATTATTTAGTTTTTAATGCATGTAAACATACTGATTCTGTGTATGTGGGGCACTGATGTTTGGTTTTCTGATCATGAAGTATATAATATGTTCATCCCATCTTTAAAAAGAAAAAAAAAAAATCCATATAAAACATTGGATATATTACAAGCTGCATGCCACATTACATTTTTTTTTTAATTAAGTCTTTATTTAGTTTTTAATGCATGTAAACATACTGATTCTGTGTAAGTGGGGCGGTGATGTTTGGTTTAGGGTGGTGTGGGGCCCCTTCAGGAATCTAATGATAATAGATAAGTAATATTAAAGACCAAAATGGGGCCACATACAGTGCATCTGGAAAGTATTCACAGCTCTTCACATTTTTCCACATTTTGTTTTGTTACAGCCTTATTCCACAATAGAATACATTCTACAAACAATACCCCTTAATGGCAATGTGAATGTTTTGTTTCATATAATTGTGCAAATTTCTTAAAAAAAAAAAAAAATACAAATCCCAGATGAAAACCGATGTTTTCCATTCAATCTGATGGCATTTGAGGGGTGCTGCCAAGAGTAACGGACAAAGAGGAATGGGGGAAACTGCCCAAATATAGGTGTGCCAAGCTTGTGGCATAGTATCCAAAACGACTTCAAGCTGTAATTGTTGGCAAAGGTGCAGCAACAAAGTTTGGAGCAAAATCTCTAAATACTTACAGTTGTGGTCAAAAATGTGCATACACGTGTAAAGAACATAATGTCATGGCTGTCTTGAGTCTCCAATAATTTCTACAACTCTTATTTTTTTGTGATAGAGTGATTGGAGCACATACTTGTTGGTCACAAAAAATATTCATGAAGTTTGGTTCTTTTATGAATTTATTGTGGGTCTACTGAAAATGTGACCAAATCTGCTGGGTCAAAAGTATACATACAGCAATGTTAATATTTGGCTACATGTCCCTTGGCAAGTTTCACTACAATAAGGCACTTTTGGTAGCCATCTACAAGCTTCTGGTTACATTTTTGACCACTCTTCTTGACAAAATTGGTGCAGTTCAGCTATG
>NC_084560.2:25372920-25520420 GCF_033978685.3 Nerophis lumbriciformis
ATATTGTAGCGTCCCGGAAGATTTGGTGCTGCGGGGAATTCTGGGAATTTGTTCTGTGGTGTTTGTTGTGTTGCGGTGCAAATATTCTCCCAAAATGTGTTTGTCATTGTTGTTTCGTGTGGTATCACTACACGGCACATGTTTATGACAGTGTTGGCATTGTTTATACGGCCACCCTTAGTGTGTATGGCTGTTGAGTCAGTATGCCCTTCATTCATTTGTGTGTCGTGTGTTCTAAATTTAGTTGGAAGCCTTAATGGTCGATGATTGGTCATAGAGTAATCTTGTCTTGACTTTGTCAACTTCAGACTATTTTATCACGTCAAAAGTCATGGCCCCGGTGTGTTGCGCTATGTAGTGAAGCATGAATAGCTATCACTCGTCCTACAGGGATGATTCTTGAAATAAATGTCCTTGACTTGTCGCCATGGAGACAAGGATGAATGATTTAGAAGGTGTTACAACACTGCAGACTGCGGATAGGCATTATCCATCCATCCATCCATTTTCTACCGCTTATTCCCTTTGGGGTCGCGGGGGGCGCTGGAGCCTATCTCAGCTACAATCGGGCGGAAGGCGGGGTACACCCTGGACAAGTCGCCACCTCATCACAGGGCCAACACAGATAGACAGACAACATTTACACTCACATTCACACACTAGGGCCAATTTAGTGTTGCCAATCAACCTATCCCCAGGTGCATGTCTTTGGAGGTGGGAGGAAGCCGGAGTACCCGGAGGGAACCCACGCAGTCACGGGGAGGACATGCAAACTCCACACAGAAAGATCCCGAGCCTGGGATTGAACCCAATACTACTCAGGACCTGCGTATTGTAAGGCAGACGGACTATGGATAGGCATTAGTGGCTAGCTAACTGTGTCTTAAAGCGTGAAGACGCCAATGGGTGGGGGACCGGTACTTTTCAGAGGCGGTATAGTACCGAATATGATTCAATGGTATCGTGTTATTATACTAATACCGGTATACCGTACAACCCTAGTTTGTATCCTACTCTTTTTAACATGACACGGGTTAGGTTCTTCAATTACATGGCAATGATAGAATGATGTGTTTTCAGGTCTGTTTGCAACAATTGTTGTCAACGCTGCACAATTTAATCTAGCTTTTGCCCATCAAAGACATCTTGCTAAAATGGATATGACATGATATTTCAAGTACCCGTATTTTTCGGACTATAAGTCGCAGTTTTTTTTCATAGTTTATGAAAGTTGCATAATGTTTTTTTCCTTCTTTATTATGCATTTTCGGCAGGTGCAACTTATACTCCGGTGCGACTTATACTCGGAAAAATACGGTATATCTATTTGTGCTGGGCAAGTTTGCCTTCCAGAAGATAGATAGATTTAAAAGGCCATGTGCTAATTTTATCGATACTAGAGAAAAGCAAACATTGGATTTAAGAAAAACACATTATATGAAGTTAAGAACTTTTAATGATATGCACATTAAACGGTAAGCCCTTTATGGACAGCGTGTGCAAAATATAAAATAGCGTGTAATAGGGTTGTACGGTATACTGGTCTTAGTAAAGTACCGCGATACTAATGAATCATATTCGGTACTATACCGCCTCTGCAAAGTACCGGTCCTCCACCCCCCCTGCTCCCCTGTCGTCGTCACATTGTGTCATTGCTGGTTTACGAGCATGTTCGAGCAGCGCACAATCACGGAGTACTTACAAGCAGGCACAGTGTCTAGACAGAAAATGGAGAACGGACGCATTTTGGCTTAAAAACTAACGATAAAGGTGAAGTTATAACCCTGAAACACCCTCAGGAAGAGATGCTTTAAGACATGGCTAGCTAGCTAGCGGCTAAAGTCCAGCCTCAGTCTGCAGTGTTTTAGCTACTTCTAAATCACTAATACTCGCCTCCATGGCGACGAATAAAGTAAGTTTCTTACAAGTATCATCCCTGCAGGACGAGGAATAGCTAAACATGCTTCACTACACACCGTAGCTCACCGGCGTCAAAATGTAAACAAACTACACCTAACAGCGTATCTAGTCAATACTATTATGATTCAAATCAAATCGTCACTGCCATCATGCCTTTTATTAAAGGTGCAGTTTGCAGAGGGATAACACATACACAGGTACACAAGTGGAGGATGGAACAAAAACTATGTTAACTCAAAACATGCACTTTTGAACCATGATTGAAAAGGACGGTGCCACAAAGAATGCTGGGAGCTGTCATTACTTTTGTCACTGGGTTTTCCAGCATGCCTGTGACACTTGTTTTGCAAAAGGTTGCCAAAATACCAGTACTTATTTGGAGTTAACCTAGTTATTACTATTCTTTAATCACAGTAGTTGTGTTTATTTACCTGCTACATGTTGTGCTGTTTTGTTTTTGTCTAGTGTGTGTGTGTGTGGGGGGGGGGGTCATCTTTAGTGCCGCCCTAATAGCTTCCTGGAGCATTTTTAAAAGAGGATTGAAAATGAAAAAAGATGGGGAAAAAAATATTTATTTTGTTTTAGTATGTTTTAGCATGACACAAACCTTCCCAATTGTTAGAAAGTCCACTGTTTAATATGTTTGTGTGTATGCTTCACTGATGAGAGTATTTGGTGAACATCGTTTTGTCCTACTAATTTTGGCGGTTCTTGAACTCACCATAGTGTCGACTGTGACGCAACAGTTTGTTTACATGTAAAATCTTCCACTCCTCCTTTGTCTCATTTTGTCCACCAAAAGTTGTATACTGTGTGTGACTGCACAAAGGTGAGCTGTGTTGATGTTATTGACTTGTGTGGAGTGCTAATCAGGCATATTTGGTCAGTGCATGACTGCGAGCTAATCAATGCGAACATGCTATTTAGGCTAGCTGTATGTACATATTACATCATTATGCCTCATTTGTAGGTATATTTGAGCTCATTTAATATCCTTTAATTGTATCCTCTTTGTATATAATTTAGTTTTGCATGTCTCATGACACATTATCTGTATGTAATTTTGGCTGCATTTCAGATAGTTGTTTGTGTGCCATGTTGTTCCAGACCACAGCAAACATTACCTAGCATGCCACAGATTGTAACAAATCTATTAAAAGAAGACAGCCTGCCGTTTCCTTTAACTTGGACACACACATCTATACCTTTGGCCATTAAAAGCCAGTCATTTCCAGGAGTTATCTCACCTTCAGAGTAGCCTCTGATTTACTAATGTTTTCTAATGTTGTAAAAATGTGTAGAATAAATATTACATTTCAACATTTCCGTCAACGAAGATTTGCTTCAGCCTGCGACACATAATTATTTTGATAGTAAGCTATTATAGCTAATATAGATATTTACGTCATGTGTTGCCTTAATTATAACACTTATATAGGACTTTTTAATTTTTTGTGGCTGTAGACATATTTTTTTGTATTTTTGGTCCAATATGGCTTTTTTCAACGTTTTGGGTTGCCGACCCTTGCCCTTGTGGGATTCCAGATTGAACATGTTTTTCTTTCACACCCTTAATCTACTCAGGGTTCATGAGTTAACAATACACACTTTTTTGGATGTTGTTGGTGCCCCACTAAAAAGGTCCCATATGGTATTATTGAGACCTCTTTTTAGAGTGTACTGTTTTTTATAATTATCAATATTGTAGTGAAATGTTGCATGTTCAATTTTCAAAACAATGGTCTGCACCACATTTTATCCTTTACATCAGTGGTCCCCAACCTTTTTGTAGCTGCGGACCGGTCAACGCTTGATAATTTGTCCCACAGACCCGGGGGGGGGGGGGAAATACAGTCTGTATTGATCTATATTGATATATAATGTAGGAACCAGAAATATTAATAATAACAGAAAGAAACAACCCTTTTGTGTGAATGATAGATAGATAGATAGATAGATAGATAGTACTTTATTGATTCCTTCAGGAGAGTTCCCTCAGGAAAATTAAATGAGTGTGAATGAGTGTAAATTGGGGAGGGAGGTTTTTTGGGTTGGTGCACTAATTGTCAGTGTATCTTGTGTTTTTTTATGTTGATTTAATAAAAAAAATAAATAAATAAATAAAAAATATATATACATATATTTTTTTAATTTCTTGTGCGGCCCGGTACCAATCGATCCACGGACCGGTACCGGGCCGCGGCCCGGTGGTTGGGGACCACTGCTTTACATGACATGAAGACGCTGCTGTTTTTAAGGACTTACTGCAAAAACACTACTCAAAGATCCTCAATATGACATGAACACTTGTTTTTAGAGGACCTACTGCAAAAACCCTTGTCAAAGATCCTCTGTTTACACCATCAATTGTGACTTACAGTGAATCCACTTAGCTGATGTTTGAGGTGTTTTCAGACATCCCACAAGTAGTTTTTGTGTGGTTTTTTAGCCATATTTTTACCGCAAATGTTGCCCTATTTAATCAAAATGATAGAACCTTCAAGGGAGTGTAGGCGGTTTTACCTGCTTAGTCCGAGCTGACCTGGACCATGAAGGTGACATCTGCCTTTAGTGACATCACATGGACAAAGATAAGACCTTCTGGAGGAAAGTTCTGTGATCAGATGAAACAAAAATTTAGCTGTTTGGCCACAATACCCAGCAATACGTTTGTAGGAGAAAAGGTGAGGCCTTTAATCACAAGAACACCATTCCTACCATCAAGCATGGTGGTGGTAGTATTATGCTCTGGGCCTGTTTTGCTGCCAATGGAACTGGTGCTTTACAGAGAGTAAATGGGACAATGAAAAAGGAGGATTACCTCCAAATTCTTCAGGACAACCTAAAATCATCAGCCCAGAGGTTGGGTCTTGGGAGCAGTTGGGTGTTCCAACAGGACAATGATCCCAAACACACGTCAAAAGTGGTAAAGGAATGGCTAAATCAGGCTAGAATTAAGGTTTTAGAATGGCCTTCCCAAAGTCCTGACTTAAACGTGTGGACAATGCTGAAGAAACAAGTCCATGTCAGAAAACCAACACATTTAGCTGAACTGCACCAATTTTGTCAAGAGTGGTCACAAATCAAAGAAGCTTGTGGATGGCTACCAAAAGTGCCTTATTGCAGTAAGACTTGCCAAGGGACATGTAACCAAATATTAACATTGCTGTATGTATACTTTTGACCCATCAGATTTGGTCACATTTTCAGTAGACCCATAATAAATTCATAAAAAAAAAAAACTTCATGAATGTTTTTTGTGATCAACAAGTATGTGCTCCAATCACTCTTTCACAAAAAAAAAGAGTTGTAGAAAGTATTGGAAACTCAAGACAGCCATGACATTATGTTCTTTACAAATGAACTTTTGACCAAAACTGATATACAGATTCCTACTTTAGCTACTGTTTTGCACAGTATGTGATGTATAACCGTGCCATTTCCAGTTGTACTGTTTTTTTCCAAACAATTTTTAATATCCATCCATCCATTTTCTACCGCTTGTCCCTTTCGGGGTCGCGGGGGGTGCTGGTGCCGATCTCAGCTGCATTCGGGCGGAAGGCGAATTTTAATATACTTGCTAATTTACTGTTAATATAATTAACATTCATTTTAATTTACCTTCTGTTCTAACACAAATCCATCTACACTTCTGTAAAATAAATGTATTTAGCACTTATTTTTCTGTTATTTGATACCTTACATTAGTTTTGGGTAATACTACACATTTGGGTATCGGGTATAGTTACGGGGGTAGTATTGGTCATACCAATGTTTGTACTAATAATTTTCAGTATCATTAATTGATTCCATTTTTGATAACATCTATAATCTGACAAAACCACAGGATGTGTAACAATATGAATTAATGTTTTAATAATTTCCTTATTCCCTTATATGACATGCAACATGTGCAATAAAGTTAATAGCGCAAAATAAACAAAAGCAAAAACTACCATTGGCTTTTATTTCCTGAATTTGTAAACAAAAACAAAAAAGACAAAATAGGATTTTGTGATTTATATAAAAAAATATCACTTATCACTATAGTATCAATATCCACCTATATACTGATAATTGTATCAATGCACCCACCATGGTTTACCGGTAAGTTCTTGCTTAGTGGTTAGCCAACACACAGTTGATTTTGAAGTTCTTAAATGTCTTGATAGCCTCGTGCCTTTTTATCTATCTGACCTGTTTTTACCGTATCAACCCACGTGGATCCTAAGGTCCTCTGGCACTGGCCTATTAGCTTTACCGAATACCAGAACAAAGACCCACGGTGAGGCGGCATTTAGCCACTATGGCCCCCACCTGTGGAGCAGCTTGCCAGAGAGCCTCAGGACTGCAGAGTGATGAACTTTTAAAAAAACTAAAACTTTTTGATCAGGCTTGTCACTAATTCCCGGGCGCGGCCACCGCTGCTGCTCACTGCTCGCCTCACCTCCCAGGGGGTGATCAAAGGTGATGGGTCAAATGCAGAGAATAATTTTGCCACACCGAGTGTGTGTGTGTGTGACAATCATGGGTACTTTAACTTTACTTAACTAATCATGTTTTTTATTATTATTATTATTATTTTTTTATCTTAATTATTAATAGGTTTACTATTATTCTCTGAATGTTTTGTTTTTATGAACTTAGTAATGTGATATTTATATTATATTATTTATATTTAGATGTTTACATGCAGTCGTGGTCAAAAGTTGACCTGTCTTGAGTTTCCAATCATTTCTACAACTTTTATTTTTTTGTGATAGAGTGATTGGAGCACATAGTTGTTGGTTACAAAAACATTCATGAAGTTTTGTTTTTTTATGAATTTATTATGGGTCTACTGAAAATGTGACCAAATCTGCTGGGTCAAAAGTATACATACAGCAATGTTAATATGTGGTTACATGTCCCTTGGCAAGTTTCACTGCAATAAGGCGCTTTTGGTAGCCATCCACAAGCTTCTGGTTGAATTTTTGACCACTCCTCTTGACAAAATTGGTGCAGTTCAGCTAGATGTGTTGGTTTTCTGACATGGACTTGTTTCTTCAGCATTATCCAGTACTTTGGAAATACCATTCTAAAACCTTAATTCTAGCCTGATTTATCCATTCCTTTACCACATTTGACGTGTGTTTGGGGTCATTGTCCTGTTGGAACACCCAACTGCGCCCAAGACCCAACCTCCGGGCTGATGAATTTAGGTTGTCCTGAAGAATTTGGAGGTAATCCTCCTTTTTCATTGTCCCATTTACTCTCTGTAAAGCACCAGTTCCATTGGCAGCAAAACAGGCCCAGAGTATAATACTACCACCACCATGCTTGACGGTAGGTATGGTGCTCTTGTGATTAAAGGCCTTACCTTTTCTCTTCCAAACATATTGCTGGGTATTGTGGCCAAACAGCAAAATGTTTGTTTAATCTGACCACAGAACTTTTCTCCAGAAGGTCTTATCTTTGTCCATGTGATTGTTAATATCCATCCATCCATTTTCTACCGCTTATTCCCTTTTGGGGTCGCGGGGGGCGCTGGAGCCTATCTCAGCTACAATCGGGCGGAAGGCGGGGTACACCCTGGACAAGTCGCCACCTCATCGCAGGGCCAACACAGATAGACAGACAACATTCACACTCACATTCACACACTAGGGCCAATTTAGTGTTGCCAATCAACCTATCCCCAGGTGCATGTCTTTGGAGGTGGGAGGAAGCCGGAGTACCCGGAGGGAACCCACGCAGTCACGGGGAGAACATGCAAACTCCACACAGAAAGATCCCGAGCCCGGTTTTGAACCCAAGACTACTCAGGACCTTCGTATTGTGAGGCAGATGCACTAACCCCTCTGCCACCGTGATTGTTAATATTATTATTTTATTTTATTTGAGTTATTCTCCAGTGTGGATGCCTCAAAGGTTGTGTTTTACCTCAAATCCTCAGTGCCATGCCATGTTTTTACTTTGTTATTGTCAATAGTGCTGTATGTGTGTGCATGTGAGTGTGTAAATGTGTGTGTTTTATTCTCTTCTTCTATTATTGTTTTTTTTGTTTTGTTTTGTTTTGTTTTGTACAGCACTTTGTTCTTGCCACTTGTCTGTGCATGAAAAGTGCTATATAAATAAAGCTTGATAACAGTTAGACACGGTAAGGATGTGTCATCAACATGCATTATCACAATATGCATATAGTATTAAAAGCCCCAGGAGGTAACACACTGGACGTACATTATAAGAAGTACTTAATATATATAGGTTCCTCTGTGGTTTTGTCAGAACAGGATATTAAGGAGAGGAAGGCGCTGGCATGGAGAGTTCTGAATGACATGTCACATGTGTGGAAATCCAAACTCCTTCGACACATCATGATTAGTTTCTTCCAAGCAACTGTGGAGCCTATGCTCTTCTGTCTGCAAAAACCTTGACCCTGAAGTCCTTCTTTTAGTAGTCTCTGGATCTTCTTGGACTAAAGCCCAATTTTTTTGTGAAAAGCCCTGAACATGAATAATACTTTTGAGGGCCATTGGAAGACTGTAAACATGAGTATTGGGAGGTTGTTTTTTTTTTGACAAAAACTATGCAACCAATTATTAGCAACACCAGCTGAAAAGCAACAGGTCGGGATTTAGGTTTGTGAAATGTCTTCAAAGTTACCTTGCTTTAACGATCAGTAAAGTTATGTTACCAAAAAAAGCGAATAATAGAAAGATAAAGTTACGTATGCAAAGGTGTGCCCTTCCTGTACCTCCACTTTGTGTTTCCTGCACTTTTCTGGCCCGTTACTCCAAATAGGTCATTTATTTGTATTTTCACACCTACATGTGAAGTCCCAGTGTCCATGGAAGGAAGCTAGACAAGCGTTTATTATAAATAAAGTGCGTTAATATATACCGTATTTTTCCGGACTACTTTTTTCCTACGATTTGCACCCTGCAGCTTCTAAAACTGTAGGGTTAATTTCAGAATTTTTCTTCACAAACGGTCATATCCTTTATACCCTTACACCCCTTATGCTTATGTTATGTTAGAGTGTCTGCCCTGAGATCGGTAGGTCGTGAGTTCAAACCCCGGCCGAGTCATACCAAAGACTATAAAAATGGGACCCATTACCTCCCTGCTTGGCACTCAGTATCGAAGGTTGAAAGTGGGGGTTAAATCACTAAAATGATTCCCGGGCGCGGCCACCGCTGCTGCTCACTGCTCACATCCCAGGGGGTGATCAAGGGTGATGGGTCAAATGCAGAGGATCACTTTTTGTACTGTGGCGCCATCTTTTGGACAAGTTTTCTCCTCGCAGGTGCCCCGGGTTGAAAATGTAATTCATGTTTTGTGCCTTGAACCAGAAGTATAACCGCCCATAGCATTTCTGCTCAAAAGGATTCTTCATTCATCACTCCGAGCAACGTTTGTAAGTTTTACAATATAACGAAAACGATTCATACTTACTATTAGACTGTCCCATGTGTGATGTATGGAGGAGTGTTTTCATGCATGTTTGTACGTGCTATCGTAAATTATAAAGCAAGCGCCATTAGCATTGCAAGTATATGTGTTAGTATTATTAACTTACAAATGGTATTCTTTTTTTATTGTTTCAGTTTTGTAAATTCACCAAAATTTCATTGTGGAGTTATTGAGTCTGTTCAGCTGATTGGAGAGCTCGCCTCCACATCTCAGCCTTGGCAGCCCCACCTACAAATGCTTGTTGGTATCATGCTTGTTCTGGTAGATGTTCAGCCTTCTGGTGTAGCATCCATCTAGAGTAGGGGCGGATTTAAGATTGAAGAAGATTCGGTGCTTAGTCCAGATGAGTGATGGATATTTTAGCATTGTATTTGATATGATAAGGCATCTCAACTTTCATATTCTGCCAACCCTAAAGTAGTCGATAATCAGCTCTTGGGTCCATGATGATGAGTTCTGTTTTGTTTGAATAGCCGTTTTACTGCCGTGTGAGAAACACCGTTTGGAAACAATTAAGGTATTCAAATAAACACTTCCAAAATCGTTCATGCCGTGCTATATATGCGGCTTATAGTCCGGTGCGGCTAATATATGTTTTCTTAAATTTAAACCTAAACCTCGGAAATTAGGGTAAGTGTAATCCATGATTATTGTCTGCTTTAGGGTTGGCAGAATATGAAAGTTGAGATGCCTTCCATCCATCCAATTTCTACCGCTTATTCCCTTTGGGGTCGCGGGGGGAGCTGGAGCCTATCTCAGCTACAATCGGGCGGAAGGTGGGGTATACCCTGGACAAGTCGCCACCTCATCACAGGGCCAACACAGATAGACAGACAAAATTCACACTCACATTCACACACTAGGACAGGCCTGGGCAATTATTTTGACTCGGGGGCCACATTTAGAGAAAAAAATGTGTCTGGGGGCCGGTATATCTACTTTTAGGGACACTAATACAAAACTTCACAATAATGTCTGATTGAATGCTAAAAACGTTATGACAGACCGCCGTAAAAAACGTAATGGAATTTTACATTTTTCTATGAACGATAAAACATTGAATATTGACAAAATATGAATGTCACACCACCTTACGATCGACATATTTTACAATCAAGTGAAACGCAACAAAAATGCAACAAACAGTGAAATATGAACGCAAAGGGTACACATTACACCCACCTACAATCTGATATATCAATAAGCTTTAGAACTTTGTTGTGAAAAGCTCCTTCCACCTCTGTGGAAACGCTTCCCGTCCACACTGCTTGGTGCCTCATCTGAGCTGCTGTGACGAAGATTACCATAACTAATTAGATGACCATAGTAACTAATTAGATTACCATAGTAACTGGTATATCATCAATAAGCGCAGATTCCAACCATTGAAATACTTTGTATAGTTCAAGACTTACGGTCACTGCACATCATAATGGCAGCTACACTTTGTATCTTAAAGATCTAAAAAAATATTTGGGAATGTCCGGCGGGCCAGACTGAAAAGCTTAACGGGCCTCATGTGGCCCCAGGGCCTTAATTAGCCCAGGTCTGCACTTGGACCTATTTAGTGTTGCCAATCAACCTATCCCCAGGTGCATGTCTTTGGAAGTGGGAGGAAGCCGGAGTACCCGGAGGGAACCCACGCAGTCACGGGGAGGACATGCAAACTCCACACAGAAAGATCCAGAGCGCAGGATCGAACCCAGGACCTTCGTATTGTGAGGCAGACGCACTAACCCCTCTGTCACAGTGATGTTCGGTTGAGATGCCTTATCATTTCAAATAAAATGCTAAAATATCCATCACTCATCTGGGCTAAGCACCGAATCTTCTTCAATCTTAAATACGCCCCTACTCTAGATGGATGCTACACCAGAAGGCTGAACATCTACCAGAACGAGCATGATACCAACAAGCATTTGTAGGTGGGGCTGCCAAGGCTGAGATGTGGATGAAATTTGCCACAAACACCCACAGCTGCTTGAAAACAAGTGATTGTAGTGCTCTGGAAGCCAACACGCAGGCACCGACCAAAAGGATGTCCCACGCCAACGTACACATACGTACTGAAGAAAAATTCAGGGGTGGAAAACTCTACAGATGGGTCTGCGAAGATTGGAATTTCTGTTGGCAAACAAGTTTTCGAACGAACCCCATCATGGCCTAGGACAGGGGTCGGCAACCCAAAACGGTGAAACAGCCATTTTGGACCAAAAATACAGAAAACAAATCTGTCTGGAGCCGCAAAAAATGAAAAGCTGTATATAAGTCTTATAATGAAGGCAATATTAGCTATAATAGCCTACTATCAAAATG
This sequence comes from Nerophis lumbriciformis, assembly GCF_033978685.3. NCBI lineage: Eukaryota > Metazoa > Chordata > Actinopteri > Syngnathiformes > Syngnathidae > Nerophis > Nerophis lumbriciformis. Next base: position 25,384,612 of record NC_084560.2, read on the forward strand.
ACTTTAAAAGTATTATATAAGTGTTATAATGAAGGCAACACATGACGTAAATGTCTATATTAGCTATAATAGCCTACTATCAAAATTACTTTAAACGTATTATACAATCAATCAATCAATCAATCAATCTTTATTTATATAGCCCTAAATCACAAGTGTCTCAAAGGGCTGCACAAGCCACAACGACATCCTCGGTACAAAGCCCACATACAAGTGTTATAATGAAGGCAACACATGATGTAAGTGTCTATATTAGCTCTAATAGCCTACTATCAAAATCACTTTAAAATCTTATGTAAGTGTTATAATGAAGGCCACACATGACTTAAGTGTCTATATTAGCTATAATAGCCTACTGTCAAAAATGACTTTAAAAGTCTTATATAAGTGTTATAATGAAGGCAACACATGATGTAAGTGTCTACATTAGCTATAATAGCCTACTATCAAAATGACTATGTGTAGCAGGCTGAAGCAAATCTTTGTTGACATAAATGTTGAAATTTAATATTTATTCTACACATTTTTACAACATTAGAAACGATCAGTAAATCAGAGGCTACTCAGAAGGTGAGATAACTCCTGGAAATTACTGGCTTTTAATGGCCAAAAGGTATAGATGTGTGTGTCCAAGTTAAAGGAAACGGCAGGCTGTCTTCTTTTCATAGATTTATTACAATCTTTGGCAAGCTAGGTAATGTTTGCTGTGGTCTGGAACAACATGGCACGCAAACAACTATCTGAAATGCAGCCAATATTACATACAGATAATATGTCATGAGACATGCAAAACTGAATTATATACAAAGAGGATAAAAGTAAAGGATATTAATTGAGCTCAAATACACCTACACATGAGGCATAATGATGCAATATGTACATACAGCTAGCATAAATAGCATGTTAGCATTGATGAGCTAAGAGTCATGCTCTGACCAAATATGCCTGATTAGCATGCCACACAAGTCAATAACATCAACAAAGCTCACCTTTGTGTATTCACGCACAGTATAAAACGTTTGGTGGACAAAATGAGGCAAAGGAGGAGTGGAAGATTTGACATGTAAACAAACTGTTGCGTTTGTTTGTATTTCCCCCCCATCTTTTTCCATTTTCAATCATTTAGTACCTAGGAAACAGGCAAGTGTGTAGTGTCGCCAACTACCAGCGTGGTGTGCATACAACAATGGTTTCAGATTTTCTTGCAGAGGCTCTGTGTTTTAAATATTTCAAAAGTGGGGGCAAACATTTACAGCAAACGTACACTTACAGTACGGAGGTACATTTATAAAGCAATGATCAATTATGGAAATTAATGCATAATTTAGGAATAAAATCACAAAGTTGCCCGGTTTCTTTTATGATAAATTAATTAGTCTATTAGGACCGGGCATGAATAATACAGCCGTTCGCCGTAATTAGATCTCCGCGGACTCTGCACATTTTTTAAACAATTCCAGAACATTAATATGGAAGCTGTGTAAACATGTTTTCTAGCCTTCCTGACATGCAAGCCAGAGTCATATTGAGACATTCCGGAAGACCCGTCTTGTTGTTGGAGACTCACAAAAGCCGAGCCAGATCCAAAGAGGCACTGGTATTGGGAGACAAATCACGTTTGACTCAGGTTTCTCCACCCAACACACGGTCCCAGCGTTCCCTACTGTGCAAATAACGAGGACAACAACAACAAACACCCTGCTTGCCGCACTCACTCACGTTTACACGTTTTTGAACAAGCTTCGACCGGCAAAAAACGAAGAACACGTTCACTCGAGCTAAATGCACCTTTCAGGGGGGGAAACGAGGCAATTATTCAGGTTGGCGCTTGGATAAGGAAGCGGGTTTTAGTAAGGGAGTGCATGTTTATTCTAAATGCGGAGTCAGTGCCTGGAGGTTTTGGGATCAGAAGCAGGGAAGAGAGTGCCATCTACAGGTTGAAGCTCTCCCATGTCAGACGACATGAGGACATCAATGGTGGCATCTTTGTCTCGAATGCATTTCAGAATTACAGACCGTCTGAGCAGATGTAAACAAACGCACTTAAATGATTGAATCTGTCCCCCAAGTCTCCTTTTGCCGCTTTGTACTTCCCCCCCAGCTCCAACGCGGCTTTCAATACAATTAGGTTGACTACTTCCCATTTCATGCCTCATATTGAATTTCCCTGCCTGCGGCGTGCACGAACCAGGGCCCCAAAAGATCAGCTGGCCCCGCACATTAACCTCGACTGATATTCCGCCCGAGTGATGATTGCGCGCACATATTTGACTTGACAGATCCCTAACCAACTTTCACTTTGATTTTCATTTTCCCCGAGTCGGCGCGGCACTGTGGGCGCCTGCGAGCATCAAAGATGCCCTGGGTGACTGCAGTCAGAGGGTGTGGGTGCGTATACCGTCCGTATTAGTGGGCCATGCTGGCGTTTTTTTCTTTTTTATATCAGGTGAGGTTTCACTCGCTAGGTCTGGCAGGGGGAATAATTGCATTCTCACTTGGACAGTTATATTATTCAAAGCAGGGAAGATGAAGTATCGACTCTTTAAAATTGTGCCTGTGCACGCGTGCGCGGATGTCACTGTTAATGTGTGCCTTTTTCAAGCACCGGGCCGCTCTCCTACTCCACTTTGAATATATTTCACATCTTCATATTGCCATTCTAAAATGTCACTGTCCTTGAAGAAATTTCCTCTCAGCCATTATCTGATGGCTGAGGAGAGTTCCCCATTGGCAGGGCCCTGGAAAGAGCTGGCGACAAAAAAAAAAAAAAAAAAAAAAAGGTTCTTGCTGAGAGACATCCTGCCCGGTCATGGCGGTCCAAAGCAGTCTGGCCACCGACGGCTGATGGCGGGGGCCAAGTGTGGAGTGGAAATGGCTCCCGTATTTGGCTTCAAGCTGTGCACAAGCCTGTAAGAGCATGTTGTCTAATCCTGTTAGGCCAGGAGATGGCAACATTGAGGTGGGAGAGAGATGCTCTCCCTCATTTGGCTCAGAGCAGAGACAGCATGTAAAGATCCGTCTGAGTCACGGCAGTTTGGAGGGGAGGAAAATGTGTTGCATTTAAAACTTGATGGTCCTTTAGACTGCAATAAATGATACACCTTATGGACTCATGTAAACCAATTATACAGAATAAGTACATGGCACTAAAGTTTACGGATTTTAGCATATAATGGGGACTTGTGCAACCCGACACTGGTTGCGATAAGAGATTCTAGTCAAATCGTCTCATTTGTTTGCATGTGTTGGTGTAATGACGCTGCATGAATACATAACAGGGTTAAAAGAGCAGCATTTCAGCAAAATACATGTTTAAAAAAACGACCGTATCACCGCAGTTTGATGGGAACAAAGTAGAGAAGCTCACAACCATTTTTACGACTATCTTCTTAAAGGCCTACTGAAACCCACTACTACCGACCACACAGTCTGATAGTTTATATATCAATGATGAAATCTTAACATTGCAACACATGCCAATACGGCCGGGTGAGCTTACTAAAGTGCAATTTTAAATTTTGCGTAAAATATCCTGCTGAAAACGTCTCGGTATGATGACGTCACGGATTGTAGAGGACATTTTGGGAGAGCATGGTGGCCAGCTATTAAGTCGTCTGTTTTCATCGCAAAATTCCACAGTATTCTGGACATCTGTGTTGGTGAATCTTTTGCAATTTGTTCAATGAACAATGGAGACAGCAAAGAAGAAAGCTGTAGGTGGGAAGCGGTGTATTGCGGCAGGTGTTGTGCCGGATAACGCACCCCCACCGTAGAATGCACTCCCTGACTGTTGTGTCGGATAACACAGCCGGTGTTTCATTGTTTACATTCTCGGAAGATGACAGTCAAGCTTTACCATTGGCCTGTGGAGAACTGGGACAACAGAGAGTCTTACCAGGAGGACTTTGAGTTGGATACGCAGACAGGTACCGTGAGTACGCATGCAGCTGCGGCTTCCAAACATTTGATCGCTTGCCTGTACGTGCGTGCCGCTATGTGCATGTCACGTACGTAACTTTGGGGACTTTGGGGAAATATATGTGCTGTATGAACTTTGGGGAAGTGAACGATACTTTGGGCTGTGGGATTGAGTGTGTTGAGCAGGTGTTTGAGTTGTATTGGCGGGTTATATGGACGGGAGGGGGGAGGTGTTTGTTATGCGGGATTTATTTATGGCATATTAAATATAAGCCTGGTTGTGTTGTGGCTAATAGAGTATATATATGTCTTGTGTTTATTTACTATTTTAGTCATTCCCAGCTGAATATCAGGTCCCACCCGCCTCTCACAGCATCTTCCCTATCTGAATCGCTCCCACTGCCCTCTAGTCCTTCACTCTCACTTTCCTCATCCACATATCTTTCATCCTCGCTCAAATTAATAGGGAAATCGTCACTTTCTCGGTCCGAATCGCTCTCGCTGCTGGTGGCCATGATTGTAAACAATGTGCGGATGTGAGGAGCTCCACAACCTGTGACGTCACGCGCATATCGTCTGCTACTTCCGGTACAGGCAAGGCTTTTTTATCAGCGACCAAAAGTTGCAAACTTTATCGTCGATGTTCTCTACTAAATCCTTTCAGCAAAAATATGGCAATATCACAAAATGATCAAGTATGACACATAGAATGGACCTGCTATCCCCGTTTAAATAAGAAAATCGCATTTCAGTAGGCCTTTAAGGGACAATCCCATCAAAATAGCACTTGGATGTAGTTTAAAGTAGTCACAGTACAGCTTAGCAGTATAGATTTTAGCATTCTGGGAACACAAGTGAGAACATGCCATGTTGAAGTAGAATTGGACCAGGGGTGTCAAACGTACGGCCCGAGGGCCACATCAGGCCCGCAAACAGGTTTTATCAGGCCCGCGGGATGAGTGAGAGGAACTCGCATGGCTGCCGGATTAGTGACCCCAGGATGCAGGAACCAGGAGAACGGAGAGCAGGTAAGAAGAGTTGAATTTACTCAAAACAGAGATTACGCAGTCTTGCATGTAAGACTTCACAAGATAAGTCAATCTTCCAGCACTGAGGAGCGCTCGAGACAAGCATAAATAGAAACATGTTGACGGCTGCCAATCAACAGCAGGCGAGGGAAACCACACAGCGCTCAGCGGAACAAGCAGGAAGTGTAAACAAAACAAGAGCACTGACAGGAAGTGAATACAATACAAGGAAACAAACAGAAATGAATTGACAGATCGTCAGAATGAGTTTTCTAAATGTAAAAATGCACCTGCAATTTTAGAATGAAAGAAACAGCTGTTCTAAATGTGTCCACTGGATGTCGCAATAGCAATTATTTGTATCTTTGTAGATTATGCTACATATGTAAAAAAAACAAAAAAAAAACACATGTTCGTGCACCAGTCGAGGAAAATCATCAATCTACATAAATAACATCCTGTAATTAGATTTTGACATAATTTTTTTATCTTGATATATTGAAAATGAACACCAATGAGTTGACTGATGAACATTATCACATAATTTAGTCAAAAAATATAAATAACGACAAAAAAAGTATATATACTTTTAACCGCAACAGGTAATTGAAAAAAACAAACAAACAAAAAACATTTTGATTTGTACAATTTCAGAATGTGCTTGTTCTTTTTTTTTTTTTAACAAAGAAAACAATCTTAAGTTGTCTTTATTTTTAAGCTATCGTGCCGTGATTTTACCTGTCCGGCACACTTGGGAGTAGATTTTTCTCCATGTGGCCCCTGATCTAAAATGAGTTTGACACACTGAATTGGACTGAGTGGGGATGGGTACCTTTTACATTTGAATCGATATGGTACCGATTCCGTTACCTAGGAATTGATAGCAGTACTCAAAAGGTACCAATTGTGTTTTAATTGTTTAAAAAATAAATAAGTACATAAATAAATCCCTTGTATAATTGAACATTCAACACTGAGCTGTGCAGTCCAGTTGTTGCAGTATCTTGTTTTCTTACACATATGTGTCTCATTTGCAAGTACTGTATTATAGAGTAGAATCTTTGCTATTAAGTTGTATGTGCCAGTCGTTTCTTTTGTTGAGCGTAGCAAGTGTGTTGCTAAAGAAGGACCACACAACTGAAAAGATAGCAATGATTGTATAGGCTCATATTAAGACTTGACTCTAGAAGGGAGAGGACATAGTTTTACTTTTGGTTTTGCTAGTACCATATACTGAACTTAGTAGTAAATTACTTACAAATTACTATGCAAAATATTTACAGTGATTATAAACAATCAAATGAATGATTGATGAAAGGCCATTCACTCAATAAGATCAATGAGCTTAATTCGTAACACACAACACAGTAGAAAGCAACATTATAACAAACTGTCTGCAATATTAATTCCTCGCGAACCAAACAAAAACCCAACCCCACCCACAGTTCAATTATGAAAACCCATGTCTGGGTTTTATTAATAATGCCGAGGGGAAAGAGAGATAGTCGGGTGAGAGCTTTGCGGGCTGCAGAGAGCCCCCTGTACAGTGAACCGTGATTGGCTTGAGCAAAAATACAGGGAAGGACAGGTTTTTCAGTATTGATACTGTAAACTACCTCACCATACGGGTCTAAAAATAGCTAAGCTACAGGAATTGTTACTTGTTCAAAAAGTAGTGAAGCTTCCGCCAAGCCACTTGAAAATGTAGTTAAGCTACGTAGCTTTACTACATGTAGCTTGTTACTGCCCATCACTGGTTGTTTTTATTCATATAAGGCAAGCATAATAATAGCTTTCGTGGATGAGGCCATCTTGATTTCTGACCTTGTAACTAAAACGCTCATAACTAGGCTGCAACATCATTCCCCAGTGTCGACTTCCAACTTCCAAAGTTATTGGAAAGCACTATTGGCCACCAATGTGGGATTATTTGTTTGGGCGCTCGAGTCCACGGAATTATACTGGGACAAACATCCATCTTTTTCCGCAGCAGCCTAAGCGGAGAAGCCCAGACTATCCTCTCCCCAGCCACTTCGTCCAGCTCCTGCTGGGGGATCCCAAGACGTTCCCAAGCCAGCCGGGAGACGTAGTCTAACAACGTGTCCTGGGTTTTCCCCGTGGCCTCCTACCGGTCGGACGTGCCTTCCCTAGGGAAGCGTTCGGGTGGCATCCTGACCAGTTGCCCGAACCACCTCATCTGGCTCCTCTCAATGTGGAGGAGCAGCGGCTTTACTTTGAGCTCCTCCCGGATGGCAGAGCTTCTCACCCTATCTTTAAGGGAGAGCCCCGCCACCCGGCGGAGGAAACTCATTTCGGCCGCTTGTACCCGTGGTCTTGTCCTTTTGGTCATAACCCAAAGCTCATGACCATAGGTGAGGATGGGAACGTAGATAGACTCTTCCCTCACTCGTGAACAAGACTCTGAGGTACTTGAGCTCCTCCACATGGGGCAGGGTCTCCTCCCCAACCCGTCGATGGCACTCCACCCTTTTCCGGGCGAGAACCATGGACTCGGACTTGGAGGTGCTGATTCTCATCCCAGTCGCTTCACACTCGGCTGCGAACCGTTCCAGTGAAAGCTGAAGATCCTGGTCAGATGAAGCCATCGGGACCACATCATCTGTAAAAAGCACAGACCTAATCCTGCAGACACCAAACCGGATCCTCTCAATACCCTCACTGCACCTAGAATTTATGTCCATAAAAGTTATTAACAGAATCGGTGACAAAGGGCAGCCTAGATGGAGTCCAACCCTCACTGGAAACGGGTCCGACTTACTGCTGGCAATGCGGACACTGATCATACAGGGAGCGGACTGCCACAATCAGACAGTCTGATACCCCATACTCTCTGAGCACTGGTCAAACACACGGTCAAATGCCTTCTCCAAGTCCACAAAACACATGTAGACTGGTTGGGCAAACTCCCATGCACCCTCAAGGACCCTGTAGAGAGTATAGAGCTGGTCCACAGTTCGACGACCAGGACTAAAACCACACTGTTCCTCCTGAATCCGAGATTCGACTATCCGGCATATCCTCCTCTCCAGTACACCTGAATAGACCTTACCGGGACGGCGTGGCAAAGTTGGTAGAGTGGCCGTGCCAGCAATCGGAGGGTTGCTGGTTACTGGGGTTCAATCCCCACCTTCTACCATCCTAGTCACGTCCGTTGTGTCCTTTGGCAAGACACTTCACTCTTGCTCCTGATGGGTGCTGGTTAGTGCCTTGCATGGCAGCTCCTGCCATCAGTGTGTGAATGGGTGAATGTGGAAATACTGTCAAAGCGCTTTGAGTACCTTGAAGGTAGAAAAGCGCTATACAAGTACAACCCATTTATCATTTATTTATTTACCGGGAAGGCTGAGGAGTTTGATCCTACGATATTTGGAACACACCCTACGATTCCCCTTCTTAAAGAGAGGAACCACCACCCCGGTCTGACAATCCAGAGGTACCACCCCCGATGTCCAGCATGCAGAGCCTTAAGGAACTCCGGGCGGATCTCATCCACCGCCGGGGCCTTGTCACAGAGGAGCTTTTGAAGTACCTCGGCAACCTCGGCCCCAGAAATTATTATTACTATTATTACTATTAGCCACAAATGTGGGATCATTTGTTTGGGCACTCGATTCTACAGAATCATACTAGGACAAACAGACTACAGTAAATTCTTACGTGCAAAGTTTGGCCGTACGATAACAGAGATGGCATACAAAAACCGTAGCAAGCATGAATTGAAAACAGTCATATGAAAAGTGCGGCATACAAAAGTCGAGGTTCCACTGTAACAATCTTTTTATATTTTTGAGCCAAACCCGTGTATTGAAGTGCAAGTGTGAACACATCCTTACCTTATTGTTTTCTGTGTTTGGACACATAATAGCACGGAAAGGTTTTCAAGCTCCAGAAGGTCTGTTATCATGTAAACGACGGCGCATTTTTATCCATTTTCAGATCCAAACATTATGTAAACGCCCCCCTGATGAGCACATGTTCGTAGATTATTTTGACATTGCTTCATGGAGATGCTCCTATTGTGGTGTATTTTAACACACAAGCGTCTCCAATTAGGAACATAAAAACCAAAAGAGGCGCCCGGGGTGTGTGAGTGCTCCTGTGTGTATGCACGAGCACATGAGTGCAGCAGGGAGATAGATTCATGTCGGGCGGAGGGGGTGTCGGCTTGGAGGCTGTTTTGTTTCCTCCAGCGTAGTGAGTGCAAAAGAGTGTGGGGGGAGGGAGGGGGTGCGGAGTGGCTCGGGCTGAGGGATGTAAATCTGGCCATCGCGTCCTGCGGTGCACAGAATGTTTGGAGTGCGCTTTGTGATAGTGGACTCCATTAGGCGCCGAGTCTCAGGGTAGGCCGCCATTGTGCCAGCAAGCGACGAGGTTAATCAGATCCCAGTTCCATTATGAGCGTTGCCAAAAGGACTTCTATGAATAGAATACTGTAAGCGCCTCTTAAATAACACACACACAAAAAAAGAAAGAATCTCAGACATGCGCTTTTGCAGAACAAGACTTGATGAAAGAATAGTGTTGATGTGCACTTGAAAGTGCTCCAAAGCAAAATAAGCGTTTTTTTTTTGGGGCATCCTCGATATTAATTATCTGCGATTAAGAAATTCTGCTTCCCTGTGTCTGCTGTGTTTGTTTTAAATGGCAGATTAGCGTAATTGATTTTTGAAAATCCATTTTCATGTGGTGAGCCAATGACATCTGTTTGCTGAGATGTTATCAGTCGCTTCCCCATTAAAGCAAAACAACACGAGGCGCTGCTCTTGCAGACTACTCGGTTAATGTTCCTTTTTAATTGGGTTGTGTATAGATTATTTGTGTTGTATTATGTTGCAAGTTGGGCGGCAGTGTTAGAGGATGTGTAACGGATATAGCACATTAACACACTCCTGTTAAAACACCTGTTTATCTATTCCATGTATACATATACACTATAGTGCCAAAAGTATTTGGCCACCTATCCAAATGATGAGAATCAGGTGTCCTAATCACTTGGCCCGGTGTATAAAATCAAGCACTTAGGCATAGGGACTGTTTCTATAAACATTTGTGAAAGAATGGGCCGCTCTCAGTTATTTACAGCGTGGAACTGTCATAGGATGCCACCTGTGCAACAAATCCTGTCGTGAAATTTCCTTGCTCCTAAATATTCCAAAGTCAACTTTATTATAAGAAAACTGAAGAGTTTGGGAACAACAGCAATTCAGCCACCAAGTGGTAGGCCACATAAACTAACAGAGAGGGGTCAGCGGATGCTGAAGCCCATAGTGCAAAGACTTTCTGCACAGTCAGTTGCTACAGAGCTCCAAACTTCATGTGCCCTTCCAATTAGCCCACGTACAGTACGCAGAGAGCTTCATGGAATGGGTTTCCATCGCCAAGCAGCTGTATCTAAGCCATACATCACCAAGTCTAATGCAAAGCGTGGGATGCAGTGGTGTAAAGCAGTGTTTTTCAACCACTGTGCCGCGGTACACTAGTGTGCCGTGAGATACAGTCTGGTGTGTCGTGGGAGATTATCTAATTTCACCTGCAAACCAGTAATTTTAGTCTGCAAATTATGTGTTGTTGTTGAGTGTCGGTGCTGTCTAGAGCTCGGCAGAGTAACCATGCAATACTCTTCCATATCAGTAGGTGGCAGCCGGTAGCTAATTGCTTTGTAGATGTCGAAAACAGCGGGACGCAGTGTGCAGGTAAAAAGGTGTCTAATGCTTTAAACAAAAATAAGCAAAAGGTGAGTGGCCCTAAGAAAAGGCATTGAAGCATAGGGAAGGCTATGCAGAACTAAACTAAAACTGAACTGGCTACAAAGTAAACAAAAACACATTGCTGGACAACAGCAAAGACTTACTGTGGAGCAAAGACGGCGTCTACAAAGTACATCCGAACATGACATGACAATCGACAATGTCCCCACAAAGAAGGATAAAAACAACTGAAATATTCTTGATTGCTAAAACAAAGTAGACGCGGGAAATATTGCTCAAAGGAAGACATGAAACTGCTACAGGAAAATACCAAAAAAAGAGAAAAAGCCACCAAAATAGGAGCGCAAGACAATAACTAAAACACTACACACAGGAAAACAGCAACCAACTCAAAATAAGTCATGGCGTGATGTGACAGTTCGTGACAGTACACCTACTTTGAGACAAGAGCTATAGTGATGCATGCTTGGTTATGGTTTAAAGTCATATCCAACAATTGCGACATTGACTTATTACTGTTAACTGAGTTTCGTTTTTTAATGATTTCTGCTGGTGGTGTGCCTCAGGATTTTTTCAACGCAAAAAATGTGCCTTGGCTCAAAAAAGGTTGAAAAACACTGGTGTAAAGCATGTTGCCACATTATGGTGTGGGGTTGTTTTTTTCAGGAGTTGGGCTTGGCCCCTTAGTTCCAGTGAAAATAACTTTGAATGCTCCAGGATACCAAAACATTTTGGACAATTCCATGGGATGGCAGTCAAGTTCATATGTGAGTAACGGCAGGTGGCCAAATACTTTTGGCAATATAGTGTATATACGGCTTGTCCGAGTAGAGTCTGGGGTGAGCTTAAACTTATTCTCGCTGACTTTGGGTGGGAGGCGGGTCACATTCTGCACTGGTTCACAGCATTTATTCTTTAGCAACAAACATGAGATGGTATCGAGTTAGATTTTTTTTACTCACAAATGTTATGACCAAAATGTGTCCACTTAATAAAACCAACTGCCAGAAAAATGTGCAAGATAAACAAATGTGCACTATGTGATGTTGTATAAGTCTTTTCTGGTAGGACTATCAGTGTGACTTGGTACAATTTGCCTATTCTTTTTTTGAAAAAGTGCTCCAGATCTGTCAGATAGCAGTGGTATATTTTGTGCATGGCCGCCCCATATACTTTGAATAAGATTTAGGTCCGGGTTCTGACTTTTCTAATGTTGAAACTGTTAGGGCAGGGGTCGGCAACCCAAAAAGTTGAAAGAGCCATACTGGACCAAAAATAAAAAAATAAACAAATCTGTCTGGAGCCGCTAAAAATTAAAAGCCGTATAAAAGTCTTATAATGAAGGCAACATGTGACGTAAGCAGAGGTGGGTAGAGTAGCCAGAAATTGTACTCAAGTAAGAGTACTGTTACTTTAGAGATTTATTACTCAAGTAAAAGTAAGGAGTAGTCACCCAAATATTTACTTGAGTAAAAGTAAAAAGTATGTTGTGAAAAAACTACTCAAGTACTGAGTAACTGATGAGTAACATATACACACACACATATATACATATATATATATATATATGTATATATATATTTATATATATATATATATATATATATATATATATATATATATATATATATATATATATATATATATATATATATATATATATATGTATGTATGTATGTGTGGGAAAAAAAAATCACAAGACTACTTCATCTCTACAGGCCTGTTTCATGAGGGGGTTCCCTCAATCATCAGGAGATTTTCTCCTGATGATTGAGGGAACCCCCTCATGAAACAGGCCTGTAGAGATGAAGTAGTCTTGTGATTTTTTTTTGATTTTTTTTTTTTCCCACACATACATATATTGCGCTCTACTACGGTATCGAGCACTATTTTTTGGATAACCTTATTAAGACATATATATATATAAATATATATATATATATATATATATATATATATATATATATATATATATATATATATATGTGTGTGTGTATATGTATATACACACACACATATATATATATATATATATATACACACATATATATAAATATATACACACATATATATATATACATACATTGATATATACAGTATATAATTTGTATTTATTTATTTTGCCGTTTTTGTTTACATGTTAAAGGTGTTTTAATGAATATACATGCATGTTTAACACATATAGATTCCTTTCTTTCATGAAGACAAGAATATAAGTTGGTGTATTACCTGATTCTGATGACTTGCATTGATTGTAATCAGACAGTAGTGCTGGTAACGTCCATGTTTTCAAATGGAGGTGAAAAAAAGTTCCTCCTTTCTGTCTAATACCACATGAAAGTGGTTGGTTTTTGGCATCTTATTTGTCCAGCTTCCATATTCGTTTTAAGACACTTTACAAGAAATACATTGGCGGCAAATTCCGTAGCTTGCTAGCTTGTTTGCGCTGGCTTTCGGAGACTCTTATTTTGAAAGCGCAGGCGCGATGGAGCGGCACTTTTATTGTGAAGACAGGAACTGTGCAGTCAGTCTTTAGGCTTTTGACGGGATGTACGGTTGAAAAAATCCTTCACGCTTTTGATTGATTGATTGATTGATTGAAACTTTTATTAGTAGATTGCACAGTACAGTACATATTCCGTACAATTGACCACTAAATGGTAACACCCGAATACGTTTTTCAACTTGTTTAAGTCCGGTCATGTGACCCCTGGCTCTGTTTGATTGGTCCAACGTCACCAGTGACTGCATCTGATTGGTGGAACGTAGTGAACGTCACCAGTGACTGTATTTGTTGAAACGCAGGCACTATTGAGGTACCAAAACAAACAAAGCGTGCATTAACAGATCGATAAAAATTAGTAGCGAGTAGCGAGCTGAATGTAGATAAAAGTAGCGGAGTAAAAGTAGCGTTTCTTCTCTATAAATATACTCAAGTAAAAGTAAAAGTATGTTGCATTAAAACTACTCTTAGAAGTACAATTTATCCCAAAAGTTACTCAAGTAGATGTAACGGAGTAAATGTAGCGCGTTACTACCCACCTCTGGACGTAAGTGTCTATATTAGCTATAATAGCCTACTATCAAAATGACTAAGTGTCGCAGGCTGAGGCAGATCTTCATTGACAGAAATGTTGAAATGTAATAATTATTCTACACATTTTTACAACAATAGAAACCATTAGTAAATCAGAGGCTACTCAGAAGGTGAGATAACTCCTGGAAATTACTGGCTTTTAATGGCCAAAGGTATAGATGTGTGTGTCCAAGTTAAAGGAAACGGCAGGTTTTTTTTTTTTTTTATAATAGATTTATTACAATGTTTGGTAAGCTAGGTAATGTTTGCTGTGGTCTGGAACAACATGGCACACAAACAACTATCTGAAATGTAGCCAATATTACATACAGATACTATGTCATTAGACATGCAAAACTAAATCATATACACAGAGGATACAAGTAAATGATATTAAATTATCTCAAATATACCTACAAATGAGGCATAATGATGCAATATGTACGTACAGCTAGCCTAAATAGCATGTTCGCATTTATTAGCTTGCAGTCATGCACTGACCAAATATGCCTGATTAGCACTCCAAGTCAATAACAACAAAGTGCATTCACGCACAGTATAAAACATTTGGTGGACAAAATGAGACAAAGAAGGAGTGGAAGATTTTACATGTAAACAAACTGTTGTGTCACAGTCCACACTATGGTGAGTTCAAGAACCGACAAAACTAGTAGGACAAAACGATGTTCACCAAATACTCTCATCAGTGAAGCATACACACAAACATATTAAACAGTGGACTTTCTAACAATTGGTACTTTATGTCATGTTTGACCTCAAACAAAAAACATAATAAGATCAAAAAAAAGTTTTTCCCCCATCTTTTTCCATTCTCAATCCTTTTTAAAAAATGCTCCAGGGAGCCACTATGGCGGCACTAAAGAGCCGCATGTTAGGGAATCATTGTCCATCTTAAAGCAGAGTGGAATGCAAAGGGAGTCTCATTACCTGTTCACTTTGTTGTGTTCAAGGACAAAACACAATGAGTACACCCTGTTTTTTCATCTTCGGCTCTTAGCTTTGTATGGACTCGTTGACCGTTTACAAACTGAGTTCGGAGAGGAAGTGACGTCAGAAACAACCTGCCACAGACAGCTTCATAATAAAGCGGTTTCGTAACTCGGAGCTAACCACTGGAAATATGGAGGCGATTCATCCAGACATGCCCCGTGTTTCTCCTTCCGTCTGAAAAGACGCTTGTGGAAATCACACATGAATACCTTAAGAGAAAGCGATTGCAGCTATTTGGGATACAACACTTCTCAGACAAGGCAAGAGAACTTTCGAATGTCCAGGTCAGCTGTGATTCCACTTACCGAAAAACTTTGTCCATTTGTCGAAGGAGAGACAGCGAGAATGCGGGCTCCTGTGGATGTGATACAAAAGGTAGCGTGGGCTTTGTATTACCTGGCCATCGAAGGAATACTAGGGAAAATGTTGCGGACTCAACGTCTAGGTCCAGAGTATATAAAGTCACCAAAAACGAATGGACAATGAAGGTGAAGGCAAAAGAGTGAGGAGTGTCCTGACCAGATATCTAGATCCTTAGCTTGATTGATGTAAAATGTTCTTTATCACATTTTTTACTTTCACGTGTCTAATAAAGATTTGATTAATGTATGATGGCTCAGGTTTGATTCACTACAATAGGGCCCCACAGCACACTGGATTCCAGTTAATTGAAATACCACAACACTGGATATTGTTCAGATAAGATACATTTAATTTAAGAACTTGCACACAAAGCAACACTGGAGGTGACTATGACGTGCGCATTTTCCGCGCATGCGTACTAGGTCGCGTTGCGCCGGTGGACAGAGGAGGGCAGAGGGTCTTAAACGACCATTGTGTGTGCAGGATAAGGTTAGGTGGGATTTACCCTGGATAACCTCAGCCGGCTTAGTGTAGAAATGGCCTTAGTCTCAGATTCTGATCTAGAGAGAGCACGCCAGACCATTTAGGGCAACGGTCTTCTCTCAGCGCTGGTATTGCTTTTTTTGTAGAATAAATTATTAATTTTCAATTCTAGTCTCCTCGGCTTATTCAATCAAGCCAGTAGCCACAAAATAACCTGGGAGGACTTTGCCATTTAAATGAGAGATCTGAACAAAAGTTTGCTTGTATTGATCTAAATGCTTGTGTTGTCATGTTGAAATGTTGCCCTAAGTTTTTTAGAACAAATTGGTCATTAAATGGGGAATTCCTTTTAATTTCAATGTAAAAATCTAAATGGAAGGGGTTTTATAACATCAGGAGCTGTGTGTAAACATGTTTTATTAATGTGCTATTTGTCAATATCTACTGAGAGAAAAACAATCAGACTGTGCAGCAATTTGAGATGTTACAATCACGCCAATGCATGCAAATGCAACCAATTCCTGCGAGTTGTGTGGCCTTGCGACTTTACCCAATGCTCACAACGTCACCACATACACTATATTGACAAAAGTATTTGGCCACCCATCCATGATGTGGCATCTAAGCCATACTGTACATCACCAAGTCCAATGCAAAGCGTGGGATGCAGTGGTGTAAAGCACGTCGTCACTGGACTCTAGAGCAGTGGAGACACGTTCTCTGGAGTGATGAATCACGCTTTTCCATCTGGCAATCTGATGGACGAGTCTGGGTTTTGGAGGTTGCCAAGAGAACATTTCAGACTGCATTGTGTCGAGTGTGAAATTTGGTGGAGGAGGAATTATGGTGTGCGGTGGTTTTTCAGGAGTTGGGCTTGGCCCCATAGTTCCAGTGAAAGGAACTTTCAATTCTCCAGAATACCAAAACATTTTGGACAATTCCATGCTCCCAACCTTGTGGGAACAGTTTGGAGCGGGCCCCTTCCTCTTCCAACATGACTGTGCACCAGTTCACAAAGCAAGGTCCATAAAGACATGGATGGCAGAGTCTGGTGTGGATGGACTTGACTGGCCTGCACAGAGTCCTGACCTGAACCCGATAAAACACCTTTGGGATGAATTAGAACGGAGACTGAGACCAACAACAGTGTGTGACCTCACCAATGCGCTTTTGGAAGAATGGTCGAACATTCCTATAAACACACTCAAGTTCATATGTGAGTCAAGGCAGGTGGCCAAATATTTTTGGCAATATAGTGTATTTTGGCGAATCGTAGTCCATCCATCCATCCTCAAACGCACGTCAACTTTCTAGTCAAACGTGTGTTTTTCTTTTTTTTTATGTAAAGAATCCAGGAACAGCAAAGTGGAATAGAATCTTAACTCTTTAATGCACAAGCGCCACAATTCAGGTTTCTGCTTACAGCGCTTAGACTTCTATGGTACCTCAGTTTTCATTTTTTGGGGAGGGTTTCAAATGGGTTATGACCGAAAGGACCGAAAGGACAAGATCACGGGTACAAGCGGCCGAAATGAGTTTCCTCCGCCGGGTGGCGGGGCTCTCCCTTAGAGATAGGGTGAGAAGCTCTGCCATCCGGGAGGAGCTCAAAGTAAAGCCGCTGCTCCTCCACATCGAGAGGAGCCAGATGAGGTGGTTCGGGCATCTGGTCAGGATGCCACCCGAACGCCTCCCTAGGGAGGTGTTTAGGGCACGTCCGACCGGTAGGAGGCCGCGGGGAAGACCCAGGACACGTTGGGAAGACTATGTCTCCCGGCTGGCCTGGGAACGCCTCGGGGTCCCACAGGAAGAGCTGGACGAAGTGGCTGGGGAGAGGGAAGTCTGGGCTTCCCTGCTTAGGCTGCTGCCCCCGCGACCTGACCTCGGATAAGCGGAAGAAGATGGATGGATGGATGGGTTTCAAATGGTCTATTGGAAGTCGAATGTATGAAAACCAAAACAATTGTCCCATAGGAAACAATAACAAAAATATTTAATCTGTTCCAAGCACCCAAAAAAGTTAACATAAAACTCTTATAGTTTACACAATGATGATAGTTTGAAAACAAAGCCTGCTGCTCTTTAGTGCCGCCCGAGTGGCTCCCTGGAGCATTTTTACAAAAGGATTGAAAATGTAAAAATATGGGGGAAAAATAATTTGTTTGTTTTACTATGTTTTTTGTTTGAGGACAAACATGACACAAACCTTCCCAATTGTTAGAAAGCCCACTGTTTAACATGTTTGTGTACTCATTGTGTTTTGTCCTTGAACACAACAAAGTGAACGGTAATAAGACTCCCTTTGCATACCACTCTGCTTTAAGATGGACAATGATTCCCTAACATGCGGCTCTTTAGTGCCGCCATAGTGGCTCCCTGGAGCATTTTTTTTTAAAAGGATTGAGAATGGAAAGAGATGGGGAAAACGTTTTTCTTTATTTTATTTTGTTTTGTTTGAGGTCAAACATGACATAAAGTACAAATTGTTAGAAAGCCCACTGATGAGAGTATTTGGTGAACATCGTTTTGTCCTACTAATTTCGGCGGTTCTTGAACTCACCATAGTGTGGACTGTGATGCAACAGATTGTTTACATTTAAAATCTTCCACTCCTTAGTCTCATTTTGTCCACCAAACATTTTATGCTGTGCGTGAATGCACAAAGGTGCGCTTTGTTGATGTTACTGACTTGTTGGAGTGCTAATCAGGCAAATTTGATCAGTGCATGACTGCGAGATAATCAATGCTAACATGCTATTTAGGCTAGCTGTATGTACATATTGCATCATTATGCCTCCTTTTAGGTATATTTGAGCTCATTTAATATCCTTTACTTTTTTCCTCTATGTGTATAATTTAGTTTTGCATGTCTCATGACACATTATTATTGTTTGTTTGCCATGTTTTTCCAGACCACAGCAAACCTTACCCAGCTTGCCAAAGATTGTAATAAATCTATTAAAAGAAGACAGCCTGCTGTTTCCTTTAGCTTGGACACACACATCTATACCTTTGGCCATTAAAAGCCAGTAATTTACAGGAGTTATCTCACCTTCTGAGTAGCCTCTGATTTACTAATGGTTTCTAATGTTGTAAAAATGTGTAGAATAAATATTACATTTCAACATTTCTGTCAACGAAGATTTCCCTGCGACACATAGTCATTTTGATAGTAGGCTATTATAGCTAATATAGACACTTACATCATGTGTTGCCTTCATTATAACACTTATATGGCTTTTAATTTTTTGCGGCTCCAGACAGATTTGTTTTTTGTATTTTTGGTCCAATATGGCTCTTTTAACATTCTGGGTTGCCGACCCCTGGTTTAGATGAACGCTGGCACTTTCAGTATTTACTATGTCAGTTTAAATGATCTGCTTTTTGTGATTAAGGTTATAAAGAACACTTAAAACATTGAGTTTAAAAAAATGGTGGTTCTAAACGTCTTCCATTTATGGATGATGGAGGCCACTGTGCTGATTGGGATCTTCAAGGCAGCAAATATGTTTTCTGTACCTTTGCCCAGAATTGTACTCTTCAGTTAATCTACAGACAATTCCTTTGACTCTGTTCTTGGTTTGTGCTCTGCCATGCATTGTTAAGTGTGTGACCTTATACAGACAGGTGTTGGCCTTTACAAAACATGTCCAATCACCTCAATTTACCCCAGGTGGACTCTATTTAGGCTGTCGGGACATCCTAAGAATGATCAGTTGAAACAGGATGACCCTGAGCTCACCTTTGGGCTTCATAGCAAAGGCTGTACACACTTATAGATTTAATTTCTTATTTTATTATAATTTTCTAAAAAAAACTAAGCTATTTCATATTGTTTTTGTAGGGTATTGTGCATATAATTTTAAGGACACAAATGTATGCATTTTGGAATAAGAACTGCAAATATGTTCTAGAAGCACCGTCCTTTCTTTTTGTATGCATTCTAAGTAGTAAATAAATGCTAGCAAGAAGTGGCTAACAATTTAGCTAATGTGGCCAGCACCCCCCGCGACCCAGAGAGGGACAAGCGGTAAAAAATGGATGGATGGATGGATTGGATCTATTCAACCCATTAAAAAAAAACCTCCGTCAACGTTTCATATAAGGTTCTGCAAGCATCTATATAATGTAGTAAGAGGCACATTCATAATAATATGTAATATTTACATTTTTCGACTACTCTAAATATTGGTGGCACGTTGATTTCAGAAGGGTCGCTAGTTCCTTCAACAACAAATAACTACCCTTAATACTCTTAACCGTGGCAGACTTTGTGAGAGCCAACAACGACTACTTTATATGGAAGATGAGCTACAAGTTTTAGAAGCTAAATGATAAGCAGGTCCATCTTTAGTGAAACACTACATCATGTAGCACAGGGGTCGGGAACCTTTTTGGCTGAGAGAGCCATGAAAGCCAAATATTTTAAAATGTATTTCCGTGAGAGCCAAATAATATTTTTTAACACTGAATACAACTGGATGCGTGCATTTTTAAGTAAGACCAACATTTTTAGAGTATTATAAGTCTCTTATTCTTTTTAATAACATTGTTATGCTGAAGCTAACCAATAATAAATAAAAAAAACTTCTTACCATTAATGCGACTTCTTGAACAAGTGCGGTAGAAAACAGATGGATGGATTAAAATGCATCATTTTATATTTTGAAAGTTTTTTTAACACTGATTACCAGCTGAATTATTCATTACTTATCGGGTTAAGCAATGTCAGCTAATATTCATTACTTATCGGGTTAAGCAATGTCAGCTAAGATTTATCTGAGAGCCAGATGCAGTCATCAAAAGAGCCACAGGTTCCCTGAACAAGAAATACAAACTACGAACATAGTAAAACAATCACTTAGGGCCTGATTTATTAAGATCTAAATATAACGCACTAAATAGCGTGTGCACTCGATAAAATAGCATTTTTAAACATGCGGTAGACATGTACTACTTTTCATAGGAGTTTTAGAAGCAGTCCTGCAGTGCATCTACATTGAAATCACTTCATTTTTTTTTTTTTTTGGACCGCTGTAGGTGCACTTATTGGAGAGAGAGAGAGGTTGCTTTTACCCCGGCTCAAGATGCAGGAAAATGCATACCTGAAGAAGTTTTTTTCATATGAGAAATATATTAATAATATAAATTGTATGTAAAATAAACAAACGTCATAAATTTGTTTTAATTTGATTTTGTATTAAAAGTCCTTAAATCTTTTATCAGCTTATAAAATGATGTTGCTGAATAGCCAATATGTCTAATATGTTTTTTTTCTGACCGTCCAAAATATTGGCGTATGATGGCGGTCTTGTCCGTCCATCGTCAGTTTTTGCCACCCAATCAGTGATCCTGCCAAACAGTTTGCGAGTTCTTTATCACACGTGCTACACAAAACACAAAATAGTGCTTGCGAAACGTTGATGAGTGTTGATAAATCACAATGCGCGTGCTAAATATTTTATTTTCGCATCTTCTCCTCCCAGTATTGTGGGCATTTTAAAGATCACCGCACATTGTATTTTGCATACTAATGAAGACAGAGACGTAAAATGGACTGCACGCCTTATTCTGCTCACTTAACGGACGCAATTCACTTTGCACATGTTTTGTAGATCAGCTTTACGTGCGCTATCAGGTTTGCACATGTTTTAGCAGTGGCGGGCCGTGCGTTTCCCACCTAGGCCTTCAGTGATGTCCGACTTCAAGGATTACCTCTCAAAATACCATCATTGATGTCACCACATGACCATTGCTGGAGAAATACTATACAGAAACACATTTACGCACTAGTGCGAATTGAAACACCTCAACAGTGTACAAAACGGGCTATTTTCTGGCGCATTTAAAAATCAAGTAAACCTGCATCAGCAATTAAAACATATCTTATGTGGTAGTGTCAAAATTAAAATTGCAGAAAACATATTAAACATCACACTCCTCAGCCTTCCCGGTAAGCTCTATTCAGGTGTACTGGAGAGGAGGCTACGCCGGATAGTCGAACCTCGGATTCAGGAGGAACAGTGTGGTTTTCGTCCTGGTCGTGGAACTGTGGACCAGCTCTATACTCTCGGCAGGGTCCTTGAGGATGCATGGGAGTTTGCCCAACCAGTCTACATGTGTTTTGTGGACTTGGAGAAGGCATTCGACCGTGTCCCTCGAGAAGTCCTGTGGGGAGTGCTCAGGGAGTATGGGGTATCGGACTGTCTGATTGTGGCAGTTCGCTCCCTGTATGCTCAGTGCCAGAGCTTGGTCCGCATTGCCGGTAGTAAGTCGGACACGTTTCCAGTGAGGGTTGGACTCCGCCAAGGCTGCCCTTTGTCACCGATTCTGTTCATAACTTTTATGGACAGAATTTCTAGGCGCAGTCAAGGTGTTGAGGGGATCTGGTTTGGTGGCTGCAGGATTAGGTCTCTGCTTTTTGCAGATGATGTGGTCCTGATGGCTTCATCTGGCCAGGATCTTCAGCTCTTGCTGGATCGGTTCGCAGCAGAGTGTGAAGCGACTGGGATGAGAATCAGCACCTCCAAGTCTGAGTCCATCTCCGGGTTGGGGAGGAGATCTTGCCCCAAGTGGAGGAGTTCAAGTACCTCGGAGTCTTGTTCACGAGTGAGGGAAGAGTGGATCGTGAGATCGACAGGCGGATCGGTGCGGCGTCTTCAGTAATGCGGACGCTGTATCGATCCATTGTGGTGAAGAAGGAGCTGAGCCGGAAGGCAAAGCTCTCAATTTACCGGTCGATCTACGTTCCCATCCTCACCTATGGTCATGAGCTTTGGGTTATGACCGAAAGGACAAGATCACGGGTACAAGCGGCTGAAATGAGTTTCCTCCGCCGGGTGGCGGGGCTCTCCCTTAGAGATAGGGTGAGAAGCTCTGCCATCCGGGAGGAGCTCAAAGTAAAGCCGCTGCTCCTCCACATCGAGAGGAGCCAGATGAGGTGGTTCGGGCATCTGGTCAGGATGCCACCCGAAGGCCTCCCTAGGGAGGTGTTTAGGGCACGTCCGACCGGTAGGAGGCCGCGGGGAAGACCCAGGACACGTTGGGAAGACTATGTCTCCCGGCTGGCCTGGGAACGCCTCGGGGTCCCACAGGAAGAGCTGGACGAAGTGGCTGGGGAGAGGGAAGTCTGGGCTTCTCTGCTTAGGCTGCTGCCCCCGCGACCCGACCTCGGATAAGCGGAAGAAGATGGATGGATAGATGGATATTAAACATGAAAAAATAAAGAAATAAAATATTTGAACTCACAATTTGTAGGACCCATTCTACGCCGTATAAGCCAGTGGTACACCTCGTAGTCGTTTGATTCAAGTGGCGGGCATTACCCCGTTTCATAACCAGAACAGCTGAGCTAGCTTCCGGGGTTGGCCGACATCGTCTCACAAGATGTAGTTTCTCTTGAAATATCCTTCTTGAAAATGGCCTTGCAAATATATATTTGCCACCTAATCAACGTTTTGTTCTCCTTTGTAGGTTGAAAAAGTGATCATCGGAGATTTCTCTGCTAGCCCGGTATGGCTCCGGTGCGACCCTTCCTGCTAAATTGCAACTTGTGATTGGATACTCACTTTGGAGTGACAAGTGAGTATCCAATCACAGTCTTGTTAACGTGAGGCCAGCTAGAAGGCCTTACTGACATCAACTCGTGATCTGATTGGCTATCGCAATCATCTATCAACTGTATGTGTCCGTTCACTTACAGTGCACGGATGCCCGCAATGTTGATTCTGAAGGCCTCGGGCAGATTTCGCACAACTCTAAACTAAAAACAACAGCACTAGAAGGAGCATAATATGACATGAACAGAATATGAATAATTTTAGATATTTAGGGAAAGTAAACAAAAAATTACTTTTATCTTTAATTATGATCATGATTTCTGGTTATGTTAGGCCAGCAGAGAAGACCTTGCTGGCCCTGACGGCACACCACTCTGCTTTAGTACACACAAACCTTTAATAAATCAGGCCCATATTGTACAAATTAATGTCTGCTCTCAGTGGGATGCCAACTAATGGGATGTGTATATATATTTCAGCACAAGACTTGTAATCACCATTTAGATTATTAATTAATGAAAATTCTCAGTCTTGGAAAAAAAAAGTTGGGTTTTTGAGGCTTTTTTGCTATGTCTCCAGGTATAAATTGAATTTCAAAGTTGAAAGGCATGACTTGTAATCTAGCATTCATTTTTACCAACTCACAGACATGCGTGCGCGTGTGTGTGTGTGTGTGTGGGGGTGTTCTTGTATTTCTGCCCTTCTTGAGACAACAAGGAAAAGTACCTTCCATATGAGGACCGGTGAACAAGTTAGGACATAAATCATGGTCCCAATACGGAAAACCATTGCATCTAATAGAGAATGTCTCATTTGCACACCTTAGAGTGGTCCCAAAAAGGAGGGATTTTTCAAATTGACTGTGTGTCGGTTTTAAAAGTGCTACTTCTCTGGTCAACATATGAAATAACAAGTGTGTGTAAAAAAATTTAAGTGCTCCCCCTATCAATCAATCAATGTTTATTTATATAACCCTAAATCACAAGTGTCTCAAAGGGCTGCACAAGCCACAACGACATCCTCGGTACAGAGCCCACATAAGGGCAAGGAAAAACTCACCCCATATGGCCAACATATGTAATAACAAGTGTGTGGAAGAAACTGAAATGCGCCCCCTTTGGCCAAAATGTATTTAAAAAAAAAAAAAAAAATGGATATAGAGACATACTGTAATAATTTGAAGTAAATAATTAAGATTAAAAAACAATTACAAAAAATAACTAAAAGCTCACATTTTTTTATATTTGCATAGTATGTATATATTTTTTAATGTTGTAAATACAAATCTTTATATATCTAGAAAGGGTGGTCCTAAAGAGGGAAGCATTTTTCGGAGGCCTCAAGAAGGTAACAAATACAAGAATGTGTGTGTGTGTGTGTGTGTGTGTGTGTGTGTGTGTGTGTGTGTGTGTGTGTGTGTGTGTGTGTGTGTGTGTGTGTGTGTGTGTGTTCTGGCTGTGATTACTTAATGGGGACATCGCTCTGTTTACCTCTGACGGTATGGGGACAAAAAACATGTCCCCTAAAGGGAAACCTTTTTAAATGATAGTCAGATCCATTCTGAAGATGCCCAAGTAATTTTTAAGCTTTGGCCCATAAAACATGTTTACTGGTTAATTTGAGTGTGAGACATTTGTTTCAACATTTAAGTGGTGAAACTTCCTATAAGAGGACAGCTGTGCGTGCTGTATTCTGAGGATCATCTCATATTTAATGTGAACTTTTTTTTTTTTTTTTTTTCTTTTTTTTTTGGAAAATGGTCCTCGGTAGTCACGTACAAATTTGTGTGAATTATGCAAAATTATTGAAATTTGGTCCCCATGAACCATATTAACTCTTTTTCCCCAGGGTCCCCAGTAAGAATGATCAGCACATTACTTCATCAATCCAGAGATTTAAAGACGTGTATGAGCTAACTGGGCAGTGGCCCTTTTACCTCATTTTTGTTATGCCTCCACAACCTGTAGAAAGGGTGGTCCCCGCAAGTGATGATCAAAAACTTGGTCCCCATTCCAAATGATAACCAGTATGTGTGTGTGTGTGTGTGTGTGTGATAATGGGGGCTCTGGGTCATCGGGGTATTGTTTTTAAGTTTGTAAAGCACATTGCGTTGCATTTTTTTAATGTATGAAAAACGCTTTATAAATAAAGTTTGTTTGATTGATTGATAAGTCCGAAAAGAGGAATATCCCCATAGATGCCCTTTAAGTTACTCCAAGATTCCCAGTTAGAATCTGCTGTTCCTCTAATTGTGAGATCTTTTTTGGGCATGTTGTTTTTTTGTGCATGAAAGGGTAGAAGTTATTTATCATGATCTAGTTTTTTTGTTTTGTTTTGCACGAGAGATCCCAGAATTAGTCAAAGGGTGTTTTGACTTTCTGTTAGAGTCAATAATACGCTTTGTTCCATGCCGCAACGCTCTGTTGGGAGTTCAACTCAAAAGCGAGACAGCGGCACGCACGCAGAAACGCACTCAGCTGTAAATCTTTTAGATGCGGACGCTGGCACAGGCTGCTTGTTGATTTAAAGGCAGCGTACATGCATGTAAACTATTGGAGGAATCCAATCAGTCACAATCCTGCCCTGGACACATTTCTATTAGCTCATGTTTTATTTCTGCTTTCTAACTTTTTATAGCTCACTCTTGTCTTCTTTCAAACATTTTTTCTCTCTCTCTCTCCCTGTGCTAGTAAGGCACAATTAAAAAAAAATAAAGGGAAGAATAAATACAAGGACATTATGAGTAGGGATGATACTCGAAACTGGTTTCCCCGGTTGTTCGATAAGAAAAGAACCGAGTCCTCGGACTGGAATCCCTTTTTGAGAACCGGTACCCGTTATCGAGACCACTATAGTAAAGAAAAAGAGTTGGTTCTTTATTCGAATCCCTGGGAACAAATCCTGTCCCGACAAGAAATGCCCCGTGGGACATCACAAGAAATGACGTCACGTAGCTCAGTCATTAGGCGCAGATGGGTAAAGCAGGAAAAAAATGAACCAGAAAAAGCGCTTCAAGGCATGGCTTCCTTTCACCAAAAAAAAGAGGAAGCGGCAATATGCAATTATTGCCAGGCTTCGCTCTCGTGTAAGGGGGGGAAGCACAACATCCATCCATCCATCCATTTTCTACCGCTTAATCCCTTCAGGGTCGCGGGGGTCGCTGGAGCCTATCTCAGCTACAATCGGGCGGAAGGCGGTGTACACCCTGGACAAGTCGTCACCTCATCACAGGGCCGGAAGCACAACAAGCGCTATTAATATACTGAGATGAAGAATATCTTATTTTCAATAAGGTTGAAAGTATTTCTCATAATTCTTCTTCTTTGTACTTTGTGAGCACTATTCATTTGAACAACCTCTTAAACTGGATCATAATGTCATACTTGCCAACCCACCCGGATTTTCCGGGAGACTCCCGAAATTCAGCGCCTCTCCCGAAAACCTCCCGGGACAAATTTTCTCCCGAAAATCTCCCGAAATTCAGGCAGAACTGGAGGCCACGCCCCCTCCAGCTCCATGCGGACCTGAGTGACGTGTCGACAGCCTGTTTTCACGTACGCTTTCCCACAATACAAACAGCGTGCCTGCCCAATCACATTATAACTGTAGAATGATCGAGGGCGAGTTCTTGGTTTCTTATGTGGGTTTATTGTTAGGCAGTTTCATTAACGTCCTCCCAGCGCGGCAACAACACACAACAACAGCAGTCACGTTTTCGTCTACCGTAAAGCAGTTCGTCTGCCGTAAACAGCAATTTTGTGACACTCTTAAACAGGACAATACTGCCATCTACTGTGCATGCATATGTGACAATAACATCTACAGCTTTTAGAGAGTACAGTGCACAACTGCACACACAACAAGGAGATGAAGCAGAATGCATCATCAGAGAGGGTGTTCAGCATGGTTAGAAAAATAGTGACAGAGAATAGAACAAGGATGGACAATTCAACCCTTAACTCAACAATGAGTAGATGAGTGTTATGTGTGTGTATATGTGTAAATAAATGAACGCTGAAATTCAAGTATTTCTCTTATTTATATATATATATAATAAAAAATATATATAAATAGCTAGAATTCACTGAAAGTCAAAAATTTCTTATATATATACATATATATATATATATATATATATATATATATATATATATATATATATATATATATATATGAAATATCCACACACTAGGGCCAATTTAGTGTTGCCAATCAACTTATCCCCAGGTGCATGTCTTTGGAGGTGGGAGGAAGCCGGAGTACCCGGAGGGAACCCACGCAGTCACGGAGGACATGCAAACTCCACACAGAAAGTTCCCGAGCCCGGGATTGAACCCAAGACTACTCAGGACCTTCGTATTGTGAGTTGTCTGTCTATCTGTGTTGGCCCTGCGATGAGGTGGCGACTTGTCCAGGGTGTACCCCGCCTTCCGCCCGATTGTAGCTGAGATAGGCTCCAGCGCCCCCCGCGACCCCAAAGGGAATAAGCGGTAGAAAATGGATGGATGGATGGATATATGAAATACTTGACTTGGTGAATTCTAGCTGTAAATATACTCCTGTAAATATGCCCCCCGCCCCACACACCTCCCGAAATCGAAGGTCTCAAGGTTGGCAAGTATGCATAATGTGCATTGTTTAACTTCTTTACTTAATCCATTCCATCATTTAATTCCACATCATTTTAGCTGTTTGCAATTTTACCAATTCATCAAACTTTAATATTTTTGAGTCAATAAATGAAGTGTTTGTATGTTCTCTATATCCAACATTATGTATCAGTCTAATTTTTTTTGTAACACGGTTAACGAATGTAGCGCACATTGATTGATTGAAACTTTTATTAGTAGATTGCACAGTGAAGTACATATTCCGTACAATTGACCACTAAATGGTAACACCCGAATACGTTTTTTAACTTGTTTAAGTCGGGGTCCACTTAAATTGATTCATGATTCAGATATATACTATTTTCACAATACAGTCATCACACAAGATAATCATCACAGTATATAAATCTAATTATTTACATTATTTACAATCTGGGGTGTGGGATATGGAGGGGGGTGGGGGGGTTAAGTTTGGCTGGTATCAACACTTCAGTCATCAACAATTGCATCATCAGCGAAATTTACATTGGAACAGTGTAGGTCTGACTTGGTAGGATGTGTACAGCAAGTATTGGACACAAAGAGAGAGATCAGAAATTATAAGAAAAAGTGACTACATTTGATTGTTTACATTTGATTATTTACAATCCGAAGAGGTATGATGAGGAAGGGAGGGTGTTAGTTTAGGGTTGAAGTTGCCTGGAGGTGTTCTTTCAGTGCGGTTTTGAAGGAGGATAGAGATGCCCTTTCTTTTACACCTGTTGGGAGGGCATTCCACATTGATGTGGCATAGAAAGAGAATGAGTTAAGACCTTTGTTAGATCGGAATCTGGGTTTGAAGGGGAACATTATCATCAGACCTATGTAAGCGTCAATATATACCTTGATGTTGCAGAAAAAAGACCATATATTTTTTTAACCGATTTCCGAACTCTAAATGGGTGAATTTTGGCGAATTAAACGCCTTTCTATTATTCGCTCTCGGAGCGATGACGTCACGTTGTGACGTCACATCAGGAAGCAATCCGCCATTTTCTCAAACACATTACAAACACCGAGTCAAATCAGCTCTGTTATTTTCCGTTTTTTTCGACTGTTTTCCGTACCTTGGAGACATCATGCCTCGTCGGTGTGTTGTCGGAGGGTGTAACAACACGAACAGGGACGGATTCAAGTTGCACCAATGGCCTAAAAGATGCGAAAGTGGCAAGAAATTGGACGTTTGTTCCGCACACTTTACCGACGAAAGCTATGCTACGACAGAGATGGCAAGAAAGTGTGGATATCCTGCGACACTCAAAGCAGATGCATTTCCAACTGGACTGGACAGATCAGCTTTCAGGAAAAGAGAGCGGATGAGGGTATGTCTTCAGAATATATTAATTGATGAAAACTGGGCTGTCTGCACTCTCAAAGTGCATGTTGTTGCCAAATGTATTTCATATGCTGTAAACCTAGTTCATAGTTGTTAGTTTCCTTTAATGCCAAACAAACACATACCAATCGTTGGTTAGAAGGCGATCGCCGAATTTGTCTTCGCTTTCTCCCGTGTCGCTGGCTGTCGTGTCGTTTTCGTCGGTTTCGCTTGCATACGGTTCAAACCGATATGCCTCAATAGCTTCAGTTTATTCTTCAATTGCGTTTTCGCTACCTGCCTCCACACTACAACCATCCGTTTCAATACATGCGTAATCTGTTGAATCGCTTAAGCCGCTGAAATCCGAGTCTGAATCCGAGCTAATGTCGCTATTCCTTTCTGTTCTATGCGCCATGTTTGTTTGTATTGGCATCACTGTGTGACGTCACAGGAAAATGGACGGGTGTATATAACGATGGTTAAAATCAGGCACTTTGAAGCTTTTTTTAGGGATATTGCGTGATGGGTAAAATTTTGAAAAAAACTTCGAAAAATAAAATAAGCCACTGGGAACTGATTTTTAATGGTTTTAACCCTTCTGAAATTGTGATAATGTTCTCATTTAATGTGGTTAGTGGAGCTCCCCCTGGTGTTGTGGTAATTTGTAGTAATTTCCCCACATTTCTGCACAATAACTCAGATATGGTAATACTATAGTAGCGAGCAGTAGAGAATGTGAAGTGATTTGTTAAACCAAATATTGTGTTTTTTTCCATATACAACAACCTATCTGGACTCGATAAGAGAATCGATAAGGAATCGGTTCGTTAAGAGGATTCGATAATAGGCTCGAACTCGATAATTTCTTATCAAACATCATCCCTAATTATGAGGGCTGCCAAACATAATGTGCTAGCATGTGTTGAAGATGATAGGATGCGACTGCAAAGATTAAAAAGGATATTCGGCCGTCAAAACAACAAACCTCTAACTGTGATTAAGGGAGCAATAAAGACGGGCCTAATAGGACAGTGCACATTTCACACAATCTGCGGAAAATCAAATTTCTGGATGGAAGGCAGGCGAGCTCAGATTCGAAACAACAAAGCCCCTCTATGGGGGGAAATGTGTTAACACACGAGACAGTCCAATTCGCAGCAAAGAGGTTTTTAAGTACAGAGGATGAAGTGAGATGGAAAATCACATTTCCATAACAGAACAGAGGAAACTGTCTGGCAGAAGGTGTGTGGTTTTTTTTTCTCCCTTCCTGTTGAATTATCAGAGTAATCATAGTTGAGATGGAGCCAAGGCGGCAGACTAAAGGGGAGTATAAGGGTACGGTGTGGGAAGGGGTGTGGAAACCTATTTCTCCAAACACATACAAATGATCTTGCACACACACACACACACACACACACACACACACACACACACACACTTTAACACAAAGATGCAGGGATGCACAAACAGGGCTCAGTCTCAGAGGAGCAGACCGCGGAGCACATTATGCAAACAGAGGCTTCTTGCGTATGCCGCCGAACGTGCCTGCGTGCTGGCAAGAGAAATTAGGCTGATTAAAACTCCGGAAGAGAAAGGAGGGGAAACTACAAACTCTTAGCCGAATCTCCTAGGGGCTAATTAGTATGTTGAATCTTGAGCCAAAAAAACACTGTTTAACAAATCTACAAATGTAGACATGTTTTGTTTGTGGTTTCTTGTTTAAAAAAAATGGGGAAAAAAATGAAAAAGGTGGACACGGTAAGGTTTGATATGCAAAACAATCACTGGTGGAATCAAGTGATAGCCGTGGAAATGCGTTAGGCATGACATTTGTTCTCTGCACGCAATCAAGTTTACATGCCGTACTACATCTGAATGTGTAATGCGGGGCTGTCAAACGTACGGTACGAACAGGTTTTAACTGGCCCGCGTGATGAGTTTGCCAAGTATACAAAAGAGCTGCTTTGAATTTTTTTTTTGGAACGAAAAAAACTGCTGTTCTAAATGTGTCCACTGGATGTCACAATAGCAATTCTGCCAGGCAAGCAAAGGGTTTATACTAGGGATGTCCGATAATGGCTTTTTGCCGATATCCAATATTCCGATATTGTCCAACTCTTAATTACCGATACCGATGTCAACCGATACCGATATCAACCGATACCGATATAAACCGATACCGATATAAACCGATACCGCTATATATACCGTCATGGAATTAACACATTATTATGCCAATTTTTTTTTTGTCCAGCTTCTCAGGCAAATCATATAGTTGATGTAGATGCCCATATTGGCTGTTCAGATTTACTTTACAAAAGAGAAGTGTAGGATACTTCTCTTGTTGCCTTACTTGTATTTGACTTTATTAAATGTATTTATATTATCATTTGGTGCAGCCGGGCGGGGCAGGAGGGGATAGAAAGAGAAAAAAAAAGAAGACAGAGGGGGAAATTGTGGGGACAAGAGGGGGATTAGACAGAGACAAAAACAACAACAGCAAACACAACAACAACAATAGAGCAACATCAGCAAATACGACATGTACAAATATGATGGCCTAATTTGGACAACCAGGTATGGTGAAGATAAGGTCCTTTTTAAAAAAAATAATGAAACAAAATAAGATAAATAAATTAAAAATATTTTCTTGAATAAAAAAGAAAGTAAAACAATATAAAAACAGTTACATAGAAACTAGTAATTAATGAAAATGAGTAAAATTAACTGTTAAAGGTACTATTAGTGGACCAGCAGCACGCACAATCATGTGTGCTTACGGACTGTATCCCTTGCAGACTGTATTGATATATATTGATATATAATGTAGGAACCAGAATATTAATAACAGAAAGAAACAACCCTTTTGTGTGAATGAGTGTGAATGAGTGTAAATGGGGGAGGGAGTTTTTTTTGGGTTGGTGCACTAATTTTAAATGTATCTTGTGTTTTTTATGTTGATTTAATTAAAAAAAAAAATAAAAAAATGATACCGATAATAAAAAAACGATACCGATAATTTACGACATTACATTTTAAAGCATTTATCAGCCGATAATATCGGCCAACAGGACAATGACCCCAAACGCACGTTTGGGGTCATTGGAGCGGTATAGCTCGGTTGGTAGAGTGGCCGTGCCAGCAACTTGAGGGTTCCAGGTTCGATCCCCGCTTTCGCCATCCTAGTCACTGCCATTGTGTCCTTGGGCAAGACACTTTACCCACCTGCTCCCAGTACCACCCACACTGATTTAAATGTAACTTAGATATTGGGTTTCACTATGTAAAGCGCTTTGAGTCACTAGAGAAAAAGCGCTATATAAATATAATTCACTTCACTTCACGTCAAAAGTGGTAAAGGAATGGCTAAATCAGGCTAGAATGAAGGTTTTAGAATGGCCTTCCCAAAGTCCTGACTTAAACGTGTGGACAATGCTGAAGAAACAGGTCCATGTCAGAAAACCAACAAATTTAGCTGAACTGCACCAATTTTGTCAAGAGGAGTGGACAAAAATTCAAGCAGAAGCTTGCCAGAAGCTTGTATGGCTACCAAAAGCGCCTTATTGCAGTGAAACTTGCCAAGGGACATGTAACCAAATATTAACATTGCTGTATGTATACTTTTGACCCTGCAGATTTGGTCACAATTTTCAGTAGAGCCATAATACATTCATAAAAAAATTTTGTGACCAACAAGTATGTGCTCCAATCACTCTACAACAACAAAAATAAGAGTTGTAGAAATTATTGGAAACTCAAGACAGTCATGACATTATGTTCTTTACAAGTGACTACGACTATGCTGGAAGAGTTTACATGTTGTGTTTTTGTTCAATCCAGAAAGACTGACTTAAAGTGTAATCCTGGCTTTGTAGATACACTGAGACGAAATCAAAGCTCATTGCGTTTTTTGAAACTACACCAATTTTCCTCAGAATTTTCAACAAATTTAAAGTGTTTTGTCCAGAGGATTATTTGCGATTTGTACGTTTTCAGAATATGCTTGTTCTATTTTTGGCCAAAGTAAAACAAAATAAAACAACCTGAAGTTGTCTTTATTTTTAAGTTATCGTGCCGTTATTTTACTATTCCGGCCCGCTTGGGAATAGAATTTCCTCCATGCGGCCCCTGAGCTGAAATTAGTTTGACACGCCTGCTGTAATGTGACAACAGGGACAACATCAAGCAGCACATGAATAGACAGTGTATGAATAACAATGTCCATGCTGGGATACAAGTACACTGTAAGAAATAGTACTACAGCTAGGAGTCAGTTGATGTCCCTAAAAATCCCCAATGATGAACTTGTAGGTTAGTGCGTGTGCCTCACAATGGGAATTTCCTTGTTTCGATTCCCGGGCTCGGGGTCTTTCTGTGCGGAGTTTTCCGGGTACTCCGGCTTCCTCCCACCTCCAAAGACATGCACCTGGGGATAGGTTGATTGGCAACACTAAATTGGCCCCAGTGTGTGAATGTGAGTGTGAATGTTGTCTGAGTCTGATGATCATGTTATCGCAGTGTTGTCATTTACAAAGAGGACGGCTTTCTGACTGTTGCACACTGCAGACAAAAGTAGTATTTTTTTAATGTAAAATTTGGTAAACCTTGTTTTTAAATCATAATTATTAGTATTCTATTGCTTTGTATTGTATTTACTAGTATTGTCCCAATACCAATATTTTGGTAACGGTACCGGTACAAAAATTATTTCGATACTTTTCAGTACTTTTCGGTACTTTTCTAAATAAAGGGGACCACAAAGAATGGCATTATTGGCTTTATTTCAATAAAAAACCTTAGGGTACATTAAACATATGTTTCTTATTGCAAGTTTGTCCTTAAATAAAATTGTGAACATATAAATCAACGAGGTGTTTATTAGTAAGTAAGCGAACAAAAGCTCCTAATTTAGGCTGCTGACATATGCAGTAACATATTGTGTCATTTTCCTTTCTATTATTTTTTAAAAATTATTAAGGACAAGTGGTAGAAAATGAATTAATAATCTACTAGTTCATTTACTGTTAATATCTACTTACTTTCTCTTTTAATATGTTCTATCTATACTTCTGTTCAAATGTACATTTGTAATAGTCACTTATTCTTCTGTTGTTTTGATGCTTTACACTAGTTTAAGATGATACCACACATTTGGGTATCAATCCGATACCAAGTAGTTACAGGATCATACATTGGTCATATTCAAAGTCCTCATGTGTCCAAGGACATATTTCCTGAGTTTATAAACATACAAACCCCGTTTCCATATGAGTTGGGAAATTGTGTTAGATGTAAATATAAACGGAATACAATGATTTGCAAATCATTTTCAACCCATATTCAATTGAAAATGCTACAAAGACAACATATTTTATGTTCAAACTGATAAAACTTTTTTTTTTTTTTTTACAAATAATCATTAACTTTAGAATTTGATGCCAGTAACACGTGACAAAAAAGTTGGGAAAGGTGGCAATAAATACTGATAAAGTTGAGGAATGCTCATCAAACACTTATTTGGAACATCCCACAGGTGAACAGGCAAATTGGGAACAGGTGGGTGCCATGTTTGGGTATAAAAGTAGATTCCATGAAATGCTCAGTCATTCACAAACAAGTATGTGGCGAGGGTCACCACTTTGTCAACAAATGCGTAAGCAAATTGTTGAACAGTTTAAGAAAAACTTTTCACAAGCAGCTATTGCAAAGAATTTACGGATTTCACCATCTGCGGTCTGTAATATCATCAAAGGGTTCAGAGAATCTGGAGAAATCACTGCACATAAGCAGCTAAGCCCGTGACCTTCGATTCCTCAGGCTGTACTGCATCAACAAGCGACATCAGTGTGTAAAGGATATCACCACATGAGCTCAGGAACACTTCAGAAACCCACTGTCAGTAACTACAGTTGGTCGCTACATCTGTAAATGCAAGTTAAAACTTTCCTATGCAAGGCGAAAACCGTTTATCAACAACACCCAGAAACGCCGTTGGCTTCGCTGGGCCTGAGCTCATCTAAGATGGACTGATACAAAGTGGAAAAGTGTTCTGTGGTCTGACGAGTCCACATTTCAAATTGTTTTTGGAAACTGTGGACGTTGTGTCCTCCGGACCAAAGAGGAAAAAAACCATCCGAATTGTTATAGGCGCAAAGTTGAAAAGCCAGCATCTGTGATGGTATGGGGGTGTATTAGTGCCCAAGGCATGGGTAACTTACACATCTGTGAAGGTGCCATTAATGCTGAAAGGTACATACATGTTTTGGAACCACATATGTTGCCATCCAAGCAACGTTACCATGGACACCCCTGCTTATTTCAGCAAGACAATGCCAAGCCACGTGTTACATCAACATGTCTTCATAGTAAAAGAGTGCGGGTACTAGACTGGCCTGCCTGTAGTCCAGACCGGTCTCCCATTGAAAATGTGTGGCGCATTATGAAGCCTAAAATACCACAACGGAGACCCCTGGACTGTTGAACAACTTAAGCTGTACATCAAGCAAGAATGGGAAAGAAGTCCACCTGAGAAGCTTCAAAAATGTGTCTCCTCAGTTCCCAAACGTTTACTGAGTGTTATTAAAAGGAAAGGCCATGTAACACAGTGGTGAACATGCCCTTTCCCAACTACTTTGGCACGTGTTGCAGCCATGAAATTCTAAGTTAATTATTATTTGCAAAAAAAAAATTAAGTTTATGAGTTTGAACATCAAATATCTTGTCTTTGTAGTGCATTCAACTAAATATTGTATTCTGTTTATATTTACATCTAACTCAATTTCCCAACTCATATGGAAACGGGTTTTTTAATATAAATTACAAAAAAACGAAAGAAGATGTTGTGATGCCAAACAATATCGACGTAATCATAGTAGTATCGACTAGATACACTTCTGTACTTGGTATCATTACAGTGGATGTCAGGTGTAGATCCACCGATGGCGTTTGTTTACATTTTGACGCCGGTGAGCTACGGTGTGTAGTGAAGCATGTTTAGCTCTTCCTCATCCTGCAGGGATGATTCTTGTAAAAAACTGACTTTATTTGTCGCAATGGAGGCGAGGATCAGTGATTTAGAAGTAGGGGTGTGTGGGGGGCTGGACCGGTACTTTTCAGAGGCGGTATAGTAACGTATGTGATTCATTAGTATCGCGGTACCATACTAATACCGGTATATCATACAACCCTAGTATTTACTTACACTTAAGTTTAGGAAATTGTCAGGAACTCACATGGCTGCGGCGGTTGTGACCCCAAGATGCAGGAAACAGGAGATCGATGCGCAGGTAAGAGGATTTCAATATACTTAAACAGAGGAGAAGCACTCATGCATACAAAGGGTCTCAAACATAATCACAATCCTCGAGCACTGAGGCACAGATGAGGCAGGCATAAATAGCAGCAGGTGTGCCGGGCTGCCAATTAGGGACAGGTGAGGGTAAAGAGCACTCTGGGAGACATGCAGGAAATGCAACAAAAATAAGAGCCTGACAGGAAATAAACATCAAACAAGGAAACACAACCACAAATAAAGTGACATATCGTCACAGAAATATGACCTATTACCGTCATTTTATTACATGGCATCAGTGTACGAATATACTGTACCACTCATCCATACGTCATCAGCTTGATTTGTGTAAACTGCCACGAACTGTGAAATGTGGTGGAAACACAAACCACACAGGTCCACAGGAACCTGAAATTCCAGGAACTAAAGGTTCCAGGAACGCAGAGTATCTGAACTTTTGTTGGAAAGGGGCCTGTACATCAGCTTTGCGTTATTCAATCAATCAATCAAAGTTTACTTATATAACCCTAAATCACGAGTGTCTCAAAGGGCTGCACAAGCCACAACGACATCCTCGGCTCAGATCCCACATCAGGGCAAGAAAAAACTCAACCAAATGGGATGACAATGAGAAACCCCCCCCCCCCGGTTATTAGCATCAGCATTTAAATTTTTTTTTAATTTGCTCTTTTTTCTGAACTTTCACTGTTTTTTTTTTTTAAATACTTTTTTAAGAATTTGCCCAAGGTTTGGGACGCAAATGGGCTTCAGACAGTACTCCAGACATTCTGGTCATTAAAAGTCACTGGGGTGTGCCCTTCAAAGGCAGATCTCTAGAACCAGTTTTTAAACATTAATATGACTAATTGGCTACAGAGTCAAACTGTCACCACGATCAAGCAGTTATTAACTATGTGGACAATGTTTTAAGTCAGGGGTTCTCAATTGGTCTCACTTTTTTTCCCTAAAATCGCGACCCACTTCGACATAGAAGTCAAAACCAATCAATTGGAAGCAGGTGATAATTGGAGAGAGTCTAGATTCCTGAAATTTGAAAATTCACAATACAACTTATTCTTCACCTTAATGATTTAGAGTACATAAGAAAATGTTTTTGACCACATTGTCACTTATTAATACTTTGCGTTGCCTGCTAGCCAGCCAGCAGTAATAGCGCTTACATAGCATTTCTCACCAGTACAGTACTGTACAGTTGATAAGATCTACATTAAAAAAACATTGATGACAACAGCTGTGGCTGTCGGCACCAATGTTTTTTTTGCCTCGGCAAAAAATAGACACTTGTGGTGACGTTAGACTGTGTTATAAATCAACTAGATGAGGCAATTCCTGAAGGAATTGCGTGTGAATGCTCCAATGCTGAAGTTGAACTGAAATGCTGACAGAATGTAGGATGAATGTAAGAGTAGTTTCAATGTTCGAATGCTTTGAATGTTGAAGAGTTTGATTTTCCAGGAAAACCGGAATTTGGTTTGGAACTTTGGAAAGTGTTGGTTTGAATGTCCAAGATGAGTGGAATGTGTTGATTTTGGAATGGTTTGAATAGGTTGAAAAATGTGGGAATTGTGCAACTTGGTAAAATGTCCCATTCATTTCAATGGGAACTTCCTGGAAATTTGGGGAAAAGCGGGAATTAAAAAAAAAATATTAGGAGCATAAATGTCCTGAATGAACTGAATTGGTTGGTGTTGGAATTGTTTAAAATCAGTCAAGAAATGTTGAATTAGTAACAGTTTTGATTGAGAAATTCCTAGGATTTCGGGAAAACCAGGAATTGTTCTAGTTCCTTAACCAACTTGGTTTTTGTCCTGAATATGAGGAGTGTTTTGACGGTGGAACGGTTGAAACGGGTTGAACAATCTGAAAGGAGTAGTCGAACATAAGAAGGGTGGAAAAAGGTTACCAAAAATGGGAATTCCTGGAAGTTTGTTGAATGTGGAAAAATGGTAGTTTGAATGTCCAGGATGAGTTGAATGTGTTGAAGGTGGAAAAGTTGGAATTGGTCGAAGAATGCGGAAGTTTGAAAAATGGCCAAATAATTTTGAATGGGGAAAATGCCAAAAAAAAAAGGAATAATGGGAAATCCGGGAATTTTTTTTAGAATTGTTGAAGTAGAGCACACAATTCCTGAACAAGCTGAATATTTTGAAGTTGGAACGGTTTGAATCATATGAAAAATGTGGGAGTTGTGGACTTTTGAAGAATGTCTCATTGATTTCAATGGGAATTCCAGAAAAATTGTGAATTTCGGGAAAAGCGGGAATTTTTTTGAAAATGGTAAAAAACTTGAACGGTCTGAATGAGTAGAAATGGTTGGTGTTGAAATGTTTTAAATCGGTTCAGATATGTTGAAGTAGTAACATGTTGAATTGAGAAATGGTATTACGGAATTCCTGGAATTTCGGTAAAACCGGGAATTTTTCCCGTTCAAAAAACAACTGCGTTTTTTATCCTGATTAAGAGGAATGCTTTGACGGTAGAACGGTTGAGGTGGGTTGAAAAATGTTGTAGGAGTAGTCTCCAGAAAAATGGGTGGAAATAGGGCTTTGGAAAACCAGGAATTCTGGAAAATCCTGGATTTTTTAATTAACTTGAAAAAAATGTAGTTTGAATTTCCAGGATATGTTTTTTTTTTTCTTCTTTTTAGATTTCATTACAATTTATTACATTTAGTGAATAATTAGACAGCTAATCTATTTTTTATTTTTATTTTGCATTCACAATCGTCTTTTCTTTTTTTTTTTTTTTTTTTTCATTTTATTTTTATTGACATTTAGCATCAGACATTCCTTTCCATAACATCATATTCACATCAATCATATATCTATTGTCTGCCCTAAATGTCAAAATATTTTTGTTTATATCCCACCCATACCAATCACCCATCCAGGATATGTTTAATGTGGAAGGGTATGAATAGCTTGAAAAATGTGGAAATGGTGAAAGTTTGAAAAATCGCCAATTCATTTTGGAATGGGGAAAAATGTCCCGGAAAACCTGTAACTCTGGGCAGGGGCGCCGAAAAAGGGGGGTAAAGGAGACGGATTATAGGGGCCCATGATGGAGGGGGGCCCAGAGAGGCCCCTAATGATGATGAAATTATAATACAGAAAAAAAATGACACTGTGTTGGGGGCCCTGTAAAGATTCTTTTCATGGGGCCCAAAATCCCTAGCGGCGCCCCTGCTCTGGGAATGTCATTGTGGCTTGTGCAGCAATTTGAGACACTTGTGATTAAGGGCTATATAAATACACTTTTATTGATTGATTGAAATCTGGGAATTTTTGGGAATTTGTCAAGAGAAAGCCCGTGATTCCCGAATAGGCTGAACAGTTTGAAGTTGGAAGGTAAAGCTTGCCAAAATCTGGAGAAGAAGAAAAAGGAGAATAAACAGATGCATTTTGGTTTATAAAACCATATGTCTGAATGCTTTGGAGCATTCACACAATTAGCAATTAATTATTTATAATGTAAAAAAAAAAAACAGTTATCATTTTAAACACAAACAGTTGGACAAAATGGGAGGAAACATTCCAGCATTTACAGGCAGCTTCAGAGTTCAGGTCAGGGCTTCAGATTGAAAAAGTTGTGCCGTTGACTTTTCTATGCACAACTTTCTAACGAGTAAAATTGTAATGAGCCTCTTCACATCCTGTGATAAATATTTAATTTAAGCATGCATGGGGGGGTTACAAAAACAAAGGTATTGCTCTTGACCATAAGTCGGAACCCTTACGGTACCACTAAAATAACCTGTGCACAGCTTTTTGGGTTCACTCCCGAGCAGGCCAATTCAAAACAAGCTCCTTGAGAAAGGTATCATTTATACTCTTTTGACTTGCTCATGCACCTGCTATGAGCGGAGTCACACAGCTTCGATGAATACATTCAACAACACAGACAGACAGAGAACAGCAGGACATCTGTTTCATGTTTGCAGCTCTGACTTAAGATTTTGATCATCTTTCTGCGGCACGGACTAATTAATCAGTAAGGGCAGTCAACAGAACGCTTGACAGACGAGAGAAGGAGATGGGAAAAGCACATACGTATAACAACGTCCACATTAGTTTTACAATACTGTGTACCTATTGGTACTATAACAATCTACAAGGTTAATATAGTTGGCTTTTCTTTCTTCCCCCTCCATGTATCTGCTTTCTTTTGTATTTCAAGTTATCATTACATACAGTCGTGGTCAAACGTTTACATAGTCACAGTTTTTCTGGATTGAACAAAAACACAACATGTAAACTCTTCTAGCAACAGTCGTAGTCAAAAGTTGACATACACGTGTAAAGAACATAATGTCATGGCTGTCATGAGTTTCCAATACTTTCTACAAATCTTTTTTTTTTTTTGTGATAGAGTGATTGGAGCACATACTTGTTGGTCACAAAAAAACATTCATGAAGTTTGGTTCTTTCATGAATTTATTATGTGTCTACTGAAAATGTGAGCAAATCTGCTGGGTCAAAAGTATACATACAGCAATGTTAATATTTGGTTACATGTCCTTTCAAATCAAATCAAATCAACTTTATTTATAAAGCACATTTAAAATTTACCACAGGGGTAGCCAAAGTGCTGTACAATGAGCAGGTTAAAAGATAAAACGAGTATCGAGCAAACACAACACAACAAGTGGCAAGTTTCACTGCAATAAGGCGCTTTTGGTAGCCATCCACAAGCTTCTGGTTGAATTTTTGACCACTCCTCTTGACAAAATTGGTACAGTTCAGCTAAATTTGTTGGTTTTCTGACATGGACCTGTTTCTTCAGCATTGTCCACACGTTTAAGTCAGGACTTTGGGAAGGTAATACTAAAACTTTAATTCTAGCCTGATTTATTCCATTCCTTGACCACTTTTGACGTGTGTTTGGGGTCATTGTCCTGTTGGAACACCCAACTGCGCCCAAGACCCAACCTCCGGGCTGATGATTTTAGGTTGTCTTGAAGAATTTGGAGGTAATCCTCCTTTTTCATTGTCCCATTTACTCTCTGCAAAGCATCACTTCCATTGGCAGCAAAACAAAACAGACCCTTATTGCTGGGTAAACTATTGATCGCGACTGTAAATATATCCATCCATCCATCAATCAATTATTATTATTATTATTAGTAGTAGTAAATGAGTGTCTCTGTGGTGAAGCCCCTAATTGGAATAGGTCTCTCTACAATTGCACACACAATTGCACACAACACGCCCTATAATAGTACACACTATTTTATAGATTGCACACGCTGTTTACCGTGTGGTATTTGGAACTTAGCAAATCAGGCCAATAGTGCATTATAGCACTTGTGGCAACACATCCAGAGTTGAGGAGATGCCCATCCATATTTTAGTGGCCTATGCTACTGCTGGCCTGGAAGACGAGTATTGTGCGTCTTCCTAACATCTGATGTTTGTTGTGAGTGTTTTCATTGGTTATTTCTGTGTTTGCTGCAAGCTAGAATCTGGCCAATGCTAGCAGGACACAGGCTGAGACTCAGAAGGCGCTCCAAAGCACATCAAGAAGGTCATTGAAGTAGACCTGTGGGAGTGTGTGTGTATGTGTGTGTTAGGGGGTTTGGGGATTTAGGAGAAATGTTCAGGGCAAAGGCTGCTTATTATCAAAAACTGCCATAGATTCAATGTGTTCTCTGAAATATAGGTACCATTCCAACAATAAGGGGTAATAGGACCTTTAAAGGAAGACGTTTATTTGAATGGTACACTGGTTAGTAATAAAAGAGAATTACGTCTTTGCCTTTCCCATGGCGGCACTGGATCACTTATTTTAGTGCTTTACTATCAGCGTGTATTATTGGACCAACACTTATGTTGTGTTAGCATTTCTTTGCATTTGCTTGTTTGAAGACAAACAGGGTTTGATCCATAGGTGCCGATCTACATTTCTGCCAGTGGGTGCTCGGTGTGTGTGTGCTAGTGTTGTCCCGATATCAATATTTCGGTACCGGTATCTGTACCAAAAGTATTTTGGTAGTTTTCTAAATAAAGGGGACCACAAAAAATGTCATTATTGGCTTTATTTTAACAAAAAAATCTCGCGGTACTTTAAACATATGGTTTTCATTGCAATTTTGGCCTTAAATAAAATAGTGAACATACTAGACATCTTGTCTTTTAATGGTAATTAAACATACAAAGGCTCTTAATTAGAGATGTCCGATAATATCTGCCTGCCAATATTATCGGCCGATAAATGCTTTAAAATGTAATATCGGAAATTATCGGTATCGTTTTTTATTATCAGTATTGGGTTTTTTTTTGGTTTTTTTGGTTTTTTTTAATTAAATCAACATAAAAAACACAAGATACATTTAAAATTAGTGCACCAACCCAAAAAAACTCCCTCCCCCATTTACACTAATTCACACAAAAGGGTTGTTTCTTTCTGTTATTAATATTGTGGTTCCTACATTATATATCAATATATATCAATACAGTCTGCAAGGGATACAGTCCGTAAGCACACATGATTGTGCGTGCTGCTGGTCCACTAATAGCACTAGCCTTTAACAGTTAATTTTACTAATTTTCATTAATTACTAGTTTATATGTAACTGTTTTTATATTGTTTTACTTTCTTTTTTATTCAAGAAAATGTTTTTAATTAATTTATCTTATTGTATTAATTTTAAAAAAAAAGACCTTATCTTCACCATACCTGGTTGTCCAAATTAGGCATAATAATGTGTTAATTCCACGACTGTATATATCGGTATTGGTTGATATCAGTATCGGTTGATATCGGTAACGGTAACGGTAATTAAAGAGTTGGACAATATCGGAATATCGGATATCGGCAAAAAGCCATTATCGGACATCCCTACGTATGCTGACGTATGCAGTAACATATTGTGTCATTTATCATTCTATTTTTGTGTCAAAATTATTAAGGACAAGCGGTAGAAAATTAATTATTAATATATTTGTTCATTTACTGTTAATATCTGCTTACTTTCTCTTTTAACATGTTCTATCTACACTTCTGTTAAAATGTAATAATCACTTATTCTTCACTTGTTTGATACTTTATATTAGTTTTGGATGATACCACAAATTTAGGTGTCAATCCCATACCAAGTAGTTACATGGTCATACATTGGTCATATTCAAAGTCCTCATGTGTCCAGGGACATATTTCCTGAATTTATAAACACAATATAAATTAAAAAAAACGAAAGATTTTGTGATGTTAAAAAATATCGATGTAATCATAGTGGTTTAGACTAAACACGCTAATGTACGTGGTATCATCGTCCCGGAAGAGTTGGTGCTGCAGGGAATTTGGGGAATTTGTTCTGTACTGTTTATGTTGTGTTGCGGTGCAAATATTCTTCCAAAATGTGTTTGTCGTCTTTTTTTAGTGTGGTTTCACTATATGGCACATTTTTATGACAGTGTTGGCATTGTTCATACTGCCACCCTTAGTGTGACATGTATGGCTGTTGGGTAAGTATGCCCTTCATTTGCTCGTGTGCAGTGTGTTTATAGTCAAGATGATCGTATCATCGGTTCATTATCGGGCACAATGTAGTCTTGGCTTGGCTTTGTTAACTATAGACTATATTATTTGTGGCTTATCAATTATGTAAAACCGACCAAACTTGCCACAAAATTAACAACAAGACTGATTTAAAAAAAATTACTTTCAAGATTGAAAATTGCCATCAATCCCATATGGGTGCTAGTCATTGTCGGCGCTTATGGTCTGATCTAAAAAAGGTTAGCATGGACTGAAACACGTGCAAACTTGATATCACACGCAAAAATGCTCTACTAAACTTGTACGCAGGGGATTACGTCTCTTAAAGGGGTCATATCATGATTTTTTTTCTACATTTAAAACACCTCATTGTGGTCTAAATACAGTAACATGTAATGGCGGTTCCTTGGTTAAAAGTTTGCATAGATTTTGTTTTACAGAC
This sequence comes from Nerophis lumbriciformis, assembly GCF_033978685.3. NCBI lineage: Eukaryota > Metazoa > Chordata > Actinopteri > Syngnathiformes > Syngnathidae > Nerophis > Nerophis lumbriciformis. Next base: position 25,428,994 of record NC_084560.2, read on the forward strand.
CTATTTTCAAGTTTTTTAACTTGCTTGCTTTTATGGTTCATTACCACGCAGTAATGTCCCTAAAAAAAAATTCAAAAATAGTCTTGGATTTTTTCAGAGGAAATATAGTACCATTTTTAATTCAATAGTACCGCAGTACTTAATTAATGTCGGTATACCGTACAACCTTAGTAAGCACTGATCTAATTAAAAGTAGTTTTTAGGAAAATCATTAATTTTTTTGCCAGAGGACAGTGATGCTATCGTCTTATAGTAGAAGGCTAAGCTACCTACACAGCAACTTGAGTTAATATTGCTAACATACCATTCACACATTTCTAACCTACTGTTATTACTTTCCGTTTCATTGTCTCCTCCGTTGCCATAAATAGTAGTCATTGAGCCCGCCATTAAAAGCTCAAAAAACCTTCCATCTTTTTGTGAAGGTTTGTGGGTGGAGCATGACTCTTCTTGGCACACACTTAAAGCAACTTCTTCACAGTTAAAGGCACAAAACAAAAAAAGGTAGCCAGGCACTTCTTACTTCTTCCGTTGGAGATTTGAATAGTTTCCTGAGTGGGGTAACACAATCAATAACAGCATTTTCGTTCTTTGAGTTACATCTTGGGCATTTTGCCGTCTAAACTACAGATGCACGCGCATAAACTAAAAATGGCTTTACCATGTACGGATAATCTGGTGACTTCACCAATCGTGCACATTCCAAACGGACCGTTCGGAAAGGGACTTATGCGGATCCCAAATACACAACAGCAGGTACCAATAGGTAAGAAAAGTTGGTTTTGCATGACAGCAAAGTAGGGAGAGCAATCCATTTAGTGTTTTTGTCTGCACAGCCACAATGATAGGAAAATATGCAAATATAACATACTTGCCAACCCTCCCGGATTTTCCGGGAGACTCCCGAAATTCAGCGCCTCTCCCGAAAACCTCCCGGGACAAATTATCTCCCGAAAATCTCCCGAAATTCAGGCGGACTCAGGTCCATGCGGACCTGAGTCTGCTTTCCCACAATATAAACGGTGTGCCTGCCCAATCACGTTATAACTGTAGAATGATCGAGGGCGAGTTCTTGGTTCCTTATGTGGGTTTATTGTTAGGCAGTTTCATTAACGTCCTCCCAGCGCGGTAACAACACACAACAACAGCAGTCACATTTTGGTCTACCGTAAAGTAGTTCGTCTGCCGTAAACAGCAATGTTGTGACACTCTTAAACAGGACAATACTGCCATCTACTGTACATACATATGTGACAATAACATCTAGGGCTTTTAGTACACAACTGCGCACACAACAAGGAGACGAAGCAGAATGCATCATCAGAGAGGGTGTTCAGCATGGTTAGAAAAATAGTGACAGAGAATAGAACAAGGATGGACAATTCAACCCTTAACTCAACAATGAGTAGATGAGTGTTATGTGTGTGTATATGTGGAAACAAATGAACACGTTGGGAAGACTATGTCTCCCGGCTGCCCCCCCCCCCCCGAAATCGGAGGTCTCAAGGTTGGCAAGTATGGTTGGGTGTTATCAGCATAACATAACTTCCAATCCTATTAGATAATACATGATATAATTAACCATAATACTAAAAATTAAAAACTTTAAAATTCATTTTTTACAGGGATAGTATTGCTGATATTTTCCAAAGCTACAGGGGGCGCAACTACACATGTTTTCGTTGTACCTTGTAAAATCTGTTTTTGAGCAAACCAAGGCTACAAAAAAAAAAAGGTGATTCATTTTTCAGAATAACAATTATAAGAATAAAGGATGCATTTGTATTAATCTTGTCAACAAATGCAAGGTTGCTACGATTAAAATTGTAGTTGTGAGAAAACGGTGGGGTAGGAGCTGTGCATTAATATCAACATTCCCAGTCCTCATTAAAAAAATAAGAATCTGTGAAAGGACATGACCCAGCTTGTATTGAGCCCTATATTCAACATAAAAAGCGAGAGGCTTTAGAGATCTTTTATTCTCTATTTTAAGTGAAAAAGAAGGCTTCTTGTAAGGGTAAAATGTGACCAGCTGGTGTTGACGTGCACAGGGAAAGACAGGTGCTTAGTGTACGCTTACACCGCAATACAAATAAAACAGCACGCTCACCTCCTCTCAGTAAATATCATGTGCGAGCCCTAAATGGAAAGTGTCCCCGATGAACCTGCAGCCCGCCACCAGGAAACCCCACAGAGGAGCGGCCTTTGAAATATTAAAAACCCGCCGCGCTTAAAAACTATTTAGAAGATTATAATATGCGGCGGGGCAGAAATAAGAGGCAGTGACAGTTAGACAGGGGTACAGCATGAAAAGTAAATTATTTCACATGCCCCCTGGCTTGTACATACTGTCACTTTCACAGATTTTTCACCCGGTCCAGGCAGCCACAGGTCTATATGGCCTCCGGGCACAGCTCGTCTGAAAAATCCCCATCAAAAGTTAAAAGACTGATAATTCAAAACACACATTGAAGGAGCTGCTAGTCTTCTCAGTTCCAAAAGATTATTCAACAATAGTAAAGGTAGGTCTGTTACCAAATGTTGTGCCATATTTACCATATATTTGATACCAAATTGAAAAGGAAAGTTCAACAAACATGATAAACCAATATTTGAAGTATAAAAATACACTATATTGCCAAAAGTATTTGGCCACCTGCCTTGACTCACATATGAACTTGAAGTGCCATCCCATTCCTAACCCATAGGGTTCAATATGACGTCGGTCCACCTTTTGCAGCTATTACAGCTTCAATCTTCTGGGAAGGCTGTCCACAAGGTTGCGGAGTGTGTTTATAGGAATTTTCCACCATTCTTCCAAAAGCACATTGGTGAGGTCCCACACTGATGTTGGTCGAGAAGGCCTGGTTCTCGGTCTCTGTTCTAATTCATCCCAAAGGTGTTCTATCGGATTCGGGTCAGGACTCTGTGCAGGCCAGTCAAGTTCATCTATGTCTTTATGGACCTTGCCTTGTGCACTGGTGCACAGTCATGTTGGAAGAGGAAGGGGCCCGCTCCGAACTGTTCCCACAAGGTTGGGAGCATGGATTTGCCCAAAATGTTTTGGTATCCTGGAGCATTCAAAGTTAATTTCACTGGAACTAAGGGGTTGAGCCCAACTCCTGAAAAACAACCCCACACCATAATTCCTCCTCCACCAAATTTCACACTCGTCACAATGCAGTCCGAAATGCCAGATGGAAAAGCGTGATTCATCACTCCAGAAAACGCGTCTCCACTGCTCTAGAGTTCAGTAGCGACGTGCTTTACACCACTGCACTGACTTGGTGATGTATGGCTTAAATGCAGCTGCTCGGCCATGGAAACCGATTCCCTGAAGCTCTCTGCGTACTGTACGTGGGCTAATTGGAAGTTCACATGAAGTTTGGAGCTCTGTAGCAACTGACTGTGCAGAAAGTCGGCGACCTCTTTGCACTATGCGCTTCAGCATCCGCTGACCCCTCTCTGTCAGTTTATGTGGCCTACCACTTCGCCGTGTGTAATGTTCTATATTTTCAAAGGAACTTATACAATTTTGGTGTTGTTTACTTGAGTCATATTGCAGTCTACATGTATTTCTTATGTGTGACTAGGGATGATGTTTGATAAGAAATTATCGAATTCGAGCCTATTATCGAATCCTCTTATCGACCTGATTCCTTATCGATTCTCTTATCGAGTCCAGATAGGTTGTTGTATGTGGGAAAAAAAACACAATATTTGGTTTAACAAAAGCTCACTTTTATTATATAAGAAAAAAATAAAATCTAATAAATAAATAAATATTGACTGTTACCCCCCTCGAACAATAAAATAAAATAAATAAATATTGACTGTTGTTACCCAAAGTATATTAAGTGGGATTTTTCAGAAAAACAAATATGTACAGTAACACAAAAACAACCTGTCTCTGTGATCACTATAGGTGTATAAATAATAATAATATAGTGTTAAATAAAATCAGTCTCTGGAGCACACAACTTAAAATAATACAGCTCTCCAAAAAGTGCTGGTTGCTATGTTTCCGGTTGGTCGTAAAAGTGTTCGTTATGTGTTTGTACCCTGCTCAAATCTCTCAGTAAAGTTATTCATTGGATTATACCTTTTGTTTTGAACTTTATTACACCTTGGAGCGCTTTTTCCGGTCCATTGTTTTTCCTGCTTTCCCTATCTGCGCCTAATGACTGCGCTACGTGACGTCATTTCTTGTGATGTCCCACGGGGCATTTCTGGTCCGGACGGGATTTGTTCCCAGGGATTCGAATAAAGAACCAACTCTTTTTCTTTACTATAGTGGTCTCGATAACGGGTACTGGTTCTCAAAAAGGGATTCGAGTCCGAGGACTCGGTTCTTTTCTTATCGAACAACCGGGAAAACTGGTTTCGAGTATCTATCTACCATCTACTGGTCCCACTTATCATTTCACCATGTACTAAATAAAATAGTTTCGAGGTCGGTAAGAACAACCAAAATGATTCCGTACATTAGGCGCACCAGGTTATGACGCGCACTGTCGAGTTTTGAGAAAATGAAAGGATTTTAAGTGCGCCTTATAGTCCGAAAAATACGGTAATTGTAATAGCAAATAGTTTCAGTATAAATTGGAAATGACTCGAGTCCAAAACAATGAATCCCTCTGCCGTTTTAAGGCCAAGAAAACAACATGAATCTTTTATACAGTATGAATGTGTTAAACGTTACGTGTCTGTTATTTTAAATAAAAGCTCTTCGGACAGCAGCCAGCACATTACGCAGCCCCCTTTTTGTGAGCTTTATGTTACATTAACAAACTCAATCACAGCTTAGGGCTTTGTATACAGAGGGAACACACTTGGGAAGCGAGCTCCCAGTTCCTCCGTTGAATGCTGCAGCAATCCTTTTGTCCGCTTTGAGACGAAAAATCCTCTTTTGTTTACCGCTCACGTCACTTGATTGGCGGTTGGCAGACAGATGGCATCTGATGGCTTCATTTTGGGCTCAGGGAAGGTACTGAGTCTATCGAGGGCCGAAGCGCTAGTGAAGTCACTGGTCGATTTAAAGCTTTAATGAACTTGACGCGTGGAGTCTGTTGTTAAACAATTTGTGAATTTGCAGTAAGGTTTTTTTTTTCACTTTAAGAAAGCTGTCCTGCATTTAAACGTGTGTTCTCTTTAGGTGCTGGATATAGCTGTTATGCAAACATGTCGAGAAATAGAAATAGGCAAGTGCCACACAACACTGTTTAAGGGGGTTTGCGCATTTAGCCCCCTTCTACACTAAGGTTATCCAGGGTGAATCCCACCTAACCTAAGAATTGATGTACATTCTTGGGTAGCAGGTTATAGTTTGCTTTGTACATCATTTTAGCTGTTTGCAATTTTACCAAATCATCGGACTTCAATATTTTTGACTCAATAAATAAAGGGTTTGTATGTTCTCTATATCCAACATTATGTATTATTCTAATTCAGTGGTTCTCAACCTTTTTTCAGTGATGTACCCCCTGTGAATTTTTTTTAATTCAAGTACCCCCTAATCAGAGCAAAGCATTTTTGGTTGAAAAAAAGTGATAAAGAAGTAAAATACAGCACTATGTCATCAGTTTCTGATTTATTAAATTGTATAACAGTGCAAAGTATTGCTTATTTGTAGTGGTCTTTCTTGAACTATTTGAAAAAAAAGATATAAAAATAACTAAAAACTTGTTGAAAAATAAACAAGTGATTCAATTATAAACAAATATTTTTACACATAGAAGTAATCATCAACTTAAAGTGCCCTCTTTGGGGATTGTAATAGAGATCCATCTGTATTCATGAACTTAATTCTAAACATTTCTTAAAAAAAAAAAGACATCTTTAACATCAATAATTATGGAACATGTCCACAAAAAAATCTAGCTGTCAACACTGAATATTACATTGTTGCATTGTAATGAATGGAATAGCCTACTTGATTTGATGTTCAGTTTATGAACTTACATTCATATTATGTTGAAGTATTATTCAATAAATATATTTATAAAGGATTTTTGAATTGTTGCTATTTTTAGAATATTTAAAAAAAATCTCACGTACCCCTTGGCTTACCTTCAAGTACCCCCAGGGGGACGCGTACCCCCATTTGAGAACCACTGTTCTAATTGATCTTTTTTGTAACACAGTTAGTGAATGAAGCGCACATTTGTTGTCATAGGCGCAAATCTAAATTTCTACCAGTGGGTGCTCGATGTGTGTGTGTGTATTAGTGTTGTCCCGATACCAATATTTTGGTACCGGTACCAAAAGTATTTTGGTACTTTTCTAAATAAAGGGGACCAAAACAAATGTCATTACTGGCTTTATTTTAACCAAAAAATCTTACGGTATATTAAACACAATTTAGTCCTTAAATAAAATAGTCAACATACTATACAACTTGTTTTTTAGTAATAAGTAAACAAACAAAGACTCCTAATTAGTCTGCTGACATATGCAGTAACATATTGTGTCATTTATCATACTATTATTTTGTCAAAATTATTAAGAACAAGTGGTAGAAAATGAATTATTAATCTACTTGTTCATTTACTGTTAATATTTGCTTACTTTCTCTTTTAACATGTTCTATCTACACTTCTGTTAAAATGCAATAATCACTTATTCTTCTGTTGTTTGATACTTTACATTAGTTTTGGATGATACCACTAATTTAGGTATCGATCCGATACCAAGTAGTTACAGGATCAGACATTGTTCATATTCAAAGTCCTCATGTGTCCAGGGACATATTTCCTGAGTTTATAAACATCATCGATTTTTTAAAAGAACGAAATAAAATTTGTGATGTTAAAAAATATCGATGTAATCATAGTAGTATCGACTACATACGCTATTGTACGTGGTATCATTACAGTGGATGTTAGGTGTAGATCCACCAATGGCGTTTGTTTATATTGTAGCGTCCCGGAAGAGTTGGTGCTATAGGGAATTCTGGGAATTTGTTCTGTAGTGTTTATGTTGTGTTGCGGTGCAAATATTCTTCCAAAATGTGTTTGTCGTTTTTGTTTAGTGTGGTTTCACTATATGGCACATGTTTATGACAGTGTTGGCATTGTTCATACTGCCACCCTTAGTGTGACATGTATGGCTGTATGCCCTTCGTGTGATCAAGGTCAATATGGTCGTCAGTTCATTATCGGGCACAATGAAATTTTGGGTAGGCTTTATAATTATAGACTATATGATTTGTGACTTTTTTATTATGGACCAAACAGACCAAACCCACCACAAAATTAACGACAACAAAATTGAATTTCCAAAAATTATTTTAAAGATTGAAAGTTGCCGTCAATCCCACGTGGTGGGTGCTCAGGCCCCGAAGCACCCACGGGATCGGCGCCTATGTTTGTAGTTGTTTACCCATATTTCTGCACAATAACTTATATGGTAACACTAGTGAGCAGTAGAGAACATTTTTTGGCTCAGGACGTATTTTGCTTTGTTCATTATCATTGGCTTCGTCTTAACTGTAAAGCAGCAATATATTTATAATTTGTATCAATACTTTTTACACTTATGATGTCGAGGAACGTTAAAATGTAACATAACATTACCTGTATAGCTAACAACAGTTAAATGAATAAGTCATATGTAGGGATGTCCGATAATGGCTTTTTGCCGATATTCCGATATTGTCCAACTCTTTAATTACCGATACCGATATCAACCGATACCGATATCAACCGATATATACAGTCGTGGAATTAACACATTATTATGCATAATTTGGACAACCAGGTATGGTGAAGATAAAGTACTTTAAAAAAATAAAAAATAAAATAATATAAATAAATTAAAAACATTTTCCTAAAAAAAAAAAAAAGTAAAACAATATAAAAACAGTTTCATTGAAACTAGTAATTAATGAAAATTAGTAAAATTAACTGTTAAAGGTTAGTACTATTAGTGGACCAGCAGCACGCACAATCATGTGTGCTTACGGACTGTATCCCTTGCAGACTGTATTGATATATATTGATATATAATGTAGGAACCAGAATATTAATAACAGAAAGAAACAACCCTTTTGTGTGAATGAGTGTAAATGGGGGAGGAAGGTTTTTTGGGTTGGTGCACTAATTGTAAGTGTATCTTGTGTTTTTTATGTTGATTTAATAAAAAAAATAAAAAATAAATAAATAAAAAACGATACTGATAATAAAAAAAACGATACCGATAATTTCCGATATTACATTTTAACGCATTTAGCGGCCGATAATATCGGCAGGCCGATATTATCGGACATCTCTAGTCATATGTCATATGTCATATGTACCACTGATAGTCACACACACACTAGGTGTGGTGAAATTATCCTCTGCATTTGACCCATCACCCTTGATCACCCCCCCCCCGGGAGGTGAGGGGAGCAGTGAGCAGCAGCGGTGGTCGCGGCCAGGAATAATTTTCGGTGATTTAACCCCCAATTCCAATGCAACACTTATTATTTTTTTGGGACAAAAACGGACTGTACATCTGAACAAATCTCGACTTGGGTTTTGGAAGTGGCCGTGTTCCACCTTAGACCTTCTATTCTGTGAACAACTCCCGTCGTTATTCAATTTACCGAGTAGATGTGATGAATTCAACCCAGCAGACTACTTCAAAAGTCAACAAAATGAAGTTGAAATTCAGACAGCTCAACACGAATTAGCTGTTATTGTGCAGCCGAACCAGGGATGGAAGAATGCCCGTCCGAATTCCTATGTGTGTGCCCTCTGCCGTTCCCCCCAAAGCTTTTTTTTTTTTCTCCAAGAGACATGCAAATCTTTCAACACCACGGGACATCTCAATAAATTCTTCAGTGGCTTGTCAAAGTGACTTTCCACTTCTCTCACCACCAGCAAGTCTACCGTGATCTACTATGAAATGGCCTCATTGCGCGGGGCGTCAAGGATTTCGACATCTCCATCTCCGGGTGCTCTCTCAACCGTGACTTTCCCGATTCCGACAGCTCCGGGGCCCAAGGCCATGAGCCGCCAGCGGTGTCGAAGCACTCTGTTGCTTCACACGTCTGAAAACTGGGTGACTTGTTTAAGGCTGCCGCACCTTTGCTCATTCGTAACGCGATTGCTCTCCGAGGACGAGGTAAAGCCGAGCGACTCAAGACCTACATGTGTCAGGGCGATGAAGCTCCCCTTCTCCAAATGTAGTCGGCATTTCCAGAACTGCCACATGCACACATTTTGACGAGAATTAGAGTGTGTACAGACGGGCCGCGCTGACACATCAGCATGTAACGTGATAATCTCAAAAAAGGATGTTTGACAGATCATTTAGGCTCAGCAACTTACAGTTGTGTAATCCTTTAATATCTTCCCAATAACTATTAAGGATTTAGTGTCAATCCGGCTCTGTCGGCCTCCGTCTCCGTTTTCTTGAACCCTTGCCACGACTGAGACTAACTGAGCCTATAAAGTCTCTAAATTCTCCACTCATGGGTCATAAAGTAAGTCATGGGGAGGCAGTGTGACCAGAGGTGGTAAACGTGAAGTCAACAACCTAATTTCCATCAAGTCGTAATTTTGTAGCCTTGTATTCTGTCGACCATTCCTTCCATTGAAGTGTCAACCACGGTGGTACTGTACTGTACATCAGGGGTGTCAAACGTACGGCCCGCGGGCCGGATCAGACAACGAGGGTGCCAAATGACGATGTGTTCGAAGCGGAAGACATAAAACGGCAGGTTTTAAGTTCCATGTGGGTCGAGGAGGAGGAGCCACAGTCCCCCTTTACTGTGTACCTCTTGCTTGACGTTGGTATAAACCAGGGGTATCAAACCTACAGCCGGAACAGGCCCGCGAACAGGTTTTATCCGGCCCGCATGATAAGTTTGCAAAGTTTTTTTTTTTTTAACGAAAGAAACTGCTGTTCTAAATGTGTCCACTGGATGTCACGATATTAATTCTGTTAGGCAAGAAAACAATTTATATTTTATATTGACCTGCTCAGTGGCCATATGGTTAGAGTGTCCGCCCTGAGATCGGTAGGTCGTGACTTCAAACCCCGGCCAAGGTTAAATCACCCAAATTATTCCCGAGAGCGACCACCGCTGCTGCTTCCTCACCTCCCAGGGGGTGGAACAAGGGGATGGGTCAAATGCAGAGGGTAATTTCACCACACCTTGTGTGTGTGTGACTAACAGTGGTACTTTAACTTTTTTTTAACTTTAACTTTAAGCAAGAGGTACACATTAAAGGGGGACTGTGGCTCCTCCTCCTTGACACACATGGAACTTAAAACAAATAGCTCAATTTTTGTTTAATTTGACCACAGAACTTTCCTCCAGAAGGTCTTATCTTTGTCCATGTGTTGTCAGATGACACAACAATTTAGCTGTTTGGCCCAGCAATATGTTTGGAGGAGAAACACCTCCTTTGTCCTTTGTCATGTCCACGTATCAATCCAGAGCTAACTCAACAAACCGTAAAAATGGAGGTAAAAGTTATTCAAAAGGGTTAAGTTCACTTTTCTTGTGTTTGACAGAGACATTTTGGAGCAAAGAGGGTGCCAAATGACGATGTGTTCGAAGCAGAAGATACAAAACGACAAGTTTTAAGTTCCACGTGGGTCGAGTAGGAGGAGCCACAGTCACCCTTTACTGTGTACCCCTTGCTTAGCATCGGTATAAATCAGGGGCCCGCGTGATGAGTTTGCCAAGTATACAAATGAGCTGCTTTTTTTTTTTTTTTGAACGGAAGAAACTGCTGTTCTAAATGTGTCCACTGGATGTCACAATAGCAATTCTGTTAGGCAAGCAAACAATTTATATTTTATATTGACCTGCTCAGTGGCCATATGGTTAGAGTGTCCGCCCTGAGATCGGTAGGTCGTGACTTCAAAACCCGGCCGAGTCATACCAAAGACTATAAAAATGGGGCCCATTACCCCCAAGGGTTGGAATTGGGGGTTACATCACCAAAATTATTCCCGAGAGTGGCCACCGCTGCTGCTTACTGCTCCCCTCACCTCCCAGGGGGTGGAACAAGAGGATGGGTCAAATGCAGAGGGTAATTTTCATTGTTTTTCAATGTTTTTTGTTCAATCCCAGAAAGACTGTGACTTAAAGTGTAATCCCGGTTTTGTAGATACACTGACACGAAGTCTAAGCTCATTGTGTTTTTGAAGCTGCACCAATTTTCCTGACAATTTTAAGTGTTTAGTCCATAGGATTATCTGTGATTTGTACGTTTTCAGAATATGCTTGTTCTATTTTTGGCCAAAGTAAAGCAAAGAAAACAACCTGAAGTTGTATCTATTTTGAAGTTATCATGCCATGATTTTACCATTCCGGCCCACTTGGGAATACATTTTCCTCCATGCGGCCCCTGAGCTAAAATGAGTTTGACTCGCCTGCTGTACATAATGGCTGCTATTTACTGGGGTTGGTAAAAAAAATAAAAATAATTGTTAGATTTCGCATTATATTGAAGATACACCAACATCAGTTACTCGTAAATGTCTCTAACGTCCAGGTATGTGTTCTGTGCACTTGAAAGGTCCCCTATTATGCAAAACTGACTTCAATGATGTTATAACAGCAACATGTGCCCCTAGTGTCCATTTACAAGCACCAGAAATGAGAAAAATCAATCATGTCCATCACCTCTTTGCTCCACTTTTGGAGGAAGAGGCACTTTTGAAGTGAAAAACCTTCCTTCCTCATGAACATGATACAGCCTCTGATCGCCCCTATCGAGTGGAGAACGCCCTATGCATCAGTGACGTGCGGTGAGGTTCATGGCTGGTGAGGCACTGACTTCATCACAGTCAGATTTACAAACATATGAACCCTACAGAGTATCTTATTCACCATTTGATTGGCAGCAGTAAACAGGTTATGTTTAAAAGCTCATACCAGCATTCTTCCCTGCTTGGCACTCAGCATCAAGGGTTGGAATTGGGGGTTAAATCACCAAAAATGATTCCCGGGCGCGGCGCCGCTGCTGCCCACTGCTCCCCTCACCTCCCAGGGGGTGATCAAGGGGATGGGTCAAATGCAGAGGACAAATTTCACCACACCTAGTGTGTGTGTGACAATCATTGGTACTTTAACTTAACTTTAACTTTACACATACAAACTATAGCACACAAAAAAGCACATTTAATAAAAAAACGTTATTATGGTCTTACCTTTACTTATAAATGTGCCGCTGTTGTGCTGGATTAATGAACCCCCTGATGGGAGTGTTATATCAACTAAAGCCCTCACTTCAACTTTCCACGCGCAAGATTGAATCTATTTAAAAAAGTGTAACCGAGGGTTTATAAATGTCGCCTATACTGTATGAAACTACAAAATAAACACGGAGGCTCCAGTTTACACGAGGACCACTTTATTTACCTTCTTTCAAAAACTTCCGCTCCACTCCAACGTGTCAAAATTCCGCTCTTAGCGCCTTCAAAATAAGAGCTCAAGGCATATACTGTATAACAGCGCATAACAAGAACTTAACATCACAAAGAGGAAAGCCCATAAAAATAGGTTACAAAAGTTATTTAGTAAGAAGCCAAAAAGTGCAAAAACAATAATGTTCGTGTTGGAGGAGTTGTGAATTAGGTACACCTGCAGTCTGCAGGTGTACCTAATGTTGTGGCCCTGCAGTCATTCACAACTCCTCCAACACGAACATTATTGCTTTTGCACTTTTTGGCTTCTTATGAAATAACTTTTTTATATTGATTTAATCTTGCACGTGGAAAGTTTAAGTCTGGGCTTTAGTTGATATAACATTCCCGTCAGGGGGTGCAAATTCTACGGCGGGGGTGCAGGAGGCGAGCCTCAGCCAGTGCGTCTTTTGCAGCCGTTTTATGATTGCTCAGCACAAGAAATACGTTACACACATACAGTTGTTGACAAAATACACTGTACATTATATACCTCAGCTAACTAAATTATGGAAATGTATAATATATTTCATATAGCAATACGGTCTCACTGCACAGCAGGCCAGCAGTTAGCCGAGTCCGCAATCCATGTTGAGGCACTGAGTGATGTGCCTCGACTGGCTGCTGTTCACAGCATCGTCTCTTCTCAGTATTTGAACGGCAAATGTGAAAATTCAGCGATTTTGAATAAAAATAATCTAAAACTGGTGAAGTTAAATGGAAAATAACTTTATAGTATAATCACTGGATACATTTAACAATTTAATATATATATTTTTCTTTTTACATTTGTTTTCTTTCCATGATGGCAGGTGAGGCCCCGCCTCACCTGCCTCTAGTGACTGCACGTCACTGCTATGCATATACCCAACACCGAGCGGCGGGCCGTGCGTTTCTCACCTAGGCCTTCAGTGATGCCCTACTTAGTCCGACTTCACCTCTCAAAATACCGTAATTTATGTCACCACATGGACACGGCTGGAGATACTATACAGAAACACACTTGCACAATACTGGGCATTGAACCACCTCAATAGTGTATAAAATCGTCTATTTCTCGGCGCATTTAACATTGACTAAACCCGCTTTAAAACATACACTATATTGCCAAAAGTATTTGGCCACCCATCCAAATGATGAGAATCAGGTGTCCTAATCACTTGGCCCGGTGTTTGAAATCAAGCACTTAGGCACGGAGACTGTTTCTACAAACATTTGTGAAAGAATGGGCCGCTCTCAGTGATTTCCAGCGTGGAACTGTCGTAGGATGCTACTTGTGCAACAAATCCAGTCGTGAAAGTTCCTTACTCCTAAATATTCCAAAGTCAACTTTATTATAATAATAGTGAAGAGTTTGGGAACAACAGCAACTCAGCCACCAAGTGGTAGGCCATGTAAACTGACAGAGAGGGGTCTAAAGAGCATAGTGCAAAGACTTTCTACACAGTCAGTTGCTACAGAGCTCCAAACTTCATGTGACCTTCCAATTAGCCCACGTACAGTACGCAGAGAACTTCATGGAATGGGTTTCTATGGCCGAGCAGCTGCTTCTAAGCCATACATCGCCAAGTCCAATGCAAAGCGTGCAGTGGAGACGCCTTCTCTGGAGTGATGAATCACGCTTTTCCATCTGGCAATCTGATTGACGAGTTTGAATTTGTAGTTTGCCAGGAGAGTGCCGAGTGTGAAATTTGGTGGAGGAGGAATTATGGTGTGGGGTTGTATTTCAGGAGTTGGGCTTGGCCCCTTAGTTCCAGTGAAAGGAACTTTGAATGCTCCAGGATACCAAAACATTTTGGACAATTCTTTGGGATGGCACTTCAAGTTCATATGTGATCAAAATTAAAAGAATTGTATAAAACAAATGAAACGTGAAAAAATTAAGAAATAAAATATTTGAACTCACAATTAGTAGGACCCATTCGATGCGGTATAAGCCAGTGGTACCGCTCGTAGTCGGGATAGCTTCCAATGTCAGCTCATAATCAGTATCCCAGTTGCATTCGGGCGGAAGGCGGGGTACACCCTGGACAAGTCGCCCCTCATCGCAGGGCCAACACGGATAAACAGACAACATTCACACTCACATTCACACACTAGGGCCAATTTAGTGTTGCCAATCAACCTATCCCCAGGTGCATGTATTTGGAGGTTGGAGGAAGACGGAGTACCCGGAGAGAACCCACGCAGTCACGGGGAGAACATGCAAACTCCACTAAGAAAGACCCCGAGCCCGGGAATCAAACCCAGGACCTTTGTATTGTGAGGCACCAGCACTAACCCCTGGCGCACCGTGCTATTACTGCATATGTCAGCAGCCAATTAGGAGCCTTTGTTGTGAGTCTGAATGTTGTCTGTCTATCTGTGTTGGTGACTTGTCCAGGGTGTACCCCGCCTTCCGCCCGAATGCAGATGGGATAGGCTCCAGCATCTCTATCATACAAGTGATAGAAAATAGATGAATAGATGGATGTTTTCTTACTTACTACTGGAAGAAAAGTTGTCTTTTTTTTGTTGTTGTTTTTTGAATCAAGTACTCTCCAGCTACTCAGGAAAATTATTCTGTTGATGTCGATGCCCATATTTGTTGTACAGATTTACTTTACAAAATAGAAGTGTGGGATACTTCTCTTGTTGCCTTATTTTTTTTGACTGTATTAAATGGATTTATTTAATGTTTGGCGCAGCCGGACTAGAGCAGAAGGGGATAGAAAGAAGAAAACAAGAAGGCAGAGGGGAAATTGCGGGACAAGAAGGGGATAAGACAGAGAGACAACAACAAAAACAACAACAGAACAACATCAGGAAATAGGATATGTACAAATATGATACAAAAAGTGATAGCAAAGAACCAGTTAATGAAGTACATAATAATGACACTGTTACAGTTTGTACAGGGGAAGAAGACGACACAGACAGGAGGGACGTCGTTTAGTTCTATATTTATTTATACATGTGTGTGGTGTGCGACTATCTGTGGAATTTAACACACAGCCCAGCAGGCTCCAAGATAACCCCCCCGAAATATAATATACATACATACATATATACATACAAATGTTAGGTCAGGAAAAAACACAGAGGTTATATCATCCCTACAAGCCTGTTTCGCAGGTTTCCCTGCTCGTCAGGGGATTTTGAAATTTTATAAAATCCCCTGACGTATATTCGGCTCTACCCCGGTATTGAGCACTGTATAACGGATAAACCACAGAAACTTCGACTTTATATGCATACATATATATACTGAACAAAAATATAAACGCAACTCTTTTGTTTTTGCTTCCATTTTTCATGAGTTGAAGTCAAAGATCTACAATTTTTACTATATACACAAAATACCTATTCCTCTCAAATACTGTTCACAAATCTGTCTAAATCTGTGTTAGTGAGCATTTCTCCTTTGCCAAGATAATCCATCCCACCTCACAGGTGTGGCATATCAAGTTGCTGATTAAACAGCATGATTATTGCACAGATGTGCCTTAGGCCACCCGCAATAAAAAGCCACACTGAAATGTGGAGTTTTGCTTTGTTGGGGTCTGGGGGGGGATCAGAAAAGCGGTTAGTGTCTGGTGTAACAACGATTTGACTTATGTAGTGCAACACATCTTCTTTGCATAGAGTTGACCAGGATGTTGATTGTGGCCTGTGGGATGGTGGGCCACTCCTCTTCAATGGCTGTGCCAAGTTGCTGGATATTGGCAGGAACCGGAACACGCTGTCGTATACGCTGATCCACAGCATCCCAAACATGCTCAATGGGTGACATGTTTGGTAAGTATGCTGGCCAAGAACTGGGATGTTTTTAGTTTCCAGGAATTGTGTACAACTCCATGCAACACAGGGCTGTGCATTGTCATGCTGCAACATGAGGAGATGGTCTCGGGTGAATGGCACAACAATGGGTCTCAAGATCCCATCACTGTATCTCTGTGTAATGAACATACCATCGATAAAATGCAGTTATGTTCGATACGCCTGCCCATACCCTAACCCCAGCCCCACCATGGGCCACTAGATTTACAATGTTGACATCAGCAAACCGCTCTCCCATACGATGCCACACACGCTGTCTGCCATCTGCCCCGAGCAGCGAAAAACGGGATTCACGCCTTTAAATATGAGCATACGTCCACTCAAGTCGGTTACGACGACAAACTTCAGTCAGGTCGAGACCCCGATGAGGACGACGAGCATGCAGATGAGCTTCCCTGAGACGGTTTCTCAAAGTTTGTGCAGAAATTATTTGGTTATGCAAACCAATTGTTGCAGTAGCTCTACACCTGCTGGATGTGGAGGTCCTGGGCTGGTCTGGTTATACAGTTGTGAGGCCGGTTGGATGTACTGCCAAATTTTCTGAAACCCCTTTGGAGACGGCTTATGGAAGATAAATGAACATTCAATTCAAGGGCAACAGCTCTGGTGGACATTCCTGCAGTCAGCATTTCAACAGTACGCTCCATCAAAACGTTTGACATCTGTGGCATTGTGCTGTGGGATAAAACTGCACATTTCAGAGTGGCCTTTTATCGTGGGCAACCTAAGGCACACCTCTGCAATAATCATGCTGTTTAATCAGCATCTTAGTTTGCCACACTTGTGAGGTGGGATGGACTATCTTGGCAAAGAAGAAATGTATCGAAATACATTTTGATTCTGGGACAACCCTAATCAATGACTACAATTACTATGTTTTTGTAGAGCACAGCTTTTCAAAGTGGGGTTTGAAGCACAACAGTGCTCTCTCGTAGTTGTTGCATTTTTCTATGTTTCCTGCAATGAACAATTGGAGCACAGTCTACCAAGTAAAAATCTTTGTGTGTTAAACACACTTGGCCAATAAAGCTGATTCTGATTCTGCATGATAGTGATAAAGCGTGTTCCCCGAGGTCACACGCCGTCTCTCTCGCCTCAAGGGCACCCTCTCCATTTGAAAAGAACAGCATTAACCTATTCACAGTGTAAATATAAACCAACACAAATGCTGCTAACATGATTGAGTCGGCTCCCTTTTCGTGAAATGAGGCACAGGGGGGGGCTGTCCAACATTTTTGTTAATCCCTCGATTTATAGAGGATTCTCACTTTGCGACAGTTGCAGACTTTACTTCTCCGAAACTGTTTGCAGAGAACTCAAAAACGAAAGTAAATCACAGTGTAAACAAATATGGCTCATGCCAGCTGAGATAATACAGTGAATTCCTTCAAAATCTCCTGGTTCATCTTTCATGGCTTTACCTTTTTAGAGACGTGTCAGCTTGACTTAACGTCGGGCTGACGGTTATTGGTTTTTGGTGTTTACCTCTTATCGCTTCAAAAAAACTAGACAGAGCCCTGGATGCATGCGGCGCGGCATAAAAAATTAAGATCTTGACACCCTAGAAACACCATAAAAGCTTTCTATTACGCTGCTCGGGGTGTAATTGGCTATGCTGCCTTCTGTGTGTGTATGTGTATATGTGTGTGTGAGCGGGAACGAGGACATTTTATAATTCATAGCTAGTTTTTCCTATTCATTGTCGAGACTGATCCGCTCACCCAGTTTGTATTTGATTGATGGAAGTGCACCACAAATAATGTTTAGACTGCAATTTCGAAAAGCCCCAAGCTTGCAAGAGTGCATCATCTACAAGGTCAACTGACAGTTTTGCCTTGTGTTCCAATTGTTGTCGAGAAAGAAAGTTTGCAATATTTCCTTGATGATTTGCATCTAATTATTCTTTCCAACTGAGTGAATATTGCTGCTCGCCCAACAGTCTGGAATCAGCTTTTCCTCAATCCCTACAGTCTGTACATAAGAGGATAACAGATGCATGATGATGCCCTGAAATGTCTCACTGAATGTCAAATGATAGCGATTAAAGATTACCGTTATAGAAGATTGAAGAGTTTCACAGTGAAATCTCCACTATTAAGCATAGTAAAGGTCATGCAATTTGGTACACTCAAAATGTTATAGGGGAATATGTTTTAGTTAAGCAAAAATTCTGGCCAGATAGTCATGGCTGGTTATTCCCTGCAGTAATGTACAAAATCCAAAACCAGTGAAGTTGGCAAGTTGTGTAAAATAATAAAAACAGAATACCATGATTTGCAAATCTTTTTCAACCCATAGTCAATTGAATAGACTGCAAAGACAAGACACTTACATTCGAACTGGAAAACTTTGTTTTGTTTGGCAAATATTAGCTCAATTGGAATTTGATGCCTGCAACATGTTTCAAAAAAGCTGGCACAAGTGGCAACAAAGACTGAGAAAGTTGAGGAATGCTCATCAAACACTTATTTGGAAAATCCTACAGGTGAACAGGCTAATTGGGAACAGGTGGGTGCCATGATTGGGTATAAAAGCAGCTTCCATGAAGTTCTCAGTCATTCACAAACAAGGATGGGGCGAGGGTCACCACTTTGTGAACAAATGCGTGAGCAAATTGTCGAACAGTTTAGGAACATTTGTCAATGAGCTATTGCAAGGAATTTAAGTATTTCCCCATCTATGGTCCGTAATATCATCAAAAAGTTCAAAGAATCTGGAGAAATCACTGCAAGGCCGAAAACCAACAATGAATGCCCGTGACCTTCGATCCCTCAGGCGGTACTGCATCAAAAACCGACATCAGTGTGTAAAGGATATCGTCACATGGGCTCAGGAACACTTCAGAAAACCACTGTCAGTAACTACAGTTTGTCGCTAAATCTGTAAGTGCAAGTTAAAACTATACTATACAAAGCCAAAGCCATTTATCAACAACACCCAGAAACGGCGCCGGCATCGCTGGGCCAGAGCTCATCTAAGATGGACTGATGCAAAGTGTGAAAGTGTTCTGTGGTCTGATGAATCCACATTTCAAATTGTTTTTGGAAACTGTGGACGTCGTGTCCTCCGGAACAAAGAGGAAAAGAACCATCTGGATTGTAATAGGCTCAAAGTTCAAAAGCCAGAATTTGTGATGGTATGGGTGTGTATTAGTGCCCAAGGCATGGGTAACTTACACATCTGTGAAGGCACCACTAATGCTGAAAGGTACATACAGGTTTTGAAGCAACATATGCTGCCATCCGAGCAACGTTATCATGGACGCCCCTGCTTTTTTCAGCAAGACAATGCCAAACCACGTGGCTTCATAGTAAAAGAGTGTGGTTACTAGACTGGCCTGCCTGTAGTCCAGACCGGTCTCCCATTGAAAATGTGTGGCGCAATATGAAGTCTAAAATACCACAACGAAGACCCCGGACTGTTAACAACTTAAGCTGTACATCAAGCAAGAATGGGAAACAATTCCACCTGAAAAGTTTAAAAAATTGGTCTCCTCAGTTCCCAAACGTTTACAGAGTGTTAAAAGGAAAGGCCATGTAACACAGTGGTAAAAATGCCTCTGTGCCAACTTTTTTGCAATGTGTTGCTGCCATTAAATTCTCAGTTGAGTTTCTAATTGAGTTTCCCAGTTCGAAAATTAAACATCTTGTCTTTGCAGTGCATTCAATTGAATATACGTTGAAAAGTATTTGAAAATCATTGTATTCTTTTTTTATTTACGATTTACACAACGTGCCAACTTCACTGGTTTTGGGGTTTGTAGTTCCAGCTGGACCTTTATTAAACTTTCCAAGGCATTTATTCTTCGGTTGTTTCGCTACTTTACAAGCTTTCTTAGCTCCCTTTCTTGCTAGGTGTGTCAGTTCTTCATCCTCAAGGGATAGAGGGAAGGCAGAGTAACTTGGGGGCCCGTCTTTGCACTGTGGAGGGACATACTTTAGCCACACCAGCTAGCCAGTAGCCAGTAGCCGCCTCTGTCAGTACGCTACATTAGTTTGACTTTCTCATTTTTATAGGACTGGGTTGTGACTTAAATACGTCATCCTCCCAGCAAGCAACACAAACATGAAAAATAATGTAAAGACGATAAAGATGAGCATTTTGTGGCTGGAAATACAGTCATTATATTTGACATTTTGTCGGTTGACGATACTAGTATTTAGGTTTGTTGAATACACTGTGCTGGTGACGTAATCTAACCAATAAAACAACTTCTAATCCAATTTAGTTACTTTTAAATACATTAAATGCATCTGTAAAATATCTAAGTCACTTTTTAAAGGAATAATTGTAACTGTGGCAACATCGATTATCAGCCCTTTGAGACACTTGATCAAGGTGCTGTATGAATAAACTATGATTGATTGATTATCATGATATACAGTCGTGGTCAAAAGTTTACATACACTTGTAAAGAACATAATGTCATGGCTGTCTTGAGTTTCCAATCATTTCTACAACTCTTATTTTTTTGTGATAAAGTGATTGGAGCACATACTTGTTGGTCACAAAAACATTCATGAAGTTTGGTTCTTTTATGAATTTATTATGGGTCTACTGAAAATGTGAGCAAATCTGCTGGGTCAAAAGTATACATACAACAATGTTAATATTTGGTTACATGTCCCTTGGCAAGTTGCACTGCAATAAAGCGCTTTTGGTAGCCATCCACAAGCTTCTGGTTTAATTTTTGACCACTCCTCTTGACAAAATTGGTGCAGTTCAGCTAAATGTGTTGGTTTTCTGACATGGACTTGTTTCTTCAGCATTGTCCACATGTTTACGTCAGGAATTTGGGAAGGCCATTCTAAAACCTTAATTCTAGCCTGATTTAGTCATTCCTTTACCATGTTTGACGTGTGTTTTGGGTAATTGTCCTGTTGGAACACCCAACTGCGCCCAAGACCCAACCTCCGGGCTGATGATTTTAGGTTGTCCTGAAGAATTTGGAGGTAATCCTCCTTTTTCATTGTCACATTTACTCTCTGGAAAGCACCAGTTCCATTGGCAGCAAAACAGGCCCGGAGCATAATACTACCACCCTCATGCTTGACGGTAGGCATGGTGTTTTTGGGATTAAAGACCTTACATTTTCTCCTCCATACATATTGCTGGGTATTGTGGCAAAACAGCTAAATGCTTGTTTCATCTGACATCACATGGACAAAGATATTACCTTCTGTGGTCAGATGAAACAAAAATGGAACCAAATATTAACATTGCTGTATGTATACTTGTGACCCAGCAGATTTGGTCACATTTTCAGTAGACCCATAATAAATTCATAAAAGAACCAAACTTCATGAATGTTTTTCGTCACCAACAAGTATGTGCTCCAATCACTCTATCACAAAAAAATAAGAGTTGTAGAAATTATTAAAAACTCAAGACAGCCATGACATTATGTTCTTTACTAGTGTATGTAAACTTTTGACCACGACTGTAGCTTTATGGTGAGTGAACTTATTTTACACTTGAATTACAGTAAATAATGTTTGAATTGCCTGTGTTATAAGTGATTGGAATGGGAGCGGAGGATTTGAGTTATTAATCCCATAAGAAAACTGTACAAATGGAGGTCTACCATTGGATTGTGTTTGAACTAGGGTTGTACTACCGGTATTAGTATAGTACTGCGATACTAATGAATCATATGAATCTGAAAAGTACCGGTCCGCCACCCACAAAACAAACGCCATTGGGGGATCTACACCTAACATCCACTTTAATGATACCAAGTAAAGTAGTGTATCTAGTCGATACTATGATTACGTCGATATTTTTTGGCATCAAAACATCTTCTTTCGTTTTTTTTAATTTATATTATGTTTATAAACTCAGGAAATATGTCCCTGGACACATGAGGACTTTGAATATGACCAATGTATGATCCTGTAACGACTTGGTATCGGATTGATACACAAATGTGTGGTATCATCCAAAACTAATGTAAAGTATCAAACAACAGAAGAATAAGTGATTATTACATTTTAACAGAAGTGTAGATAAAACATGTTAAAAGAGAAAGTAAGCAGATATTAACAGTAAATGAACAAATAGATTAATAATTAATTTTCTACCACTTGTCCTTAATAATTTTGACAAAATAATAGAATGGAAAATGACACAATATGTTACTGCATGTGTCAGCAGACTAATTAGGAGTCTTTGTTTGTTTACTTACTACTAAAAGACAAGTTGTCTAGTATGTTCTCTATTTTATTTATCTATTTTATTTACCTTGCTTAAGAAACATATGTTTAATGTACCATAAGATGTATTGTTAAAATAAAACCAATAATGCCATTTTTTGTGGTCCCCTTTATTTAGAAAATTATAGAAAAGTATCAAAATAATTTTGGTACCGGTACCAAAATTGGGACAACACGAGTTTGAACTTTAAAAAAAGGTTGTCAAGACTTGGACTTTGGCGTGGTTTGTTTTCCCATGGTGCAAAAGAATCGGACCGGACATGGCGTGAAGTAAAATACATGATTTAATAATAGACTATAAAAAGTATAAACAAAAGGCGCGCACAAGGCGGGGAACAAACTTGGCTAATAAAACAAAACTAGCACAAAGGCAGAACTATGGGAAAAAAAGGAACAAACAAAAGGCGCTCACAGCGGAGGTACAAAACAGTGGCTTGAATAAACAAAAAAAACTTACGTGGCAAGAAAAGAGCAGCATGAACTATGACCTGGACAGAGTAAGCAGCGTGTCAAGAGTGCAGAGCATGAATGTGATGTCGCCAGGCCGACCAACAGAAAATGACAGGCTTAAATAGTCATGTGGTGATTGAAAACAGGTGCGTGAGTTCAAATGAATCAGGTGCGTGAGTCGTGACAGGTGAACTGATTGGTAGTCATGGAAACAAAACAGGGAGTGAAAAAACAGAAACTGACAGAGTGCAAAAACCAAACAGAACATAGCCAAACTAAACATGATCACCAAGACATGACAAAGGTAGTTTCTGAAAAAATTAAACATTTTGACCAAAATCAACTCATTTGAAGGGCTGATCAGTATAAATTGTTGTCCCATTGTTGAGGTCGTATTTGTTTTGCTGGCACATAAAGTCAGGTTTTTTTGCAGAAAATAAGCGCAGCAAAAAGCATCAGCGTTTTTTTTTTTTTGTTATTTTAAAAAAAAGACCCCTCTCACAACCGGCGCATCCTTTTAAAAGTTTGACTATGTCCAATTGGACGTCTGCTCGATAAACAAGCGTGCCGTGGTAGACGCACATTCACGCTGGCACTTTTGATGAAGCAAATCTTTAAAAGGAGGCTTACTGTGAGAAAAGTGTCTCAAGTGGTTCCAAGGATTTGAAGAGGAAGACGTGAGGATTGATATTTGTGTGGTGTAGAAGTTGCCCGGGGTCTAATCACAGACCAACAACACACCTCTCCCCAAGCACACCCCAGCCAGAGGATTTTCTCTCACTATTCAAGGGGCTGATAGATGAGCCCCTCTTTGTATTTCATCCGTGGACTTTCTTAAATCTTAAAAGCCAATTCATCTTGGGCAAACATGAGGAGGGTGGGGGGTAAAAGAAAACTTCTAAACTCATTTTTTTCCATTCCCTGCCAGTCCCCAAGTGTCATTCGCAGACCCTCCGAGCACTCATCACTCGCTTATTAATTGTGTCTGTGCTTTACCCACGGCTCGCGTTCAACTCCAGCTGGGGTAAAAGCAAGTCGGGTACCCTCCCTCCCTCTTGTCGACGTTCACAATAGCTCGGGAACGGTCCGCTCCGCCCGACTGAGTGGCGAAAGATAGCGCACAAAATAGGGCAAATTGTGTTTCTCTTGTTTCCTGATGGAGTCGATTAATCTTTACTTCGCAGGTGCGGCGCTTTTCACACATCGGGCTGGAGTAGTTTATCTACTGAAGCTGTCAGATAGAATTCAAGCATTTAGGGAGGCAGACAAATAAGCGGCGTAATAAATCATTCTTCTTTGTGCAGCGGTGCATCAGCAAGGCGGGCCGCGGACACGAGTTGTTTGAAGTCGAGGCGCTTTCATTACACACGTGTCAACAACATGTACAAACGGTCTTGTTGTGAACTCGCAGGCTTTTTTTTTTCTCCTAGGGGCAAAATGAAATCCTGTATTTCTAAAGCCATGTCTACACTAGTGTTGTAACGATACCAATATTTTGGTACCGGTACTAACATTTTTTCGGTACTTTTCTAAATAAAGGGGACCACAAAAAAATTGCATTATTGGCTTTATTTTAACAAAAAATCTTAGGGTACATTAAACATATGTTTCTTATTGCAGTTAAGTCTTTAAATAAAATAGTAAAGACACAAGACAACTTGTCTTTTAGTAGTAAGTAAAGAAACAAAGGCTCCTAATTTAGTCTGCTGACATACTAAGTTAAAGTACCAATGATTGTCACACACATACGAGGTGTGGCGAAATTATTCTCTGCATTTGACCCATCGTCCTTGATCACCCACTGGGAGGTGAGGGGAGCAGTGAGCAGCAGTGGTGGCCACGCCCGGGAATAATTTTTGGTGATTTAACCCCCAATTCCAACCTTTGATGCTGAGTGCCAAGCAGGGAGGTAATGGGTCCCATTTTTATAGTCTTTGGTATGACTCGGCCAGGGTTTGAACTCAAAACCTACGCATGCACCTCCTGGTACCGTAACACCTCCAAAACCCTCAAATCTAGACTCCAAACATCCCAGAACAAGCTCGTCAGATTACTTCTAGACCTCCACCCCAGATCCCACCTCACTCCTACCCACTTCTCCAAAATGGGCTGGCTCAGGGTGGAGGACAGAGTAAAACAACTTGCACTGAGCCTAGTCTATAAAATCCGCTACACCTCCCTGATACCGAAGTACATGTCAAACTAATTCCTTAACGTAAATGACCGCCATAGCCACAACACCAGGGGGAGCTCTACTAACCATGTTCAACCCAGATTCCGATCTAACAAAGGTCTTAACTCATTCTCTTTCTATGCCACATCAATGTGGAATGCACTCCCAACAGGTATAAAAGAAAGAGCATCTCTATCCTCCTTCAAAACCGCAATAAAAGTACACCTCCAGAAAGCTACAACCCTAAACTAACACCCTCCGCAGATATTTTTCTTATGCCTTCTGATCTCTCTCTCTCTCTCTCTCTATGTCCACTACTTGCTGTACATATCCTACCAAGTCAGACATACACTGTTTCAATATCCATTTCTCTGACTGATGATAACAACCAAACCTAACCCTCCTCCCCTCCACACCCCGAATTGTAAATAATGTAAATAATTCAATGTATACACTCTGATGATTATCTTGTGTGATGACTGTATTATGGTGATAGTATATATGATAGTATATATCTGTATCATGAATCAATTTAAGTGGACCCCGACTTAAACAAGTTGAAAAACTTATTTGGGTGTTACCATTTAGTGGTCAATTGTACGGAATATGTACTTCACTGTGCAACCTACTAATAAAAGTCTCAATCAATCAATCAATCAATCAATCAACCTACCGATGAGTAGGTTATGCAGGTTATGCAATAGGCAGTAACATATTGTGTCATTTATCATTCTATTATTTTGTCAACATTATTAAGGACAAGTGGTAGAAAATGAATTATTAATCTACTTGTTCATTTACTGTTAATATCTGCTTACTTTCTCTTTTAACATGTTCTGTTTACACTTCTGTTAAAATGTAATAATCACTTATTCTTCTGTTGTTTGATACTTTACATTAGTTTTGGATGATACCACAAATTTGGGTATCAATCCGATACCAAGTTGTTACAGGATCATACATTGGTCATATTCAAAGTTCTCATGTGTCCAGGGAAATATTTCCTGAGTTTATAAACATAATATACATTTAAAAAAAACAAAAGAAGCTGCTGTGATGCCAAAAAATATCGACGTAATCATAGTAGTATCGACTAGATACGTGCTTGTGCTTGATATCTTCACAGTGGATGTCAGGTGTAGCTCCACCAA
The DNA here is from genome assembly GCF_033978685.3 of Nerophis lumbriciformis. NCBI lineage: Eukaryota > Metazoa > Chordata > Actinopteri > Syngnathiformes > Syngnathidae > Nerophis > Nerophis lumbriciformis. The sequence continues at coordinate 25,455,207 of NC_084560.2, forward strand.
TGCCGTTTGTTTATATTTTGTCACCGGTGAGCTACGGTGTGTAGTGAAGCATGTTTAGCTATTCCTCGTCCTGTTGTTGTTGGTTTTTTTTTTATCCAATTTGATTTTATTGTTGTGATTTTGTACGGTGTCTTTGAGTGCCCAGAAAGGCGCCTTATAAATAAAATGTATTATTATTACTATTATGGAGGCGAGGATTAGCGATTTAGAAGTAGCTAAAACACTGCAGACGGCGGATGGACGTTAGCCGCTAGCTACCTAGCCATGTCTTAAAGCACCTCTTCCTGAGGGCGTTTCAGTGTTATAACTTCACCTTTATCATTAGTTTTTAAGCCAAAATGCGTCCGCTCTCCCTTTTCTGTCTACACACTGTGTCTGCTTGTAAGTACTCAGTGTTTGTGCGCTGCCGAACATGCTCATAAACCAGCAATGTCACGACATGACTTCGACGCGGGCGCGGGACCGGTACGTTTCAGAGACGGTATCTTACCGAAAATGATTCATTAGTATTGCGGTACTATACTAATACCGGTATACCGTACAACCGTAGTCTACACTAAGTCGTTTAACCCCTTAAACAAATAATTATTTAGTGTTTAAGGTCCCCCTCCTCGGACAATTTTTAACAAGGGTAAGTCAGCCGTGTATTTCTTGAATCTCCGGCACTTAGCTTTGTATGGACTAATTGATCGTTTACAAAGTGAGTTCGGAGAGGAAGTGACGCCAGAAAGACCACACCCCACACAGGAAGTGACATTCGAAAGAACACGTCACAGCCAGCTTCATAATAAAGCAGTTTCGTAACTCGGAGCTAACCACTGGAAATATGAAGGCGAGTCATCCAGACATGCCCGTGTTTTTTCTTCTTTTACATATACAGACCCTTGTGGAAATCACATATGAATACCTTAAGAAAAAGTGACTGCAGCTATTTGGGATACAACACTTCTCAGATGGCGAGAGAACTTTCCGATGTCCGGCCGGGTCAGCTGTGATTGTACTTCGCAAAAAACTTTGTCCATTTGTCGAAGAAGAGACAACGAGAATGCGGGCTCCCGTTGATGTGATAAAAAAGGTAGCGTGTGCTTTGAATTACCTGGCCGTCGAGGAAAACGGCGAATGCATTTAGACTGGCAAAGCAGACTGTATCAGTTATTGTGCGCCATGTATGTCGCGGACTCAACGTCTAGGTCCAGAGTATATAAAGTCACCAAAAAGGAATGGACAATGAAGGTGAAGGCAAAAGAGTGAGGAGTGTCCTGACCAGATATCTAGATCCCTAGATTGATTGATGTAAAATGTTATTTATCACATTGTTTACGTGTCTAATAAAGATTTAATTAATGTATGATGGCTCAGGTGTGATTCACTACAATAGGGCCCCACAGCACACTGGATTCCAGTTAATTGAAATACCACAACACTGGATATTTTTCAGATAAGATCAATTTAATTTAAGAACTTGCACGCAAAGCAACACTGGAGGTGACTATGACGTGCGCATTTTCCGCGCATGCGTACTAGGTCGCGTCGCGCCGGCGGACAGACGGTGCGGGGGTCTTAAACGGTGGCATTGTTGTGTGTGTGTGGAAACGGATAAGGTTAGGTGTGATTTACCCTGGATAACCTTATCCAGGGTAAACGGGATCTAAGATTATCTTCCAGTTGGGTATGCGATATTCACCACAGTGCTTTTCTACCCTGTTCAAACATCCCACAAGCGTCTCCTTGTGCTCACGCGTCGAGAGAGAAACGGTGTCAGGTTTAATTAGCAAACTTGACAGTCTGCGTGGACGACCTTGTTGACACATCCATTCCACATGAGCTATTGCTGAATTCTTTGAATGCAATTTGCATAATTATACCTCCAGTTCTGTGAAACACGTGCGTTTACACCATGCTGCTCGCCGCAGAACAGAATGGGGTGCAAGCATATTACAGAAAGACAAGACAATTGAAAATACTGAAACGTTTTCTACTCTTGCAGGGGTCGGCAAATGTGGTGTGTGCCACGGATGGACAAACCCATTGCTTGAGAATTTGTAAAACACGGTGACATGTAAAGCGGCGTTCACACATTGCCAGTTTGAATGGCCATTCACGGCGGTTTGAAAAAACACCATGAACCATGTCCCAACTAGTGTTGGCCCGATACCAATATTTTGGTAGCGGTACCAGTACCAAAATGTATTTTGGTACTTTTCGGTACTTTTCTAAATAAAGGGCACCGCAAAAAATTGCATTATTGGCTTTATTTAAAAAAAAAAAAAAATTTAGTCCTTAAATAAAATAGTGAACATGCGAGACAACTTGTTTTTTAGTAGTAAGTAAACAAACAAAGGCTCATAATTTAGCTGCTGACATATGCAGTAACATATTGTGTCATTTATCATTTGATTATTTTGTCAACATTATTAAGGACAAGTGGTAGAAAATTAATTATTAATCTACTTGTTCATTTACTGTTAATATCTGCTTACTTTTTCTCTTAACAAGTTCTATCTACACTTCTGTTAAAATCTAATAGTCAATTATTCTTCTGTTGTTTGATACTTTACATTAGTTTAGGATGATACCACAAATTTGGGTATCAATCCGATACCAAGTAGTTACAGGATCATACATTGGTCATATTCAAAGTCCTCATGGGTCCAGGGACATATTTCCTGAGTTTATAAACATAACATAATTTTTTTTTTTTAAACCGAAATAAAATGGTGAGATGCTAAAAAATAACTATGTAATCTTAGTAGTATCGACTAGATACACTATTGTACTTGGTATCATTACCGTAGATCCACCAATGGTGTTTGTTTTTATTGTAGTGTCCCGGAATTTGTTCTGTAGTGTTTATGTTGTGTTGCGGTGCAAATATTCTCCCGAAATGTGTTTGTCATTGTTGTTTAGTGTGGTTTCACTAAATGGCACATGTTTATGACAGTGTTGGCATGGTTCATACTGTATGTATGGCTGTTGACTAAGTATGCGCTTCACTCACTTGTGTTTGGTGTGTCCAAAGATAAGATAAACGCCCTGACGGTTAATAATCAGACATAGGGAAACTTTGTCTTGACTTTTAAACACATCCAATAGTACTCCAGTGTGCTGTGGTGGATTAGTGGTTTAGAAGTGGTTTCAACACTGGGATCAGACATTGTCTGCAATCTGGCTCGCCATGTCTTAAAGCACCCCTTCCTGAGGGTGTTTCAGTGATTTAACTTCACCTTTATCTTTAGTTTTTAGACCAAAATGCGTCCATTCTTCCTTTTCTGTCGACACACTGTGTCTGTTTGTAAGAACTCCATGATTGTGCGCTGCCGCCAACATGCTCGTCTGCATGACACAACGGGAGGACGACAACGGTTGGGGGACCGTCACTTTTTAGAGGCTGTATAGTACTGAATATGATTAATTAGTATCGCGGTGCTATATTAATACAGGTATACCGTACAACTCACTATGGACTGGACTCTGACAATATTATGTCAGACCCACTCGACATCCATTGCATTCGGTCTCCCCTAGGGGGGGGGGGTTACCCACATATTGTGGGGCGGTATAGCTCGGTTGGTAGAGTGGCCGTGCCAGCAACTTGAGGGTTGCAGGTTTGATCCCCGCTTTCGCCATCCTAGTCACTGCCGTTGTGTTCTTTGGGCAAGACACTTTACCCACCTGCTCCCAGTGCCACCTACACTGGTTTAAATGTAACTTAGATATTGGGTTTCACTATGTAAAGCGCTTTGAGTCACTAGAGAAAAGCGCTATATAAATATAATTCACTTCACTTCACATATGCGGTCCTCTCCAAGGTTTCTCATAGTCATTCACATCGACGTCCCACTGGGGTGAGTTTTTCCTTGCCCTTATGTGGGCTCTGTACTGAGGATGTCGTTGTGGCTTGTGCAGCCCTTTGAGACACTTGTGATTTAGGGCTATATAAATAAACATTGATTGATTGATTGATTGATTGAACTCTAGTCTCAACGATGGCAGAAAACCTTTTAATATGTTTTGAACATGGCGCCAATGTAGATTGGCATGGTAGTAACACGGATCTCCCCAAAGGGTGGCGGAGTCCTCCACCCTCTGCTCCGCATCAACCGCAGTGCCGCCATGTAGCTCCTTGATAAGCCTGTGAGGCTTCCGCGTTTAAGTCCGCCACGTCCGTATGGTTACGGTGTTTACATTGTGAAGGTCCGGGAAGAAACTATGACTGGTGCCTAATAACAGTGTTAACGGTGGTATTATCTTGCGGCACAAATACGGAGGCTGACATTATTTGCACAGTTTTTGAACACGCCCCATTTCGAACCGCCAAGACCGCCACAAAAAATTTCACGTGTGAATTTTTTTTGTCGGATGAGTTACAGATGACCAGATGTTGTGCTCCGCGTTTACACAGTATTTGGCAGAGTACGTCAAATTGCCAAACCACCATCCATACCGGTAATGTGTAGATGTCCCTTAAAGAAATAGGGAAACAAATCTGCCATTATTTTACAAAGAAAGAAAGAAAGTAGTCCCACTCCTGTCAACATATCACTAAACAAACTGGGCAGAAGGTACATGGAACGGAGTCCACAGAGGTATGCGCACACCCAAAGAGGACGTCCGACAGGCCTGTGTGCACACAGCTCAAATTTTATGACTGCATAGACACTGATTTGTGCACTCTTGTCACACAAAACACAGTCTGCCTATATTTTTCACATCGACCCGCATTAAATGTAACACTCATCTGCATTTTGCCACCAAACCATATCATCAAAGTCAACGCAGGCACCTCCTGGTACCCTAGCACCTCCAAAACCCTCAAATCTAGACTCCAAACATCCCAGAACAAGCTAGTCAGATTACTTCTAGACCTCCACCCCAGATCCTACCTCACTCCTACCCACTTCTCCAAAGTGGGCTGGCACAGGGTGGAGGACAGAGTAAAACAACTTGCACTGAGCCTAGTCTATAAAATCCGCTACACCTCCCTGATACCGAAGTACCAGCAAATGACCGCAATAACCACAACACCAGGGGGAGCTCCACTAACCATGTTCAACCCAGATTCCGATCTAACAAAGGTCTTAACTCATTCTCTTTCTATGCCACATCAATGTGGAATGCGCTCCCAACAGGTATAAAAGAAAGGGCATCTCTATCCTCCTTCAAAACCGCAATAAAAGTTCACCTCCAGGCAACTTCAACCCTAAACTAACACCCTCCCCGGATTGTTGTTAATAATCAAATGTAAACAATCAAATGTAGATACTTTTTCTTATGCCTTCTGATCTCTCTCTCTCTCTCTATGTCCACTACTTGCTGTACATATCCTACCAAGTCAGACCTACACTGTTTCAATATCCATTTCTCTGTTCTCAATTGTTGATGACTGATGATAACAACCAAACCTAACACCCCCCCCCCCCCCCCCACACACACACACACACACACACGCACACCCCGAATTGTAAATAATGTAAATAATCAATGTATACACTCTGATGATTATCTTGTGTGATGACTGTATTATGGTGATAGTATATATGATAGTATATATCTGTATCGTGAATCAATTTAAGTGGACCCCGACTTAAACAAGTTGAAAAACGTATTCGGGTGTTACCATTTAGTGGTCAATTGTATGGAATAAGTACTTCACCGTGCAACCTACTAATAACAGTCTCAATCAATCAATCAATCAATCAATCAATCAATCAAACTTAATAGTTTGAAGTTATATACCTAGGTGTGATACTGGATCCCACACTAAATATTAAAAATCATGTTAAAAAGGTACACTATATTGCCAAAAATATTCGGCCACCCATCCAAATGATGAGAATCAGGTGTCCTAATCACTTGGCCCGGTGTATAAAATCAAGCACTTGGGCATGGAGACTGTTTCTGCAAACATTTGTGAAAGAATGGGCCGCTCTCAGTGATTTCCAGCGTGGAACTATCATAGGATGCCACCTGTGCAACAAATCCAGTTGTGAAATGTCCTCGCTCCTAAATATTCCAAAGTCAACTTTATTATAAGAAAAGTGAAGAGTTTGGGAACAACAGCAAGTCAGCCACCAAGTAGTAGGCCACGTAAACTGACAGAGAGGGGTCAGCGGATGTTGAAGCGCATAGTGCAAAGAGTTGCTACAGAGCTCCAAACTTCATGTGACCTTCCAATTAGCCCACGTTCAGTACGCAGAGAGTTTCATGTGATGGGTATCCATGGCCGAGCAGCTGCATCTAAGCCATACATCACCAAGTCCAATGCAAAGCGTCGGATGCAGTGGTGTAAAGAATGTCGCCACTGGACTCTAGAGCAGTGGAAACGCCTTCTCTGGACTGATGAATCACACTTTTCCATCTGGCAATCTGATGGATGAGTCTGGGTTTGGAGGTTGCCAGGAAAACGCTACATTTCGGACTGCATTGTGCCGAGTGTGACATTTAGTGGAGGAGGAATTATGGTGTGGGGTTGTTTTTCAGGAGTTAGGCTTGGCCTCTTAGTTCCAGTGAAAGGAACTTTGAATGCTCCAGGATACCAAAAAAATGTGGACAATTCCATAGGATGGCACTTCAAGTTCATATGTGATTAAAGGCCGGTGGCCAAATACTTTTGGCAATATAGTGTATGTCATGTTCTGAAATATAACATTGCCAACATCCAGCACATCAGGAGCTTTTTATCATTGGAAGCAGCTAAATCTTTTTTCAATGTAATGATCAGCGAAACAGACTGTTTTAAATTCTCTCAGATCATTACATAATCAAGCACTAAATATCCTAAAAAAAAAAGCATCGGCGATACCACCATTGTAACATACTTGACAAATACGGTATACTTAGCTTTGAAAACCTGATCAGGCACTGCAATATCCGCCTGGTACATTAGATCTTAAATGATGCAGCTCCTCCTCCCTTAAAAACAGCTACGCTCGCAATTAACAAGCAGAGTGTTAAGGTCTGTATCCAGGGGTGATTGTAATATTGGAATGGAATGGTCTCCCAGACAATCTAAAGAACAACTCAAGTTTTCACAGCTTCTCACAAGCGGTCAAAGACTGGCTTTTAGACTACCAGTCCTGCTCACACTGGGCCCCATTCAGCAACCGTTCTTAAGAACAAATTTTGTTCTTAGGCCCACTTAAGAAGTTTTTAAGGAGATTTTTGTATTCACCAATGTTTTCTTAGCTGGGATTTGTTCGTAGGTAAGAACACAATCTAAGAGTGCTCCAGAGCACTCTTAGGGTGGCGTATTTGTTTTTAAGTGTGACAAGTTCCCTTACTTCTATTGTCTAATGTTAAATTATTATCATAGATACAGTATATATATATAGATAGATAGATAGATAGACAGACATATAGCAAAATGAGCAATATATAGACATTTCAAAATACTGTGTGCACACGCGCGCACACAGACACACACACACACAGGGCCGGCCCGTGGCATAGGCCGTATAGGCAAATGCTAAGGGCGCCGTCCATCAGGGGGCGCCACGCAAGTGCCACAAATGTTGGAGAGAAAAAAAAAAAAAGAGAAAAAAAGGTGGTACTATTATTTTTAAATACAAAAAATAATCCCACGTTAATTAAAATGCAAAGTAAAGCCTATTTAATAGAAATATTATTTGTTACAACATTACGCCCCCCCTCCTCCCCTCGCACGGTGCGCCCCCTCCCTTCCCGTATCATGACACTTTTTGGACGTCACCACATCAAAAAATCAACACAAGATGTCTAAACGGCCAAAACTGTCAGGTGCCCAGGGAAGAAAAAAGAGAAAAGAAGAGGAGGAGAAACGAGAAAAGACAGAGGTAGCAAGTAGGTAACGTTAGCCTATATGAAATTATTTGTCTGTTACAGAATGTGATAGTAACCTGGCTTTTTAGCATTAAGCTAATGTTACATGAGTCGGCAATTGCTAATCAATAAATAGCTAGTTCTGTTTTAACGTCGGGTTAATATTGTGGAGGGGGCTAAATTGTTATGGAAAATAATAATGTAACGTTAGGTAATTACAGTACTCCCACCTACATTCCTCTGGGACATTTGTATTAGATCTTTTAAGCAGGTGTTTTTTGTTTACATTGTTATTGCCTTCTGGTTAGCTAATGTTTGCCCTGCAGGTAATAGTCACTTTTCCACCCCTTTATATATTAGGTATAGTTGTAAGTAAAAAAAAAAATATTCGGTTTCTTGTGAGTATATACACTTCACTGCCGATGTGGGGGGGGGACCTAAAATCTTGCCTAGGGCGCCAGATTGGTTAGGGCCGGGCCTGCACACACACACACACTGCAAGATGCCGCAGATCGTACCCTGGGTAGGGAGTGCATATTTCACCACCATGTAGACCTATTTGCCCGAAGTGACAAATATTTATTTGAACGCTTTAGGCTACCTCAGCTGTCCCTCCTTTCTTAAACTTACGTATTGACATTATGTATTTCCCCCGTGGGATAATACAAATTTCTCTTCTGTAATCTGTTTGCGTTTTCTCCGTGTGTCTGATGTTCGGCTTTTCCGCCAAAATTGTGCCCTTATATGGGGAATTAAGGGCGTTTACCTATGCAAATTACGGAATTAAGGGTGTTCACCAGTGACGTGCGGTGAGGTTGATGGCTGGTGAGGCACTGACTTCATCACCCTAAAGAGTATCTTATTCACCATTTGATTGGCAGCAGTTAACGGGTTATGTTTAAAAGCTCATACCAGCATTCTTCCCTGCTTGGCACTCAGCATCAAGGGTTTGAATTGGGGGTTAAATCACCAAAAATTATTCCCGGGCGCGGCGCCACTGCTGCCCACTGCTCCCCTCACCTCCCAGGGGTTGATCAAGGGATGGGTCAAATGCAGACGACAAATTTCATTACACCTAGTGTGTGTGTGACAATCATTGGTACTTTAACTTAACTTTAACTTTACACATACAAACTGTAGCACACAAAAAAGCACATTTAATAAAAAAAACGTTATTATGGTCTTACCTTTACTTATAAATTAAGTCCATGCGCCGCAACTAAAGCCCTCACTTGAACTTTCCACGTGCAAGATTGAATCTATTTAAAAAAGTGTAACCGAGAGTTTATAAATGTCGCCTATACTGTATGAAACTACAAAATAAACACGGAGGCTTCAGTTTACACCGAGACCACTTTATTTACCTTCTTTCAAAAACCTCTGCAACGTGTCATCACTTCCGCTCTTAGCGTCTTCAAAATAAGAGCTCAAGGCATATACTGTATAACAGCGCATAACAGGAACTTAACATCACAAAGAGGAAAGCCCATAAAAATAGGTTACAAAAGTTATTTAATAAGAAGCCAAAAAGTGCAAAAACAATAATGTTCGTGTTGGAGGAGTTGTGAATAAGGTACACCTGCAGTCTGCATGTGTACCTAATGTTGTGGCCCTGCAGTCATTCACAACTCCTCCAACATGAACATTATTGTTTTTGCACTTTTTGGCTTCTTATGAAATAACTTTTTTAAATAGATTCAATCTTGCACGTGGAAAGTTTATGTGTGGGCTTTAGTTGATATAACAATTCTACGGCGGGGGTGCAGGAGGCGGGATTACTGGAGCCTCAGCCAGTGCGTCTTTTGCAGCCGTTTTATGATCGCTCAGCACAAGAAATACGTTACACAAATACAGTTGTTGACAAAATACACTGTACATTATATACCTCAGCTAACTAAACTATGGAAATGTATAATATAATTCATATAGCAATACGGTCTCACTGCACAGCAGGCCAGCAGTTAGCAGAGTCCGCAATCCATGTTGAGGCACTGAGTGACGTGCCTCAACTGGCTGCTGTTCACCGCACCGTCTCTTCTCAGTATTTGAACGGCAAATGTGAAAATTCAGCGATTTTGAATAAAAATAATCTAAAACTGGTTAAGTTAAATGGAAAATAACTTTATAGTATAATCACTGGATACATATAACAATTAAATTTTTTTTTTTTCTTTTTACATTTTTTTTCTTTCCATGATGGCAGGTGAGGCCCCGCCTCACCTGCCTCTAGTGTCTGCACGTCACTGGTGTTCACATATGCATATTGTGAAAATAAGGGCGTGTTTATATGCAAATTATGATAGACACGCACGCGCTAACCATTTGGCATTCAGCAACTTAAGAACAGCAGGTGGGAACAATTTGGCCGTTTAAGAACATGTCATGAATTTGAATGGACTCCTCTTAGGAAATCACTTTGGAAGAAAGATAAGAGGAAAAGTTAGGAACTTATTGCTGAATGGGGCCCATTAGCAATACCAGGCAGGTAGTTGACCATTAGATGATACCCTGGCGGGAGCAGTCTGATGGCCATCTGAGTACCATTCCAATCTTGTAACATCGCAAACGTGTGTACGTATGTAGTACCAATGGGGTATATGGCTATTCAATGATATGCTTCTGGGTATCATCTGATGGCTATTGCACTGTATGTGGACTTTGATAAAAACTGCTGCACGTTATATACCTCTGCATTTTAAATTAAGCTGCTAAAATATTGGTTGATTTGTAACTCCCATACCCTCTATGTGTTGTACTTGTATTTTAAATTACATCCATCCATTTTCTACCGCTTGTCCCTTCTGGGGTCGCAGGGGTCACTGGAGCCTATCTCAGCTGCAATCGGGCAGAAGGCAGCGTACACCCTGGACAACTCGCCACCTCATCGCATGGCCAACACAGATAGACAGACAACATTCACACTCACATTTACACACGAGGGCCAATTTAGTGTTGCCAATCAACTTATCCGCAAGTGTATGTCTTTGGAGGTGGGAGGAAGCCGGAGTACCCGGAGGGAACCCACGCAGTCACGGGGAGAACATGCAAACTCCATACAGAAAGATCCTGAGCCCGGGATTGAACTCAGGATTATTTATATATACAGTATATATATGTATATATATATATATATATATATATATATATATATATATATATATATATATACACACACATACAGTACATACATACACACAATAATAATATTTTTGTTTAAACACACAGCAAGTGTCCAGTTGTCTCCTTTCAACCTTTGTAGATCTTATAAAACTCCCTTCACACAAATTAAAAAGGCCAAAATACATTAGTTCCACCAGACCTGCAAGCTGTCCCTTATTTGGCAGTTGGCAACTGTAATCGCTGATGAGCATAATAACCACAAGAATCAAAGCAGATGCAATTTAAACACATTAAAATATTACCAACAGCACAAAATAGCAGTGGAAAGTTGCAGTTTTTCGTTAAATCCGGAGATGACAGCTATGAGCTTTTGCTTATTAGCATTTTCTCAGCATTTCAACAGTTTAATTCTCTGAAGAAAACCACACCAAAACATAGTCTAGGTTAAATATTGGCTTTGCAGTTGTAAAAATGTATTTCCTGCTATGAATGTTACAGTATTGTCAAAGTAATTTATGTACAAAACCCAAAACCAGTGCAGTTGGCACATCGTGTACAATAATTTGTAAATCCTTTCCAACCTATATTCAATTGAATAGACTGCAAACACAAGATACTTAACGTTCGAACTGGTAAACTTTGTTATTTTTTGCAAATATTAGCTCATTTGGAATTTGATGCCTGCAACATGTTTCAAAAAAGCTGGCACAAGTGGCAACAAAGACTGAGAAAGTTGAGGAATTCTCATCAAAAACGTATTTGGAACATTCCACAGGTGACGAGGCTAATTGGGAACAGGTGGGTGCCATGATTGGGTATAAAAGCAACTTCCATGAAATGCTCAGTCATTCACAAACAAGGATGGGGCAAGGGTCACCACTTAGTGAACAGATGCGTGAGCAAATTGTCCCAACAGTTTAAGAACAACATTTCTCAACGAGCTATATCAAGGAATTTAGGGATTTCACCATCTACGGTCTGTAATATCATCAAAAGGTTCAGAGAATCTGGAGAAATCACTGCACGTAAGGGGCAGGGCCGTGACCTTCAAACCCTTAGGCGGTACTGCATCAAAAACCAACATCAATATGTAAAGCATATCACCACATAGGCTCAGGAACACTTCAGTAAACCGCTGTCAGTAACTACAGTGTGTTGCTGCATCTGTAAGTGCAAGTTAAAAACTCTACTATGCAAAGTAAAAGCCATTTATCAACAACACCCAGAAACGCCTGCGGCTTCGCTGGGCCCGAGCTCATCTGAGATGGACTGATGCAAAGTGGAAAAGTGTTCTGTGGTCTGACCAGTCCACATTTTAAATTGTTTTTGGAAACTGGACGTCGTGTCCTCCGGACCAAAGAGGAAAAGAACCATCCGGACTGATATAGGCACTAAATTCAAAAGCCAGCATCTGTGATGGTATGGGGGTGTATTAGTGCCCATGGCATGGGTAATTTACACATCTGTGAAGGCACCATTAATGCTGAAAGGTACATACAGGTTTTGGAGCAACATATGTTGCCATCCAAGCAACGTTCCCTCTAAGTTCCCTATGCAATTGTGCACTGCTCAAGCGTCTTCTGCGCACAGCAAATCTATGCCACGCACAAAATAAAATAAAAACATAAGCGCATAACAAATTTCGACACGACACGGACACGACAGAGAAAACAGTTTTCGTCATCATTGTTCAAATATTGTAACGTCTGTCGAGATGCTTTGAGGACGTGAATTCCATCGATCACTTTACTGAGCAAAACTCTTTATTGTCGGCCATAAGCACATCACCAAAACATTAGTAAAAAAAATGATATCTAGCAAAAGTGGTCATTTTCTGCAGTACAAACCAGACCAAAACCAACTTTGTTATATCAACAGCAGCCGCTCGCTCTTTCTCACTTGTGCCAACACATGCACATATGGCACTTAGCTAGTGATGCGTTTACAGCCACACAAAAAGTCGTACAACTCCAACACCACACATAAAGTGTAATTCCAGGTTGTTACACTATGATTAACCAATCAAATGTGTGCTTATTCTAGTGTCATTTATTAGGAATCTTAATTTATAAATATTAATCATGAAATGTTAGTATATTAAATAAATACTAGTAAAAATATATGTTTTACAAACAGGAAGTTGCAGGAATGTACACATGATCCCCTGCTTACATCTCATTGTGCAACATGTGAATGTTTTAATGGGAACTAAATGCAATGTCTGAAAGGGGTACAAACTATTTCCAAAGCAGGACCTCCACCCAGACAAACAATACAAGTACACAGTTCATGAAAAACAATATTTTTTGTTATTGTCATTGTAAGTGGGCCGAAACACTTATATTAGAAAATAACCTCATGGAAATGACTGCTGTCATTTGATTATAATAATAAGAGAATGTTGTCTGTATATCTGTTGGCCCTGCGATGAGGTGGGGACTTGTCCAGGGTGTACCCCGCCTTCCGCCCGAATGCAGCTGAGATAGGTTCCAGCATCCCCCGTGACCTCGAAAGGGACAAGCGGTAGAAAATGGATGGATGGATGGAGATTTAACTTGTTATTTAGTCAAGTTTAGGACAGGTGTGCTGCTGGTGTAGCCACAGTGTGCACGTGTGATGTTGCTCACATGGACTCCACTGAATAATCAGGAAGTTTTTGCGTTTGCTCACACACATGAAAAATTACAGGGAACATTGCATCCAAGCAACGTCTTTTTCAAGGTCGCCCCTGCTTATTTCAGCAAGACAATGCCAAGCCACATTATGCGCGTGTTACAACAGCGTTGCTTCATAGTAAAAACAGTGCGGGTACTAGACTGGCCTGCCTGTAGTCCAGACCTGTCCCCCATTGAAAATGTGTGGAGCATTATGAAGCCTAAAATTCGACAACGAAGACCCCGGACTGTTGAGCAACTTAAGCTGCACATCAAGCAAGAATGGGACAGAATTCCACCTAAAAAGCTTCAAATTGGTCTCCTCTGTTCCCAAACGTTTACTGAGTGTTGTTAAAAGGAAAGGTCATGTAACACAGTGGTAAAAATGCCCCTGTTCCAACTCTTTTACCATTTGTTGATGCCATTAAATTTTAAGTTAATGATTATTTGCAAGAAAATAATTGGTTTCTCAGTTCAAACATTAAATATAATGTCTTTGCAGTCTATTCAACTGAATATAAGTTGAAAAGGATTTGCAAATCATTGTATTCTGTTTTTATTTACCATTTACACAACGTGCCAACTTCACTGGTTTTGGGTTTTGTACTTTCCTAGTATGATTGTGACAATTGTTACATAGCATATTGTCACGGCCCGGGCGCATACCAATGCGTATTCTTCAGTGAGCTCCGCAGAGCGCACCTCGGGACACGCCTACGGCCGCTCATCTCCTGCACGCATCACTCCGGCGGCAGCAAGCAGCTGCTTTCGATCAGTACTCAACGCACCTGTCGCTAATCAAAAGACTGCCTTCAAAAGCCTGCACAACTTGCTATCCGGGGCCAGAATGTAATCATCTGTTCCTGTACCTCTGCTTACGTTCCACATGACGGGCTGTGCATCTCGTCTTCCCCCTGTGATTCCCTGTTGGTCCTCTCTGGTTCTCGACCTCCCGCTTGGACACAGACCTTCTACGCCCCGCTTAGCCCCCGACTTCCTGCTTGTTTGACGGATCTATGAGCCTGCCCTGCCCCTTTTGGGCATGCCTCTCGCTCAACATTTACGGTAACACTCAACAGCTAATCTACACACATACACGGCGTGGCGAAGTTGGTAGAGTGGCCGTGCCAGCAATCCGAGGGTTGCTGGTTACTGGGGTTCAATCCCCACCTTCTACCATCCTAGTCACGTCCGTTGTGTCCTTGGGCAAGACACTTCACCCTTGCTCCTGTTGAGTGCTGGTTAGTGCCTTGCATGGCAGCTCCCGCCATCAGTGTGTGAATGTGTGTGTGAATGGGTGAATGTGGAAATACTGTCAAAGCGCTTTGAGTATCTTGAAGGTAGAAAAGCGCTATACAAGTATAACCCATTTATCATTTATTTATTATACACTCTTGGATTTTTGTCACACTCCATTCTCTAGTTGATTATATTATATTATTGTTTGCGTATTATATATGGTAATATATATAATACATACATAGAGTTATACTACGCCCCTTGTTGTCTGTGCCGTCTACTCCCCCCTGTACAAAACACATATGTTGTGCGCAGCTAGCAAAGTACCTAAAATTGATGCCAGTCTTGTCTTGTTCACCCAGTATGATTGTTGATCTCAGCTACGGGACGTGTCTAAAGAGACACTCTGAACGAAGCAGCACAGCTCTCCATACCAACATAGAACGGTCTTTATTGTCTCCAAACTCCTGGAGAGGTATCAATAAAACATAACGCCGACTTCTCTCTGAGTTTAAGACTTCCGATGGGGTTTGAATCCCTCGTGTGACGTCGGGAGGCTTTAGAAAAAAAAAGAAAAAGAGCACAGTTTTTTTTTTGATGTGTAAATTAATCAGCCGAGAGTATCTTCAGAACAAAAAGATCTGATGTTGCCTCTGGGATGCGCAGCCATCTGAGATTTCACGGTCCATATTTAAACGCATGTTTTGAAGAGTGCACTTCAACAGCCCATAATAAGCAACGGTAGTCTGGCGGTGTCTCATGTTTGCTTTCACCCCCCCCAGCCTAACACCGTATACACACCACACAATATCCCAATCCATGCCCTTGGCAAGAAAAATGTACATGAAAAAGTCCATGGAAATGAAGCATATACTCCAATAAACAACTTAAGCAGGTTTAAACCTTTCGAAAGAGTTGTCATGCAAAGGTTAAATCCCTCCTGTGCTATGTCTAAGTAGTGCGCTAGGGAGTGTGTTACACTCGAGCTGCATAGACAAAGGGACATTGGCAAAGTTGGTGGGGGTTGTGACCTCATTACAACTATGTCACGTTTTCATGTCTGGAGAGTTAGCACGAACACATGTTACTAGTTATTGTATTGCCCATTCTCAGCACTCAGACACCATATAGAAGTTGGTCGTTCCGGAAACGCCTTAAGGTTCGTTTAGACACAATCAAACGGATAAAATAGTGATTAATTTAGAGGTGAAAGGAAAACAAGTGTGTTAATACCTGTGCTGCTAACTCCAACGCATGTATATTTTAAGCAAGGGCTCACAGGGAGAAGCAAATACACAACCTTCTTTGTCATCTTTACAATCTTATATGTGTGCCGTTTCGACTTCTAATGTACAGAGTCATTTGTTTTTGTTGGCTTAACAGGAGCCAGACCAGGGGTCGGCAACCCAAAATGTTGAAAGAGCCATATTGGACCAAAATTTAAAATCTGTCTGGAGCTCCAAAAAATTTAAAGTGTCATAATGAAGGCAACACATGATGTAAGTATCTATATATTTGGGCGGTATAGCTCGGTTGGTAGAGTGGCCGTGCCAGAAACTTGAGGGTTGCAGGTTTGATCCCCGCTTCTGCCATCCTAGTCACTGCCGTTGTGTCCTTGGGCAAGACACTTTACCCACCTGCTCCCAGTGCCACCCACACTGGTTTAAATGTAACTTAGATATTGGGTTTCACTATGTAAAGCGCTTTGAGTCACTAGAAAAAAAGCGCTATATAAATATAATTCACTTCACTTCACTATATTAGCCTACTATCAAAGGCTGACACAAATCTTTGTTGATAGCAATGTGGAATTTAATTTTAATTTCACACATTTTTGCAACATTGGAAATCATTAGTAAAATGGGGGCTTCTCAGAGGATAAGATAACTTCTGGAAATTACTGGCTCAGAATGGCCAAAGGTATATGTGTGTGTCCAAGTTAAAGGAAACGGCAGGATGTCTTCTTCTAATGGATTTATTACAATCTTTGGCAAGCTGGGTAACGTTTGCTGTGGTCTGGAACAACATGGCACACAATGAGAAATGCAGCCAATATTACATACACATGATGTGTCATGAGACATGCAAATATAAATTAAATACGCAGAAGAAATAAGTAAAGGAACTTAAATGAGCTCAAATATACCTACAAACGAGGCTTAATGATGCAATATGTACATACAGCTAGCCTAAATAGCATGTTAGCATCAATTAGCTTGCAGTCATGCACTGACCAAATATGCCTGATTAGCACTCCAGCAAATCAGTAAAATCATGCACTTGTGTGCATTCACACACGGCATAAAATATTTGGTGGACAAAATGAGACAAAGAAGGAGTGGCATAAAACATGTCTTTCTGTGGCAACATCGGAGAAAGTTGTGCATGTAAACAAACTACGATGAGTTTGAGGATCGCTGAAATTAGTAGGACAAAACAGCGCTTGCCAAATACTCTCATCAGTGAAGCATGTATAACAAACTGTGGGATTTCTAACAATTAGGAAGGTTTGTGTCATGTCTGTTCTCCTACAGAAACCATAGTAAAACATTTTTAATTTTTTTTTTCCATTTTCACACATCTTTGAAAAAGCTCCAGGGAGCCACTAGGGCGGCGCTAAAGAGCCGCGGGTTGTTGACCCCCGAGCTAGACAGTTGTCATTTTATGAAAGCAACATTGTTCAAAATTTGGCCTGGTGGTCATTTGCTGCCCGCAGCTTAAGTCTACTTGACCAGAGAAGGAGAAAAAAATAAAGCGTCACATGATATCACATGACTATTAGCCACTGGTTGCCTTTTCACCTATAACACAAGGCTGGTTTTGTCCTACCACACCCAGTCGTTCTAGATCAGGGGTGTCAAACTCATTTTAGCTCAGGAGCCGCATGGAGGAAAATCTGTAAAAAAAATATCACTTACTGCTCAATGTCTGTTGTCATTAGGGTACTGACTGCTAGAATCTTGTTATATTCCCATTTAGGTGAAGAATGACTCATAATCGTTGCGGAGGAACGGGAAGGTGGAACCAAGCGTTTTTTTTTGTGCCGTTCTCGCCATTTCCGGGACTAAATTTGATGTAAAAGTTTACCAACTTGTCGGAATACTTCCTCAGCCTTCTTCTATCCATGTGAGAGGCATGATTTATGATCTAGAACAGGGGTGTCAAACTCATTTTAGCTCAGGGGCCGCTTGGAGGAAAATCTGTGCACACGCGGGCCAGACTATTGAAATCACGGCATTAAAACTAAAAAATAAAGACTACTTCAGATTGTTTTCTTTGTCTTACTTTGGCCAAAAATAGAAAAAAACACATTCTAAAAATAATACAATAAAAATATCGAAAAAATTACTCGGCAGGGGTAAAGTTTAGATCCATGAAGGAAATAAGAAAGTGAATGAACTGAATACATTTGCATATGCATAACAATTTGTTTTCTTTTGTATTATTATGTTTAGTAAATTAAGTAACGTTTATGACAACCTTTTCCCCAAACACAATATAGAATGTGAGATATAACAGGACACCACTGTTCTAGATGTTAACGCCTAACATACTAGATCTCTATGGCAAGGTGCAATTTCTAATTTCCCATTAATTATAACCGATTAATAACACCATGTTCCATTAATTAGCCCAAATCACGTTTGAATTATTTTCTAATGGATATATAAATAATCCATTTTCTAATTAAGACATATTATTTTCCATGGAAAAACAGCATTAAAGGAATGTCATTGTATTTTATTTTATTTTTAATTTTTTGTTCTGTCCAGCTTCGAATCATATTGTTGATGTAGATGCCCATATCGGCTGTAAAATAGAATGCCTTTTATTGTCACTATACACAAGTACAATAGGATTAAAAGCAACTCCAGTATGGGTGCGACAGTCTACAAACATGCAAAACATAGGAAGAAAAGAAAAGAAAAATAGTGCCAAAGGAGGTAAGGTGCACAGTCCTGTCCTGTTGTTTAAATATTATACTATATACTAGGGATGTCCGATAATGGCTTTTTGCCGATATTGTCCAACTCTTTAATTACCAAGACCGATATCAACCGATACCGATATCAACAGATATATACAGTCGTGGAATTAACATATTATTATACCTAATTTGGACAACCAGGTATGGTGAATATAAGGTACTTTTTAAAAAAATTAATAAAATAAATAAATTATAAACATTTTCTTGAATAAAAAAAGAAAGTAAAACAATATAAAAACAGTTACATAGAAACTAGTAATTAATGAAAATTAGTAAAATTAACTGTTAAAGGTTAGTACTATTAGTAGACCAGCAGCACGCACAATCATGTGTGCTTACGGACTGTATCCCTTGCAGACTGTATTGATATATATTGATATATAATGTAGGAACCAAAATATTAATAACAGAAATAAACAACCCTTTTGTGTGAATGAGTGTAAATGGGGGAGGGAGGTTTTTTGGGTTAGTGCACTAATTGTAAGTGTATCTTGTGTTTTTTATGTTGATTTAATAAAAATAAATAAATAAATAAAAAATACCGATAATAAAAAAAACGATACCGATAATTTCCAATATTACATTTTAACGCATTTATCGGCCGATAATATCAGCAGGCCGATATTATCGGACATCCCTACTATATACATATATACAGAAGCATTCAGACTGTGGGTGGAAAGTAAAAATTCCACACAGAGAGGTGCTAAACTATAAAAATCAGTACAAATTCACTTTACAAAAGAGAAGTGTGGGGTACTTCTCTTGTTGCCTTATTTGTAGTTGACTTTATTACATGGATGTATATTATTACTTGGTGCAGCCAGGCCGGAGCAGGAGGGGATAGAAAGAGAAAGAAAGGAAGACAGATGGGAAAATTGCAGGGACAAGTGGGGTATAAGACAGAGAGACAACCACAACAACAAACAAAACAATAACAATAACAACAATAACATCAGCAAATAGGATATGTACAAAAATGATGGTAAAAGTGATAGCAAAGAAGCAGTTAGTGAAATAAATATTAATAATACAGAAATGACAATGAACATTATTACACTACAAATGGAGCAATACAAATACCAATAAAAATAGCACTATTGATAATGAATAATAACAATAATTACCTCTATTATTAACAATACAATTGTTTCAAATGTAATAACATGAAGTATAATAGAAAGCAGATAAATGGAGGGGAAGAAAGAGAAGCCAACGATATTAACCTTGTAGATTGTTATAGTAACAATAGGTTAAACTTTGTCGGTGTGCCGTGTGTTACCCAGCTTCCCCTAGGGCAACAACGTGAATATATGTTTGATGAAACGTGATTATATGCATGAGTACTTGTATATGGAATGCCATTTTAAAGCCTGGACAAAGAAGATTTTGTTTTGTTTTTGCACAAACAAAAAACAGTCAATACAAATATAGCTAGCCAGTATTACCACCATAGACAAAACAAGGCAGGAACCTAACACACAATAATGAAGTAGATATTTAATTAGATAACAACAAAAAGACCTTCATGGTTTCTTTATACGAGGTAGCTTGATGAGCTGTAATTGAGACCAAATCCTACAAAAACTAAAAGTTCCACGACAACAAGCCAGCTGCTTATTAATTCAGCCATAAGTTTGTTTTTGGCTGGTGGGCATTATGGCCCCCAGTCCTGGCTCCTTTAGAGACTGTGTTGCAGTTTCCTCAAGCAAGAAAAAGCCTGCCTAATTGCTCTCCAATGAGCTGCTTGCACCGCAGCAATAGTGCAGGAATGTGAAAAGCAATATATTGTATAAGTGTATACCCACTGTCATTTACAATTATTGTATTGATTTGGCGCTACTTGTATAAGAATATTGCATTCGGCCTTATAATGCACACCCACATCAAACCTAACCATGGACACCGATACATAAAGTACACTACATTGTCAAAAGTATTTGGCCACCCATCCAAATAATCAGAATCAAGTGTCCTAATCACTTGGCCCGGCCACAGGTGTATAAAACCAAGCACTTAGGCATGGAGACTGTTTCTACAAACATTTGTGAAAGAATGGGCCGCTCTCAGGAGCTCAGTGATTTCCAGCGTGGAACTGTCATAGGATGCCACCTGTGCAACAAATCCAGTCGTGAAATTTCCTCACTGCTAAATATTCCAAAGTAAACTTTCGGCTTTATTATAAGAAAATGGAAGAGTTTGGGTACAACAGCAACTCAGCCATCAAGTGGTAGGCCACGTAAACTGAAAGAGAGGGGTCAGCGGATGCTGAAGCGCATAGTGCAAAGACTTTCTGGACAGTCAGATGCTACAGAGGTCCAAACTTCATGTGAACTTCCAATTAGCCCACGTACAGTACACAGAGAGCTTCATGGAATGGGTTTCCATGGCCGAGCAGCTGCATCTAAGTCATACAGGATGCAGTGGTGTAAAGCACGTCGCCACTGGACTCTAGAGCAGTGGAGACACGTTGTCTGGAGTGATGAATCACGCTTTTCCATCTGGCAATCTGATGGACCAGTCTGGGTTTGGAGGTTGCCAGGAGAACGGTACATTTCGGACTGCATTGTGCAGAGTGTGAAATTTAGTGGAGGAGGTATTATGGTGTGGGGTTGTTTTTCAGGAGTTGGGCTTGGCCCCTTAGTTCCAATGAAAGGAAGTTTACATGCTCCAGGATACCAAAACATTTTGGACAATTCCATGCTCCCAACCTTGTGGGAACAGTTCGGAGCGGGCCCCTTCGTCTTCCAACATGACTGTGCACCAGTGCACAAAGCAAGGTCCATAAAGTAATGGATGATGGAGTCTGGTGTGGATGAACCTGACTGGCCTGCACAGAGTCCTGACCTGAACCCGATAGAACACCTTTGGGATGAATTAGAACGGAAACTGAGAGCCAGGCCTTGTCGACCAACATCAGTGTGTGACCTCACCAATGCGCTTTTGGAAGAATGGTGGAAAATTCCTATAAACACACTCCGCAACCTTGTGGACAGCCTTCATAGAAGAGTTGAAGCTGTAATAGCTGCAAAAGGTGGACCGACATCATATTGAACGCTATGGGTTAGGAATGGGATGGCACTTTAAGTTCATATGTCAGTCAGAGCAGGTGGCCAAATACTTTTGGCAATATAGTGTATGTCGGTATTCATTAATGACAGTAATAATAATTAACATGTACATAACAGTATAATTGTCTGCCAAAGTACAGGTGGCACACTGCAAGTGTTTGTATGCAGGAAAAGAGTGCAAGTGAGAGAAAGTTAGCAAAAAAAGGAAAGGATTGCGGTGCCTCAAAGAGCGCGAATATTGAGTTCTTTAAGGCGAGCGCACTCCCGGTGGAACGATATTCAATTGAGCTGAGCCACACTGTAATATGGTTCTGGGTTTAATCTTCAGTGAGAAAGCGTGCAGCTAAGTGCCCTCCACTAACGCAGACGATCATAGCATTTCTTCAGGCATATTATGAACCACTGTGATTAGAGAACTTAAAATGCAAAGGCAACCCCTTGAAACTGAATGCATTTACAATCCCATTAAATGTGGAATTGTGTCTGTGGGCCAATGGTAAATCTGAAAGATGTTCCCCCTTTTTCTTTAATTTTTTTTTTATTAGCCTACATTTTGCTTTCGCTGCTTAGCTCCTTTACTAGCTCGTTGAGGCTTTGTAATGTGACAAACTTTCAAGGAAGTGGCTACAAATGACACAATTAAATAAGAATGACTGTTTCCATTTGTGTTGCGCTTCATTCTCACTAGGGAGGACGATGACAGGCATTATCCAAACATTTGGATGCATTGCTTCAATGATACATGTTATAGTGCAGTGTTTGTCAACCTTTTTTGGAGCCTAGGCACATTTTTGTTTGTTGAAAAAATGCGGAGGCACACCACCAGCAGAAAACATTAAAAATGTAAACTCGGAAGTTGATATTGACAGTAAAAAGTCATTGTTGCAATTGTTGGATATGAATTCAAACCGTAACCAACCATGCATTGTTATAGCTCTTGTCTTAAAGTAAGTGTCACACAAAAAATAAAAAAAAATAAGTAAAAGTAAAAAATAAAGTAAGTGTCACGACCTGTCACATCACGCCGTGACATATTTAGTGTCTTTCGCTCCTATTTTGGTGGATTTTACTGTTTTGTTGGTATTTTCCTGTAGCAGTTTCATGTCTTCCTTTTTAACGCTATTCCCCGCAC
Organism: Nerophis lumbriciformis; assembly: GCF_033978685.3. NCBI lineage: Eukaryota > Metazoa > Chordata > Actinopteri > Syngnathiformes > Syngnathidae > Nerophis > Nerophis lumbriciformis. Next base: position 25,478,208 of record NC_084560.2, read on the forward strand.
CTGCTTTGTTTTAGCAATCAAGACTATTTCAGTTGTACGGATGCTATCCTTCTTTGAGTGGACATTGTTGATTGTCACGTCATGTACGGATGTACTTTGTGGACGCCGTCTGCTCCACACGCTGTAAGTCTTTGCTGTCGTCCAGCATTCTGTTTTTGTTTACTTTGTAGCCAGTTAAATTTTAGTTTCCTTTTCCACAGCCATCCCTAAGCTTCAATGCCTTTTTTAGCGGCACTCGCCTTTTGCTTATGTTTTGGTTTAAGCGTTAGATACGACGTTTACGAAGCAATTAGGTACCTTACTTGCAATTACCACTGTTACTCTGCCGAGCTCGAGACAGCACCGACACTTAACAGCAGCACGGCAAGCAATGGCGGCAGTTTGTTCCCGCAGACGAGCGAGCTAAACCCCCTGGATGTCTTGGCTCACACCGTCCCGAAGATGATCAAGAGAAGAATATCGACCCTAGCTTCCCTGGCCTGCTGACATGAGGGTATGTCTACAGAATATATTAATTGATGAAAACTGGGCTGTCTGCACTCTCAAAGTGCATGTTGTTGCCAAATGTATTTCATATGCTGTAAACCTAGTTCATAGTTGTTAGTTTCCTTTAATGCCAAACAAACACATACCAATCGTTGGTTAGAAGGCGATCGCCAAATTCGTCCTCACTTTCTCCCGTGTCGCTGGCTGTCGTATCGTTTTCGTCGGTTTCGCTTGCATACGGTTCAAACTGATATGGCTCAATAGCTTCAGTTTCTTCTTCAATTTCGTTTTTGCTACCTGCCTCCACACTACAACCATCCGTTTCAATACATTCGTAATCTGTTGAATCGCTTAAGCCGCTGAAATCCGAGTCTGAATCCGAGCTAATGTCGCTATAGCTTGCTGTTCTTTCCGCCATGTTTGTTTGTGTTGGCTTCACTATGTGACGTCACAGGAAAATGGACGGGTGGTTAAAATCAGGCACTTTGAAGCTTTTTTTAGGGATATTGCGTGATGGGTAAAATTTTGAAAAAAACTTCGAAAAATATAATAAGCCACTGGGAACTGATTTTTAATGGTTTTAACAATTCTGAAATTGTGATAATGTTGCCCTTTAACGCTATTCCCCGCACCTGCTTTGTTTTAGCAATCAAGACTATTTCAGTTGTGCGGACGCTATCCTTCTTTGTGTGGAAATTGTTGATTGCCACGTCACGTACGGATGTACTTTGTGGACGCCGTCTGCTCCACACGCTGTAAGTCTTTGCTGTCGTCCAGCATTCTGTTTTTGTTTACTTTGTAGCCAGTTAAATTTTAGTTTCCTTTTCCATAGCCATCCCTAAGCTTCAATGCCTTTTTTAGGGGCACTCGCCTTTTGTTTATGTTTTGGTTTAAGCGTTAGATACGACGTTTACGAAGCAATTAGCTACCTGCTGCCACCTACTGATATGGAAGAGTATTACACGGTTACTCTGCCGAGCTCTAGACAGCACCGACACTTAACATCAGCACTTTATTTGCTGATTATAATTACTGGTTTGCATAAAATATTTTTAACCCAAATAGGTGAAATTACATAATCTCCCACGAGAAAAACACTGTATAATGTATCATGACATATAATGCGGCGCACAGAAATTAAGAATAAAGTCCTCCACTTGATTAATGATTTGCTTCTGTCAGGCTCTGTTGATGGTGTGCACAATTCATCTTCAACATCCTAGTATAAAAGAAAATATGCACAAAACCATCCCTGCACTGCATTTTAGAATGCAAGACAAAAGCAGATATGTAAATAAGAGTGTTTTTTTTTTTTTTTACACCACCATCTGCTAAATAGCCTCTCTCGATTTTAAAACAACCATTTAGTTATCATAAACTCTCTCTCTCTCTCACACACACACACACACACACACACACACACACACACACAACAACCTTGCAGTCCCAGTTAAAACTAATACTCTATTGTTGTGTGATAATCCATAGCGGCAGCACCGTTTGACCCCGTTCAATGCAATCCTACAAGGGGAAAAAAAATAAAAACACCTACGCAGCAGCTATAATCACCTCTGTTCTCATTAAAGTAAAAATCAGCCTACGTAACGTGTGCGTTTAAATAGTGGTGAAATAAGAAGCAACTGTTTATCAGCCTGTTTAATGAAGCAACCGCAATGCACTGTGCTCCTTTATTTACTTCATTAAAAGTACATTACAGCACACTGTTGCTTTCACAGGTTTGTTTCGTCGGAATGCACCGTCTATGACTCCTTGGATGGCGAAACAAGCCACTTGATATTCTTAGTGGTGAGTAGCGCAACTGTTGAGTGAAAGTGGGGTGAAAAGGCATGAGGCAATCCTAAACTGGATTAAACGTGGATTTTTAAATTATGATCGTGAGTGTCCCTCCCTAGATCATCATCAATCATGTTTTTGAAGTTGCGTTTTAATGATGTCATGAAAGTAAAACCTTACTCGTGGACATGAAACCGTTAATGACCTGCCCTAAACTACACTAGATGAGTACACCCTGTGTTTTAAAGTGTGTCGAAAGTAAGGTTGTACGGTATACCGGTATTAGTATAGTACCGCGATACCAGTTAAAGGGGAACATTATCACCAGACCTATGTAAGCGTCAATATATACCTTGATGTTGCAGAAAAAAGACCATATATTTTTTTAACCGATTTCCGAACTCTAAATGGGTGAATTTTGGCGAATTAAACGCTTTTCTAATATTCGCTCTCGGAGCGATGACGTCACAACGTGGCGTCACATCGGGAAGCAATCCGCCATTTTCTCAAACACAGAGTCAAATACGCTCTATTTTCCGTTTTTTTGACTGTTTTCCGTACCTTGGAGACATCATGCCTCGTCGGTGTGTTGTCGGAGGGTGTAACAACACGAACAGGGACAGATTCAAGTTGCACCAGTGGCCCAAAGATGCGAAATTGGCAAGAAATTGGACGTTTGTTCCGCACACTTTACCGACGAAAGCTATGCTACGACAGAGATGGCAAGAATGTGTGGATATCCTGCGACACTCAAAGCAGATGCATTTCCAACGATAAAGTCAAAGAAATCTGCCGCCAGACCCCCATTGAATCTGCCGGAGTGTGTGAGCAATTCAGGGACAAAGGACCTCGGTAGCACGGCAAGCAATAGTGGCAGTTTGTTCCCGCAGACGAGCGAGCTAAACCCCCTGGATGTCTTGGCTCACACCGTCAAGAGAAGAATATCGACCCTAGCTTCCCTGGCCTGCTGACATGAGGGTATGTCTACAGAATATATTAATTGATGAAAACTGGGCTGTCTGCACTCTCAAAGTGCATGTTGTTGCCAAATGTATTTCATATGCTGTAAACCTAGTTCATAGTTGTTAGTTTCCTTTAATGCCAAACAAACACATACCAATCGTTGGTTAGAAGGCGATCACCAAATTCGTCCTCGCTTTCTCCCGTGTCGCTGGCTGTCGTGTCGTTTTCGTCGGTTTCGCTTGCATACGGTTCAAACCGATATGGCTCAATAGCTTCAGTTTCTTCTTCAATTTCGTTTTTGCTACCTGCCTCCACACTACAACCATCCGTTTCAATACAAGCGTAATCTGTTGAATCGCTTAAACCGCTGAAATCCGAGTCTGAATCCGAGCTAATGTCGCTATAGCTTGCTGTTCTTTCCACCATGTTTGTTTGTGTTGGATTCACTATGTGACGTCACAGGTAAATGGACGGGTGTATATAACGATGGTTAAAATCAGGCACTTTGAAGCTTTTTTTAGGGAAATTGCGTGATGGGTAAAATTTTGAAAAAAACTTCGAAAAATATAATAAGCCACTGGGAACTGATTTTTAATGGTTTTAACAATTCTGAAATTGTGATAATGTTCCCCTTTAATCATATTCGGTACTATACCGCCTCTGAAAAGTACCCGTCCTCCAGAAAAAGGTGCTTTAAGACATGGCTAGCTAGCTAGCAGCTAAAGTCCAGCCCCAGTTGGCAGTGTTTTAGCTACTTCTAAATCACTAATCCTCACCTCCATGGCGACGAATAAAGTATGTTTCTTACAAGTATCATCCCTGCAGGACGAGAAATAGCTAAACATGCTTCACTACACACCGTAGCTTACAGGCGTCAAAATATAAACAAACACCGTTGGTGGATCTCCACCTGACATCCACTGTAATGATACCAAGTAATGTAGCGTATCTAGTCGATACTACTATGATTACGTCAACACAACATCTTCTTTCTTTTTTTTGTTTTGTTTTATTTATGTTTATAAACTCAGGAAATATGTCCTTGGACACATGAGGACTTTGAATATGACCAATGTATGATCCTGTACAACTTGGTATCGGATTGATACCCAAATTTGTGGTATCATCCAAAACTAATGTAAAGTATCAAACAACAGAAGAATAAGTGATTATTACCTTTTAACAGAAGTGTAGATAGAACATGTTAAAAGAGAAAGTAAGCAGATATTAACGGTAAATTAACAAATAGATTAATAATTCATTTTCTACCTCTTGTCCTTAATAATTTTGACAAAATAATAGAATGATAAATGACACAATATGTTACTGTAGCACATGTCAGCAGACTAGATTAGGAGCCTTTGTTTGCTTACTTACTAATAAAAGACAAGTTGTCTTGTATGTTCACTATTTTATTTAAGGACAAACTTGCAATAAGAAACATATGGTTAATGTACCGTAAGATTTTTTGTTAAAATAAAGCCAATAATGCAATTTTTTGTGATCCCCTTTATTTAGAAAAGTACCGAAAAGTATTGAAATAATTTTGGTACCGATACCGGTACCAAAATATTGGTATCGGGACAACACTAGTCGAAAGAAATGGCTCTTAAAAATATCACTTTCATCATCTTGTGGAATACAATCGGACCATGCTTGTGTCTGCAGCGATCACTTTGTAAAATGCTTGTTTTGATTTGTTTGAGAAATTTTCTGTTTCTCTATTATATATTACTAGTGTTTGAGAGAAGAACTCAACATAAAGAAAGGACAAGAGATCACATTAGCTTGTGTTCTTTTGTGGTTGCTATGCCTAAATATTACTACGAAAACCTGGTTGTGCAAATAAACTAACGTCATGTGATAACTAACGCCCTAGTAATAACTATTGTAATTGTTGGTCCAATTCATCATATTGTTGTGGTCGATTTTCATAACAGAAACTAAAAGTTTAGTTGTTGTGTTTATATGGGATTGGGATTGTACAAATACTGTACAATGTCTGTTGTCACTGGGATGCAGACTGTTAGGATGTTGATATATTCCTGTTGAGATGAAGAATTATTCATAATCCTCATAAAGAGTTTAAAAAAAACAACAAGGTGGGTACAAACCAGTGCCTTTTTTATGTCTTTCTCGCCATCTTTGGGTCTAAATTCACTGTCAAAATTCACCAACTTCTCCATTAATGTCTACTTTCACAAGCTCAGAGGCGATGCAGCGGCTCACCAGTTGAGCATGTCAAAACAGCAACATGAGGAAGTTGCCTCTCTCCGATCAATGCGCCGCTGAATGTAAGTCCTCAACGTTAGCGCTCATAATAACAATATCGCCGATACTTGGTTTATATTTAGGTCACAAAATGTAAATGGAGTATCCTTGGCACTTTTTGGATGGTTATTTATTGGGTTTTACGTTCGGAGTAAATGCAATTATAGAGGCAATGACATCATGGCACCGATTGGCCTCATTGTAAGCGAACGTTTATTTACGAGTTAGAATGCATTAAAAAAAAGACGTGTTCTTGTGTCGCATATAGATTGTGAATTATCGGCAATATTCTAACAAAAAGTGCAGTTACCCTTTAAGGCTTATTAGCAACAAAAATAGGTAGGTAGGTTTGTATTGTCATTGCACAAGTACAAAGTGTGAAGTGAAGTGAATTACATTTATATAGCGCTTTTTCTCAAGTGACTCAAAGCGCTTTTACATAGTGAAACCCAATATATAAGTTACATTTAAACCAGTGTGGGTGGCACTGGGAGCAGGTGGGTAAAGTGTCTTGCCCAAGGACACAACGGCAGTGACTAGGATGACGGAAGCGGGGATCGAACCTGCAACCCTCAAGTTGCTGGCACGGCCACTCTACCAACCGAGCTATACCGCCCCAACGAAACTTTAGCTGCCACAAATGATCGGAGGATGCGAGAAGAACTGTGGACACTTTGTGATTTGGATAACATCGGACTGTCTGCCCCGCAGGATGAATTCTGAGGATCAGTCATAGACAATTTAGAGTGAAAAGCAAATTTTATTATTTTCACTCGCATTAAACATTCTCACTTTGATTGTTTCCCTGGCTTCGAGACTCACCCGAAGGACAGTGCGGCGGACACAACAAACTCCTGTTGTTGTTGACTTTGGACTAGCGACTGCACGACATCAAGGCCGCGGAATAGAGACACGCGGCAGGCTTACACACACACATGCATCCACAAAAATATACGCCGCATACACATACCCCACCCCCATCCAACGCCCTTGACGCGAATCCCCTAGGGTTGATGGACGGATGGGCAGCGCCTGAAGAGCTGCAGCCAGCCACCATGGCCCCCCCACTCCCTCCCCTCTGTTGCAAATCTGGAGAAGTTGTAATATGTATATGTGCTTTGCCATGGAGGTTTTTTGTATTTTTTTACTCATCTTCCTCCAGCAATGACCTTTTTCCCCATATTTTACAGGGCGCCTTGTGGAGACCCATCAGCGTTCCTGTTCTGTAACCCTGTACACTGTTTGTTTGTCTAATCTTGAACGAGTTTGTGCTGAAAACAAAGTTTTGTTGTACTTGTGCAATGACAATAAAGACTTACCTACCTAAATAAAAATACAGTATGGTCAATATTTCTGAGTAATTCCCACCAAAAGAGTAATATTGGTGTAAATTTCAATTTGTTCCGATCCTAGCAGTGATGTTTCTATGATAACAACAACAATAGCAAGCCAGTCTTTAAAATTTCTCTTTGAAAAGAACGACTTCTCAAGATCCGGCTCCCTTCAAAGAGCCGTAAATCCCATCTCTATAAGCAACGACTATCAAAACAATACACTCTTTTCTTCACACACTGTGATTTTTTTTTCCCTGCGTCAATATTAATCACTGCGCCATGTTGGTATGCAGTGATATTCCCCACTTACCTTGCAGCCGAACCTACCGCCTTGCAGCCTGTTGTCTTGGTGGTGTGTTCAAGGGTATCTTTTTGAGGACAACACACAATGGCTAAATCCATTTTGTTCATGGTTTGCTGAAAATCTGCAAGGATGAAGCAAAAATGATGTCACCAAATATCGCAAGTTTGCCACTGGATTGATGTTTAAAGCTGCATTAAAATGACAAAGATAATAGTGTTCACATTTGAGAGGTATTATTGCAATGTTTCTTCTTGCAGTGGAGTGAAACTACACCGCATCCGCCTTACAGTATGCTTCCACAACCACACGTTCTCCGCATCGAGGAATCTACAAACTGTCAAACTGTATCAAACGCCGTTCATTTGGGGATTCCACCCAAGCGGTGCGAATTCCGCAGCAAAAGAAGAGGAATGCGGCACTTGTAAATCGCAGCTCGTACGCCACGTGTCCTCAATTAGCGTTGGCTTGGGCACGGTGAAATATGGAACATGACAGCTCCAGCACCTCTTACATGCACGCAGTGATAAACGTTGGATAATTACCTCCAACAACAGAAGAATGTTTATGTGTCCGCATGTTCGTTATCGCAACAACTCAAAGTGGTCGTGAAAAAGATTTGGATGAATTGTGGCATGTAGCGTCGTTATGACTCAAGGGCAACTTCTGATTGTGATTTGGTGCAACATGAACATGGCTCAGAAAGATTTAACGCGTCCTAAAGTTGCACAAAATGTCTGCGTTTAAACCGTCATCATGAATAACGTAAACTGGGCCCGTTTTGGCTTTTGTAAAGCTACTGTATTTTGCAAAATCATCTCTCCACAACGAGAGGTGTTAAGTAGGGTTGAGTATGGTTTACGCATTGTGAAATTGAAACCAGTACTTAAACAGTACCCAAATCAATACTTTCAACAAAAGAAAACATACAAATTTTGTACCAAAACAATTGCATTTTAATAGATTTTTGCGACACACAAGATAAACATAATAGTAATAATTTCTCGATAATGTAAATTAGTGTTGTTACAATACCAATATTTTGGTACCGGTACTGGTAAAGTAACTAAAGTTTGTCGCTACATCTGTAAGTGCAAGTTAAAACTCTACTATGCAAAGCGAAAGACATTTATCAACAACACCCAGAAACGCCGGCCTGAGCTCATCTAAGATGGACTGATGCAAAGTGTAAAAGTGTTCTGTGGTCTGACGAGTCCACATTTCAAATTTTTTTTGGAAACTGTGGACGTTGTCTCCTCTGGACCAAAGAGGAAAAGAACCATCCGGATTGTTAAAGGCGCAAAGTTCAAAAGCCAGCATCTGTGATGGTATGGGGGTGTATTAGTACCCAAGGCATGGGTAACTTACACATCTGTGAAGGCACCATTAATGCTGGAAGGTACATACAGGTTATGGAGCAACATATGTTGCCATCCAAGGATTGTTCTCATGGACGCCCCTGCTTATTTCAGCAAGACAATGCCAAGCCACGTGTTACAACAGCGTGGCTTCATAGTAAAAGAGTACGGGTACTAGACTGGCCTGCATGTATTCCAGACCTGTCTTCCATTGAAAATGTGTGGTGCATTATGAAGCCTAAAATACGACAATGGAGACCCCGGACTGTTGAACAACTTAAGCTGTACATCAAGCAAGAATGGGAAAGAATTCCACCTGAAAAGCTTCAAAAATTGGTCTGAAACAAGACTGCCAGGCCGAGGGGGAAAAAAACAAAAAAAAACAAGGCAGGTATAAATAACTTTCTGATTAGTGATCAGGAGCAGGTGAGCATGTCGAACTCTAATCAGAGGCAGGTGCAGGGAATCAGCACCCGTGGCAACGAACAAAACTAAAGAGGGTGCTGAAAACTGAAAATGACAATAAACTAAGGATATAACAAACTAAACATAGCATCACCCAGGCAACTGATCATGACAGGGAGGCTTGTAACAGCAACTTTTGCTTGCGATATAACAATTATCTCAGAGACAGCTCGTATCCCCAAAAACCTACCACTGTACTAGTTCAATTAATTCAGCACCCATATGAGGTACACATATTTACTTAATTTCACAGTATTTTTTTTTCACCGTTTACGTTGACACCATACCTATTAATACAGCATCAATACCCACTCCTCTTTTAAAAAGAAGAAAAACATGAATTGTAACTGGCGGTTATTCTTGTCTCAACTAGTTTGCGGTCCAAGGAAACACAAGAAATGAACCACTCTTCCATGCACAGCCAAAAAGATCACCTATGACTATCTCTTGGCTTCCCGATGAACTGGACTCCTAGATTATCTATTAATTTGACAATTCAATAATTACCGCAAATTCCTTTTTTTCTACGCTTTGAATCCTGCGGTTTAAAAAACAGTGTGGCTTATTTATGGATTTTTCTTCATAAGGTTTTGTGTTCAACAAAAACTTTTCATTGAACACAAGCAAAGACACTCGGTACGTGTCCATGCACTAAATTAATCCGATTTCTCAAATAGCTCGGCTCTAAATAGGCCTCCTAGAACCCATGGAAACACCTTAATCCGATTGTGTTCGGTTTTTTGAGAGACAGGACTAACACACCTGGGTTATGGGATTGAAAACCAGATCTCTCGAGTGGGTGTGTTAGTTTAGTTTATTGCGGATCCCCATTGGTCTACACCGCAGAGGAGACTATTCTTCCTGGGGTCCAGGCAAAAAACATCACACAATCACAAAACAAAAGATTACAATGCAGTACAACATGATAAATAATAATATTTTGTAATACAAAAATAGCAACAACAAAAAACTAAACAACAATAACTTGGAGTTTATATAATAATGTTTATACCAAAGATAAAAAAGAGCAAAAATAAAAATAGATATATATTTTTTGCAAAAATGAAACAAAGAACCAATGGCCTACAATATACACATTAGTGTACCAAAGACAAACAGTATTCTAAGTCAGTGTGTTTCAACCTTTTTTGAGCCAAGACACATTTTTTGCGTTGAAAAAATCCCGAGGCATACCACCAACAGAAATCATTAAAAAACTAAATTCAGTTGACAGTAAAAAGTTGTTGTCGCAATTGTTGGATATGACTTTAAATCATAACCAAGCATGCATCAATATAACTCTTGTCTCAAAGTAGGTGTACTGTCACCACCTGTCACATCACGCTGTGACTTATTTAGAGTTGTTTTGCTGTTTTCCTGTGTGTAGTGTTTTAGATCTTGTCTTGCGCTCCTATTTTGGTGGCTTTTTCTCTTTTTTTGGTATTTTCCTGTAGCAGTTTCATGTCTTCCTTTGAGCAATATTTCCCGCATCTACTTTGTTTTAGCAATCAAGAATATTTCAGTTGTTTTTATCCTTTTTTGTGGGGACATTGTTGATTGTCACGTCATGTTCGGATGTACTTTGTGGACGCCGTCTTTGCTCCACAGTAAGTCTTTGCTGTCGTCCAGCATTCTGTTTTTGTTTACTTCGTAGCCAGTTCAGTTTTAGTTTTGTTCTGCATAGCCTTCCTTAAGCTTAAATGCATTTTCTTAGGGCCACTCACCTTTTGTTTATTTTTGGTTTAAGCATTAGATACCTTTTTACCTGCACGCCGCCTCCCGCAGTTTCCGACATCTACAAAGCAATTAGCTACCGGCTGCCACCTACTGATATGGAAGAGTATTACATGGTTACTCTGCCGAGCTCTAGACAGCACCGACACTCAACAACAACACATAATTTGCAGACTATAATTACTGCTTTGCAAAAAATATTTTAACCCAAATAGGTGAAATTAGATAATCTCCCTTGGGACACCAGACTGTATCTCATGACACAGAGGTTGAAAAACACTGTTCTAAGTGACGAAAATGTACCATAATGAATAAAATATCACATAAAGTACATACAAAGTACATACAAAATCGAGATAATATAATTTACGCATGTGCCAGTCTCATATTACCCGGAAGCAGAAAACATTCAATCAAAACAGGCAGCAACTGGAATGAAAAAGGACACTTTATTTGCTTCACAAAATAAAAGAACAGAACATTTTGAAGTGCATCGATGAGAGGCAAAAAACCCCAAACAGGTTTACCAAGACAACAGAGGATGCGGCTACCGAACAAATAACGAGTGAGATGGAAGAGAAGTGGGTATATTAAAGGTAGAAAAACAGACCGTACACAAACCTCTTCACCCCGCATTTGTGCACTTCAAACTGATTAGCAACAACTCTGTATTCCACACAACTGGAGAGCTTGTCCACAGCATTAGCAACCCTCCAACCCTTTGGATCAGGATCGGGGCACAAACAGTCTTTTTTCTTCAGATTTAAAACTCCTTCCATCAATCCACAGAGCCTTTTGAATTAACTCTGAGATATTCAAAATGTCTTTCTTTGCTTCGGAGCTGCATCCGCTCTGATACATTCTTGAATGTAGCGTCATATTATATGATTGATTATTGCTATTTAACATCAGCATTGCCACTAGAGACATAATATTTGTAGTATCTGTCAATATTACAGCAGACATCAGCAGAACAAAACTTAGCTGTTAAGGTGTGACGTCATAGTCAACCGGAAAAGCGATACATTAATCCGCGCTAAAAGGAAATAAGCGCCCCCCAGTGTACGTGAGGTACACGGTGTATGACCAATAGTGGCATTAAAGAGTGTGCATAGGTACTGGGACTTGACATGTAGGTGTGAAAATACAAAAAAAACGGAACTATTTAGGATATCAGACTAATTTAGTGCATGAAAACGTAGGGACTGAAAATTTGTGTTATTGTCTGCGCCATCTTTTGGACGAGTTTGCTCACTGCAGGTGCTGCGGGATGGACGTCTATATATCCATCCCTCCATCTTCTTTCGCTTATCCGAGGTCGGGTCACGGGGGCAGCAGCCTAAGCAGGGAAGCCCAGAATTTCCTCTCCCCAGCCACTTCGTCCAGCTCCTCCCGGGGGATCCCGAGGCGTTCCCAGGCCAGCCGGGAGAGACAGTCTTCCCAACGTGTCCTGGGTCTTCCCCGTGGCTTCCTACCGGTCGGACGTGCCCTAAACACCTCCCTTGGGAGGCGTTCGGGTGGCATCCTAACCAGATGCCCGAACCACCTCATCTGGCTCCTCTCGATGTGGAGGAGCAGCGGTTTTACTTTGAGCTCCTCCCGGATAGCAGAGCTTCTCACCCTATCTCTAAGGGAGAGCCCCGCCACCCGGCGGAGGAAACTCATTTCAGCCGCTTGTACCCGTGATCTTGTCCTTTCGGTCATGACCCAAAGCTCATGACCATAGGTGAGGATGAGAACGTAGATCGACCGGTAAATCGAGAGCTTTGCCTTCCGGCTCAGCTCCTTCTTCACCACAACGGATCGATACAGCGTCCGCATTACTGAAGACGCCGCACCGATCCGCCTGTTGATCTCACGATCCACTCTTCCCTCACTCGTGAACAAGACTCCGAGGTACTTGAACCCCTCCACTTGGGGCAAGATCTCCTCCCCAACCCGGAGATGGCACTTCACCCTTTTCCGGGCGAGAACCATGGACTCGGACTTGGAGGTGCTGATTCCCATCCCAGTCTCTTCACACTCGGCTGCGAACCGATCCAGTGAGAGCTGCAGATCTTGGCCAGATGAAGCCATCAGGACCACGACATCTGCAAATAGCAGAGACCTAATCCTGCAGCCACCAAACCAGATACCCTGACTGCGCCTAGAAATTCTGTCCATAAAGGTTATGAACAGAATCGGTGACAAAGGGCAGCCTTGGCGGAGTCCAACCCTCACTGGAAACGGGTCCGACTTACGTCTATATATTCATATTTTTTTTATTTTAGTGCTTTGAACCAGAAGTACAAGTGCCAAGTTGTCCGAAACGTTTCTGCACACATGGGTTCTTCATTCAACAGACAAAGCAAGGTCTGCTCAGTGGCCTTGTGGTTAGAGTGTCCGCCCTGAGATCGGTAGGTCGTGAGTTCAAACCCCGGCCGAGTCATACCAAAGACTATAACAATGGGACCCATTACCTCCCTGCTTGGCACTCAGCATCAAGAGTTGGAATTGGGGGTTAAATCACCAAAAATGATTCCCGGGCAGCTGTGATTCAACTTAGTGAAAAATGTTGTCCATTTGTCGAAGGGGAGACAACGAGAATGCGGGCTCCCGTGGTCTAGGGAGTACTACGGAAAAAAGCGAATGCATTTGGATTGGCAAAGCAGACTATCAGTTATTGTCCGCCATGTATGTCGAGCGATTACTCAACGTCTAGTTTTGTACTCCATAACTATTGTGAAGCCATGAAGTGGTTGCGACCGTCAAGTACGACCGCCAATTTCAGCCTACAAGCACAGTGTCCTGACCAGATATCTCGATCCCTAGATTGATTGTTGTAAAATGTTCTTTATCACAATGTTTACTTCCACACGTCCATTAAAGATATGATTCATGTATGATGGCTCAGGTGTGATTCACTACAATAGTCTAACAGCTGCTGATGGTGAGGCGAGCAAGGTTTACCGTTAAAGGGGAACATTATCACAATTTCAGAAGGGTTAAAACCATTAAAAATCAGTTCCCAGTGGCTTATTTTATTTTTCAAAGTTTTTTTCAAAATTTTACCCATCACGCAATATCCCTAAAAAAAGCTTCAAAGTGCCTGATTTTAACCATCGTTATATACACCCGTCCATTTTCCTGTGACGTCACATAGTGATGCCAACTCAAACAAACATGGCGCATAGAACAGCAAGCTATGGCGACATTAGCTCGGATTCAGACTCGGATTTCAGCGGCTTAAGCGATTCAACAGATAACGCATGTATTGAAACGGATGGTTGTAGTGTGGAGGCAGGTAGCGAAAACAAAATTGAAGAAGAAACTGAAGCTCGGACTTTATTAATGAATTCTCAGAGTTCGTTGCTGATCTAGTGACGCACGCAGACAATATAATCATAATGGGGGACTTTAATATCCATATGAATACCCCATCGGACCCTCAGTGCGTGGCGCTCCAGACTATAATTGATAGCTGTGGTCTTACACAAATAATAAATGAACCTACGCATCGCAACGGCAATACGATAGATCTAGTGCTGGTCAGGGGTGTCACCACCTCCAAAGTTATGGTACTCCCGTATACTAAAGTAATGTCCGATCATTACCTTATAAAATTCAAAGTTCTGACTCATTGTCAACAAACTAATAATAATAATAGCTGCTATAGCAGCCGCAACATTAATGCCGCCACAACGATGACTCTTGCTGACCTACTGCCTTCGGTAATGGCACCATTCCCAAATTATGTCGGCTCTATTGATAACCTCACTAACAACTTTGACAATGCCCTGCGCAAAACCATTGATAGTATAGCACCGCTAAAACAAAAAAAGGGCCCCTAAAAGGCGCACCCCATGGTTTACAGAGGAAACCAGAGCTCATAAATTATCATGTAGAAAGTTGGAACGCAAATGGCGCGCGACCAAGCTTGAGGTTTTCCATCAAGCATGGAGTGATAGTTTAATATCGTATAAACGCATGCTTACCTTAGCTAAAGCTAAATATTACTCAAATCTCATCCGCCTCAACAAAAACGACCCTAAATTTTTGTTTAGTACAGTAGCAACGCTAACCCAACAAGGGACTCCTCCCAATAGCTCCACCCACTCGGCAGATGACTTTATGAATTTCTTTAATAAGAAAATTGAACTCATTAGAAAGGAGATTAAAGACAACGCATCCCAGCTACAACTGGGTTCTATGAACACAGATACAACTGTATCTACGACGGATACTGCAATACAAAATAGTCTCTCTCTTTTTGATGAAATAACATTAGAGGAACTATTACAGCGTGTAAGTGGGATAAAACAAACAACATGTTTACTTGACCCACTTCCTGGGAAACTTATCAAGGAGCTTTTTGTATTATTAGGTCCATCAGTGCTAAATATTATAAACTTATCACTTTCCTCTGGCACTGTTCCCCTAGCATTCAAGAAAGCGGTTATTCATCCTCTGCTCAAAAGACCTAACCTTGATCCTGACCTCATGGTAAACTACCGACCGGTGTCCCACCTTCCCTTTATTTCGAAAATCCTCGAAAAAATTGTCGCACAGCAGCTAAATGAACACTTAGTGTCTAACAATCTCTGTGAACCTTTTCAATCCGGTTTCAGGGCAAATCACTCTACGGAGACAGCCCTCGCAAAAATGACTAATGATCTACTGCTAACGATGGATTCTGATGCGTCATCTATGTTGCTGCTTCTTGATCTTAGCGCTGCTTTCGATACCGTCGATCATAATATTTTATTAGAGCGTATCAAAACACGTATTGGTATGTCAGACTTAGCTTTGTCGTGGTTTAACTCTTATCTTACTGACAGGATGCAATGCGTCTCCCATAATAATGTGACCTCGGACTATGTTAAGGTAACGTGCGGAGTTCCTCAGGGTTCGGTTCTTGGCCCTGCACTCTTCAGTATTTACATGCTGCCGCTAGGCGACATCATACGCAAATACGGTGTTAGCTTTCATTGTTATGCTGATGACACCCAACTCTACATGCCCCTAAAGCTGACCAACACGCCGGATTGTAGTCAGCTGGAGGCGTGTCTTAATGAAATTAAACAATGGATGTCCGCTAACTTCTTGCAACTCAACGCCAAGAAAACGGAAATGCTGATTATCGGTCCTGCTAAACACCGACATTTATTTAATAATACCACCTTAACATTTGACAACCAAACAATTACACAAGGCGAATCAGTAAAGAATCTGGGTATTATCTTCGACCCAACTCTCTCGTTTGAATCACACATTAAGAGTGTTACTAAAACGGCCTTCTTTCATCTCCGTAATATCGCTAAAATTCGTTCTATTTTATCCACTAGCGACGCTGAGATCATTATTCATGCGTTCGTTACGTCTCGTCTCGACTACTGTAACGTATTATTTTCGGGTCTCCCTATGTCTAGCATTAAAAAATTACAGTTGGTACAAAATGCGGCTGCTAGACTTTTGACAAGAACAAGAAAGTTTGATCATATTACGCCTATACTGGCTCACCTGCACTGGCTTCCTGTGCACTTAAGATGTGACTTTAAGGTTTTACTACTTACGTATAAAATACTACACGGTCTAGCTCCGTCCTATCTTGTCGATTGCATTGTACCATATGTCCCGGCAAGAAATCTGCGTTCAAAGAACTCCGGCTTATTAGTGATTCCCAGAGCCCAAAAAAAGTCTGCGGGCTATAGAGCGTTTTCTATTCGGGCTCCAGTACTATGGAATGCCCTCCCGGTAACAATTAGAGATGCTACCTCAGTAGAAGCATTTAAGTCCCATCTTAAAACTCATTTGTATACTCTAGCCTTTAAATAGCCCCCCTGTTAGACCAGTTGATCTGCCGTTTCTTTTCTTTTCTCCTCTGCTCCCCTTTTCCTTGAGGGGGGGGGGCACAGGTCCGGTGGCCATGGATGAAGTGCTGGCTGTCCAGAGTCGGGACCCGGGGTGGACCGCTCGCCTGTGCATCGGCTGGGAACATCTCTGCGCTGCTGACCCGTCTCCGCTCGGGATGGTGTCCTGCTGGCCCCACTATGGACTGGACTCTTACTATTATGTTGGATCCACTATGGACTGGACTCTCACAATATTATGTCAGACCCACTCGACATCCATTGCTTTCGGTCTCCCCTAGAGGGGGGGGGTTACCCACATATGCGGTCCTCTCCAAGGTTTCTCATAGTCATTCACATCGACGTCCCACTGGGGTGAGTTTTTCCTTGCCCGTATGTGGGCTTTGTACCGAGGATGTCGTTGTGGCTTGTGCAGCCCTTTGAGACACTTGTGATTTAGGGCTATATAAATAAAGATTGATTGATTGATTGATATTGAGCCATATCGGTTTGAACCGTATGCAAGCGAAACCGACGAAAACGACACGACAGCCAGCGACACGGGAGAAAGCGAGGACGAATTCGGCGATCGCCTTCTAACCAACGATTGGTATGTGTTTGTTTGGCATTAAAGGAAACTAGCAACTATGAACTAGGTTTGCAGCATATGAAATACATTTGGCAACAACATGCACTTTGAGAGTGCAGACATCCCAGTTTTCATCAATTAATATATTCTGTAGACATACCCTCATCCGCTCTCTTTTCCTGGGGGTCTGGCGGCAGATTTCTTTGACTTTATCGTTGGAAATGCATCTGCTTTGAGTGTCGCAGGATATCCACACATTCTTGCCATCTCTGTCGTAGCATAGCTTTCGTCGGTAAAGTGTGCGGAACAAACGTCCAATTTCTTGCCACTTTTGCATCTTTGGGCCACTGGTGCAACTTGAATCCGTCCCTGTTCGTGTTGTTACACCCTCCAACAACACACCGACGAGGCATGATGTCTCCAAGGTACGGAAAACAGTCGAAAAAACGGAAAATAACAGAGCTGATTTGACTCGGTGTTTGTAATGTGTTTGAGAAAATGGTGGATTGCTTCCCGATGTGACGTCACGTGACGTCATTGCTCCGAGGGCGTATAATAGAAAGGCGTTTAATTCGCCAAAATTCACCCATTTAGAGTTCGGAAATCTGTTAAAAAATATATGGTCTTTTTTCTGCAACATCAAGGTATATATTGACGCTTACATAGGTCTGGTGATAATGTTCCCCGTTAAAAGAAATGTGGCAATAGTCTACATTGAAACACAGGGTAAGGATGCACTTCCAGGTCAGAGGAAGTCTAGTATTATTCTGCTCAACCCATTAAAAGTCCAGAACATTACGAGATAAATTAATATCACACATCAATAGGGTTGATTGGTAATTTTGCCCATTGCCGTTTTAAGTCAAGTCCAGCGTTTATTATGACACGGCGTTCCAAAACGACACATTCTATTCCCCCTGTGAGCTGACTCTGAGAAAGAAGAAGATTGCGAGTGAAAAGCTTTTACAGTAACATTGCCCCAACCAAAAAAAAAAAAAAAAAAAGGGGAGAGAAAAAACACGCCGCTGTCAGCTGCAGCCTCTTCCACTTGACTGTGCGTCTCTGTGGGCTTTTTCCCCGACGCTTCACTTCATTATTGTCAAAAGTCTTTGTGTTACGTCGTTAGCGCGCGCACGCCGTGACTGATGGCCGATCACTGGCAGCCAAATGGACACAATCTGTCATCATTAAGACGTATCGCTGATGAAGATTTATACGTGACTTTTTTTTAATAGGGAGGAAAAGAACAATGGCAGAATCAGTGGATGCTTTGTGTTTGCCATTCCTTTCAAATACTTTTCTCTGACAGCAGTACAAAAAAATAGTTTTTTTTTTTTTTTTTAGTGGGGAAGAACTGCCTAAATATAATAAGCACCTCTCGATATTTGACAGAATGCCTTTTGGAAAGCCTGTACCAGTTCCAAGAACTGTAGTTCACATATTACTGCACTCTTTTGCATATCATTTAGACTAAACTACAAAACTAATATGTTGTACCAAGCGCTAGCATTAGCACAAATATGTAGAAAATAAAGCTATCATTAACCTAGATCAAGGGTGTCAAACTCATTTTAGATCGGGGGCCACATGGAGAAAAAAATCTACTCCCAAGTGGGCCCCGGACTGGTAAAATCAAAGCACGATAACTTAAAAATAAAGACAACTTCAGATTTTTTTTTGTGTTTAAAAAAAGAACAAGCACATTCTGGAAATGTACAAATGTTGTTGTTTTTTTTTTTACACTTACATGTTGCAATTTATAGTATTCTATCTGTATTTCTCGTTATTTATACTTTCTGAATAAATTATGTGATAATGTTCATCAGTCAACTCATTGGTGTTAATCTATCAAGATAAAAAAATGAAATCTAAATCAAATTACAGGATGTACTTATGTACTAACATCATGTGTTGTTGTTTTTTTTTTTTTACATATATAGCATAATCTACATAATCTACTATAATCTTTTTTTTTTTGCTTACGGGGGCCACATGGGAGAAAAATGCATTTCCAAGTCGGCCGGACTGGTAAAATCACGGCATGATAACTTAAAAACAAAAAAAACTTCCGATTGTTTTCTTTGTTTAAAAATAGCACAAGCACATTCTCAAAATGTACAAATCATAATGTTGTTGTGGTTTTTTTTACACTTACATGTTGTAATTTATAGTATTCTACCTTTATTTGTCGTTATTTATACTTTCTGAATAAATTATGTGATAATGTTCATCAGTCAACTCATTGGTGATTTATTTTCAATTTATCAAGATAAAATTTTTTTATCAAAACAAAATTACAGGATGTACTGATGTACTAACATCATGTGTTTTTTTTTTTTTTTTTTTTACATATATAGCATAATCTACATAATGTAGTATAACAATCTTTATTTTTTTACTTACAGGGGCCACATGGGAGAAAATTGCATTTCCAAGTGGGCTGGACTGGTAAAATCACGGCATGATAACTTAAAAATAAAAAAAACTTCCGATTGTTTTCTTTGTTTAAAAATAGCACAAGCACATTCTCAAAATGTACAAATCATAATGTTGTTGGGTTTTTTTTTACACTTACATGTTGTAATTTATAGTATTCTACCTTTATTTGTCGTTATTTATACTTTCTGAATAAATTATGTGATAATGTTCATCAGTCAACTCATTGGTGATTTATTTTCAATTTATCAAGATAAAAATTTTTTATCAAAACAAAATTACAGGATGTACTGATGTACTAACATCATGTGTTTTTTTTTTTTTTTTTTACATATATAGCATAATCTACATAATGTAGTATAACAATCTTTATTTTTTTACTTACAGGGGCCACATGGGAGAAAATTGCATTTCCAAGTGGGCTGGACTGGTAAAATCACGGCATGATAACTTAAAAATAAAAAAAACTTCCGATTGTTTTCTTTGTTTAAAAATAGCACAAGCACATTCTCAAAATGTACAAATCATAATGTTGTTGTTTTTTTTTTTACACTTACATGTTGTAATTTATAGTATTCTACCTTTATTTGTCGTTATTTATACTTTCTGAATAAATTATGTGATAATGTTCATCAGTCAACTCATTGGTGATTTATTTTCAATTTATCAAGATAAAAAAATGTAATCAAAATCAAATTACAGGATGTACTGATGTACTAACATCATGTGGTTTATTTTTTTTTTTTTTTACATATATAGCATAAACTACATAATCTCTTATAATATTTTTTTTCTATTTACGGGGGCCACATGGGAGACAAATGTAGTCCCAACTGGGCCGACTGGCAAAATCACGGCACGATAACTTAAAGATAAAGACAACTTCAGATGGTTTTCTTTGTTTAAAAATAAAATGATATTTAAGTGAATATAAATGAATATTTAAAATCATATTTAGGCCTTTTTTTCTTCTTTTTTTTTTTTATACACAAAACCAAATAATTATCTATTTTTATTAACCAAATATATCAGGGGTCCATCCATCCATCCATTTTCTACCGCTTATTCCCTTTGGGGTCGCGGGGGGCGCTGGAGCCTATCTCAGCTACAATCGGGCGGAAGACGGGGTACACCCTGGACAAGTCGCCATCTCATCGCAGGGCCAACACAGATAGACAGACAACATTCACACTCACATCCACACACTAGGGCCAATTTAGTGTTGCCAATCAACTTATCCGCAGGTGCATGTCTTTGGTGTCAAACTTATTTTAGATCGGAGGTCACATGGTAGAAAAATGTACTCCCAAGTAGGCCGGACTGGCAAAATCACGGCACGATAATTTAAAAATAAAGACAACTTCGGATTGTTTTCTTTGTTTAAAAATAGAACAAGCACATTCTGTACAAATCATAATGTTGCGGTTAATAATTTATTTGTCGTTATTTATATTTTCTGAATAAATTATGTGATAATGTTCATCAGTCAACTCATTGGTCTATCAAGATAAAAATATATCAAAATCAAATTACAGGATGTTATTTATGTAGTTTGATCATTTTCCTCGACTGATGTACTAACATGATGTGGTTTATTTTGTACATATGTAGCATCATCTACAAAGATACAAAGAATTGCTATTGTGACATCCAGTGGACACATTTAGAACAGCAGTTTCTTTCATTAAAAAATTTCGGCTCATTGTTTTTACTTAGCAAACTCATCCCGCGGGCCGGATAAAACCTGTCTGCGGGCCTTACGTTTGGCACCCCTGACCTATATAGATGAAAGCTTAGATTTAGTGAAAGCAATCGATATTAGCATTAGCGT
Source organism: Nerophis lumbriciformis (assembly GCF_033978685.3). Taxonomy (NCBI): domain Eukaryota; kingdom Metazoa; phylum Chordata; class Actinopteri; order Syngnathiformes; family Syngnathidae; genus Nerophis; species Nerophis lumbriciformis. The sequence goes on from NC_084560.2 coordinate 25,499,598, forward strand.
TACGTGTTACCAGCCCCTTGATAGTTAGCATTAGCAGAAGTACTTTATTTTATACTATACTACCAGGTATGTCAGGGATGTAAAAATGGGAAAAATGTATACCACATTTATCATGATCAAAATTATCACTGTTATCATTTTCGCACGGTATTTTTGAATGTGATCATGCACACGCACTAAAATCTTTTTTTTTTTTTTAAATAATTAAAATAAATGTGTCTTTGGATCTTACCGTTGAGTTATTTTATCCGTTGAGTGGGTAATTGAGGACGAGGGAGACAAGCTAGAAAATGGATTGATAGATGGATAATTTACAATGAAAGAAGGCATTGGGTGTCAATACTGCATCAAGTCAGTTGTCACGTCATCTTCAAACAGTGTCATGTGTGACGTGGGTTACACTGGAATTGCTATTGCGACATCCAGTGGACACATTTAGAACGGCAGTTTCTTTCAGCAGCTAATTTTTTATACTTAGCAAAGTCATTTTCCGTGCCGCGGGCCGGACTAAAACCTGTCCGCGGGCCTGATACACCTCTGATATAAATAAAGCCATGCAAATAAAAATACACGTCATATGTATGTTTTTGGTAATACATCATTTTAAGCGACATAAAAATCGGAGGGGCCATTTGGTAGAAGGGATCTGAACCAAAAAACAACTCCCTTAAAAGAGCCAAAAATCCACGCACAAGTTAGCATTTGAAGGATAAAGTAATTTGACAGAGCGCTGCATGGTTAGCATTAGCCTAAGGACCACGATCCTCAGAAACAAAACCTTATACTTTTGAGGAAGCGATAACACAAATATGACACGCTTTAGAGACTACGCTAAAAGGCAGAGGTGTGGACTCGAGTCACATGACTTGGACTCGAGTCAGACTCGAGTCATGAATTTGATGACTTTAGACTCGACTTTACAAAATGTAAAAAGACTTGCAACTCGACTTAGACTTAAACATCAATGACTTGTGACTTCACTTGGACTTGAGCCTTTTGAATTGACATGACTTGACATGACTTGCTACTTTCCCCAAAATCCAAAGCTTAAAAAGTTATTTGGGAGCGCTCCGTATTTTTCATTTTCTTCGTCTGTCTATCAGCGTGTTATTCCTGTCAGCTGGTGTGCTGTCAGTACAACAGCCAATCAAATTAGATTTACGTTGTTTTCATCACACAGCATTCATCCAATCAAATTGCAGGACAACCAATGAACAATTGTTCTTTGGTTGTCCTGCAATTTGATTTGAACTCTTAAGAATTGTCCAACAACGTGCCAGTGATAAACAATTATGTTAAAGTTGGTTTCGTTCGGGTATAAAAACTACGACTTGGTCAACAAAAAACGAATTGCCGTTTGCAAATCACGCAGTTCGAATATTACAGACGGAGACGCAACAACTTCCAACTTCGTTCGACATTTGAAGTTGCACAAAGAAGGGTAAGTTTTGAATGTAAGATAACGTTTATTGGCTAAGTAACGTGACTTTTATTTGCTGTGTAGTTAAATCAGTGAGGCTGCAAACTCACTGCTAACGTTATAACCATAGACATCTTATTAGTAGACGCAGCATCGAGCGCTACTGCCTACTGGCGCAGACGAGGCGCGTGGCCGCCATCTTGGAGTGGTGATCCGCTCCACTCAGTGCAATTAATTTGGCAGGAGCAATGAACTGTCAGCGCATTTAATTCATTTTACCTCACTGAATACCACTGATTTTCACCCCTTTTTTTGTCATACGTGTAGCTATGATAACAGACACATGTTTTGGCGTGTTTTATTATTCATAGTTTGCTTAACAGTAATATAATATTCTTATACGCTTAAGTGACCAGACGTCCGAGATCAAAACTGGGAATATAATCCCAGAGAAGGGGGAAAAAAACGGTAAACTATTTTTAAGTTGAAGAAACAATATGATTAGGTTATATATACATATGTGTGTATCCTACATAAACAATGTATGAATACATTAGATATCTATATATCTTAGGGACCTATAGACTGTATCTCTGTTGCTTCAGCAGCAGAGAGTTTATTCTGTCTTGACACTTTGTATTGATATTTTCTATTACATTCTTCCCTTAAATGATAATGTTTGCAGTGATTGTTTTATATGTATTATTTTATGTAAGTCGCTTTGGATAAAAGCGTCTGCCAAATACTTAAACATATATAAACACCTGAAAGTCTTCATATCAGCTAAAACCACCAATCTGTTTCACTGGATTCAGAATAAAACCAAATTCTGTTTAACCCAACAATGTTAGTATTTGAATATTGTTACTTGAAGACTGATTCCTGGTTACAATTATACTGTTAAGAAAGTATTGTCTTATACTTTGCCTAAAATGAGAATGCATCATAATCAGTAGTGGCTGGTGAATTTTGTTTTAGGTGGGGCTGAAAGTTTGTAAACCAAACCCCTGTAGGGGCGTCATCCTCCCCCAGAAGATTTCTTTGTGATTTTCACATACAAATATTGAAGATCTTTGATCCTTCTCAACTCTGTGGTAATATTATTTTCATAAAAATACAACCAATAATACGTTAATGTTAAATCTTACTTGTGAAAAGTAATCCCCCAATTCCTATTTTCAACAGTCCGATTATTTGAGCAGGAAAACGCTGAACACCATCTTTGTTTTCTACCTTTCAACTGTCAGTTTAGGCTGCTCGCCGGCTCCTCATCAGCACTTCAAGATGGCGGGCAAATTGCTCACGTCACAGCAACCAATGCTGCGTCTACTTATAAGATGTCTATGGTTATAACGTCATTGCAAACACGGCAATCTGTTGCGTCCACTGCAGTTTGCTACCTTATTCATACTTTTTGTCAAGTGATTTTTTTTTAAGCAGGGTTGCATGAGGTACCTACACATAACGTTACGTTAGTCAATGTATCACACACAGTAACGTAACGTTAGTCAATGTATCACACACAGTAACATTACGTTAGTCAATGTATCACACACAGTAACATTACGTTAGTCAATGTATCACACACAGTAACGTAACGTTAGACGGCAGTCAGCAGCACCGCGTATTTTAGCCACCTACAAAAAGACAAACATAGTCAAATAAAGGTCAGTTAAAATGTATACTATATTAAGAATATGTGTACATATTGCATAGGGTCCTGACATCTAAAAAGTACAACTCTGTTCATTGTTATGTTCATATATTTGTTATGTTTTTCATGTGTACGCACACATAAACACACATACAGTATGAGATGAGATCAATGAGATAAGGTAAGAACAGGATAGAAACTGCTGTGGAACTAGTTACAATGCAATATGCCATGGAAATACAATGTTAACACTTTTGTGCAAATAAGTACAGTTGCACTTGTTTTTTTTCAAATGTGTTTATTCTGTAAAGGAATGAGTTACATGTTTAAAATGACTGGTTAATAGTGCTATTTTGAAGTGCAATGTCAGCACTATCTTTTTCCCTGCAATTTCAAATGCACTTGTTTTAATAAATTAATACAGCGTTTTAAAAGCATACACAATCTGTGTAAATATATTAGTCTGTGGTTAAATGACTTGAAAGGACTCGAAACTCAAAATGCAGGACTTGGGACTTGACTTGAGACTTTCCAGTCTTGACTTTGGACTTGACTCGGACTTGCCCTGTCTTGACTCAGGACTTGACTCGAGACTTGAGGGTAAAGACTTGAGACTTACTTGTGACTTGCAAAGCAATGACTTGGTCCCACCTCTGCTAAAAGGCGCAAATAGCATAAGCAATGGTAAACAAACAATATTATCTTACTAGACAGAAGCTATTGTGCTAATGTAGCCAGCATAAAAAAATACTTCAAAAATACCTTTTATGAAGCTAGTGGCCACACTGTAGCTAGCATTAACATTAACACACATATCACTCGCCTCAAAGACGAAGGGCATTAGCACAAATATTACAAGCATAGATTGAACAGTAACTAGCGGTAGCATACACAAGCTAAAGTTAAAGGCTTTAGAATCTACTGTATGACTGAATTCCATACTTAAACATGCGTTCCATTACAAATAACTTACCACTTCTTTAGTTCGCAGTTCACATTTTGGTAATATTTTAGCAGAATGTATGTCTCTAATTGAACACTTAGCTCAGGGGTCCCCAGGGTCCAAAATCCGGTCCGCTGGAAGTCCCAAGTTTAAATGTTTTATTTATTTATTTTTTATTATTATTTTAAAAAATCTGTCCTTTCTAATCCATTTTCTACAGCTTGTTACTCCCGGTGTCTCCTAGCCGCTCAGGCAAATCATATGGTCGAAAATACATTTTCAGTCGATAACGGAACATCAAGTGCACACTTTTTCAGTCAATTAGTGCGCAAGGTATATATATATATATATAAAGATATATATATAAACCCCGTTTCCAAATGAGTTGGGAAATTGTGTTGGATGTAAATATAAACGGAATACAATGATTTGCAAATCTTTTTCAACCCATATTCAATTGAATGCACTACAAAGACAAGATGTCTGATGTTCAAACTCATAAACTTTTTTTTTTTTTTTTGCAAATAATAATTCACTAAGAATTTCATGGCTGCAACACGTGCCAAAGAAGTTGGGAAAGGGCATGTTCACCACTGTGTTACATCACCTTTTCTTTTAACAACACTCAATAAACGTTTGGGAACTGAGGAAACTAATTGTTGAAGCTTTGAAAGTGGAATTCTTTCCCGTTCTTGTTTTATGTAGAGCTTCAGTAGTTCAACAGTCCGGGGTCTCCGCTGTCGTATTTTACGCTTCATAATGCGCCACACATTTCCAATGGGAGACAGGTCTGGACTGCAGGCGAGCCAGTAAAGTACCCACACTTTTTTTTACGAAGCCACGCTGTTGTAACACGTGCTGAATGTGGCTTGGCATTGTCTTGCTGAAATAAGCAGGGGCGTCCATGAAAAACATGGCGCTTAGATGGCAGCATATGTTGTTTCAAAACCTGTATGTACCTTTCAGCATTAATGGTGCCTTCACAGATGTGTAAGTTAACCTTGCCTTGGGCACTAATGCACCCCCATGCCATCACAGATGCTGGCTTTCGAAAACAGTCTGGATGGTTCTCTTTCCCTTTGGTATATATATATATATATATATATATATATATATATATATATATATATATATATATATATAAATACAACCCGGCCCCCAGCCAAATTGTTTTAACCTAATGCGGCCCCCGAGTCAAAAAGTTTGGGGACCCCTGACCTAGCTTTTTCCCGTCTACATAAAGTATGGGCGGAAATGGCTTCAAAATAAAAGTCCACTTTTTCGAGAAAAAAACCCCCACTGTATATTGTTTAAAACACATGTGTAGAACTTCACGGTAAGTTGACAAATACATGTTTTGCGGAACAAAATAAGTGTTGAAATTAATGTTGAATGAGGTGGACGTGGTCAGGGTCAGAGTAATGTTCGTCACTGTGGAGGTGTCTGTGTAAAGGCCATTGATTGTCATCCTTTAACAGTCCACCTATTACACTTGAAAAGCTGCAGTTCTATTCATCGCTGTCCTCTCGCCGCTGCAGCATTGGACCCAAACGGCTATTGGCAACTGGCTTCTATTCAGCAAAATATACTTGAATTAATTTCCAATAAGCACGTGCGAGTGTCAGAAAAAATGTCCTTTGATAGAAATGCCTGCTTCAATAGCTAATGGTTCTTCATTTCTATAGATGTCAGCCAAATCACATCTGTTTTAATAATTTAAAGGCCTTTAAACTGGTGTATGTCCTTGGAAAAATAGGTTTTATTATATTGATTTTTTTTTTCAGTTGTTTTGATGTAGTTGTAATATTTATTGTCAACTTGTATTGTATTTGATTTATATTAATCATGTTTGCATTTATGTATTAGTATTTTGTGTATTTATTTCACATATACCACCATTGTATGTTTTTACATGATTTAATATTAATATTGTTTTATTATTTCATTTCATTATCACATATTTTGAGGGTTTTTTCATGAGTGATTTCTCTGATGGCTTTTTTCTTGTCCAACGTCACAAATAATTGGGCACCACATATGTTGCCTAGCAACAAACGGCCTTTAAGAAGTGATGGTCGGACGAAAATTTCTCGACGCTTCAATACATGCTTCGGAACAAGACTCCACCTGCTGGTCACATGTATTTTTCGGACGATAAGACTCACTTAAAATTATTTCATTTTCTCAAAAATTGACATTGCGCCTTAGAACCTGGTGCGCCGAATGTACGGAATAATTCTGGTTGTGCTTACCGACCTCGAAGCAATTTTATTTGGTACATGGTGGAATTATAAGTGTGACCAGCAGATGGCACTCACACATAAGAGATACCTGTAGACTGCTATATGACGCCAGTAAACATCAAAATTTTAAATGTCCCTTTGAAAATAAAGAACATTACACACGGCACTCAAATATCTGTCAACATGTTTTAGTACGACTTTGAAGCCGGTGCCTACTGTAGTCAGAGATACAAGTAGTACTATGGTGTGTGTATAAGAACCGCAAAATGGCCCCAGTTGGCAGACATATTATCTGGCGTTGTGTTTCACAATATTATGCAAAACCAACTTTTCTTACCTTCCGGTACCTGCTGATGTGTATTTGAGATCTGCATAAGTCCTGAAAATGTGTGCAAGTCCGCCACTGTAGTCTGTAAGCTTCTTCTTGTTATGTGACATTCACCCGCTGCTGTTGCCATTTCTAATATAAAGTAGTGTAAAGTTCTAACTTATATCTCGCTATGGAAGCGCTAAAAACTACCCGTCTATTTGGTATACGTAATTCAGCCACGGAACTTTAGTTATTACAGCGTTCTGGTCGGACGTTTTTTCATGAGTAGATGTTGCTCCGTTATAGATTGAAGTAAAGTCTGAATGTCATTAAAACAGTTAGCTCCGTCTTTTGACACTTCTTCCACTCCCGTCCTTGCACGCTGCACCGCTACAACAAAGATGACAGGGAGAAGACGCTGCCGAAGGTGAGCCACGTAAATAAGACCGCCCACAAAAACGGTGCATCCGGAAGCGACTGTCAGAAAGCGACTTTGAAGATGATCTGTAAAACATCATCTATGCAACATTTTGACCAAAGAACCACCAATACATGTTATGTAGACCACAAGGAAGTGTTTTAAAATTTGAAAAAAATCATTTTAATATGATTACTTTAATGCGCCTTATAATCCAGTGTGTCCTAAGGTCCAGAAAAAAACTGTATTTCAACCACAGAATGTGTGATGCATTGAATTGTTGCGTCTGTCCTAGCTCTTGGAATTGACAGTGACCAACAGTAGATGTTTAACCGTTTTACTGGTTAAATTGATACAAGTTTAATAAAATATGTTTTATGTGTTGTATATGTATTGTGTGTTTGTATTTTGCCAACATGGTAGAATCGTATGATAGGGCAGGTTGTATAATGTTTTTTCTGTCACCTTGAGCAAATGGCATAAAGAGGAAGATGACAATATAACCTGGACAGTGATGTACAGTAGTGGTCCCCCACCTGAGTGTCCGCCCTGAGATTGGTAGGTTGTGAGTTCAAACCCCGGGCCGAGTCATACCAAAGACTATAAAAATGGGACCCATTACCTCCCTGCTTGGCACTCAGCATCAAGGGTTGGAATTGGGGGTTGAATCACCAAAAAATGTTTAACGGGCGCGTCTACCGCTGCTGCTTACTGCTGCCCTCACCTCCCAGTGGGTGATCAAGGGTGATGGGTCAAATGCAGAGAATAATGTCGCCACACCTAGTGTGTGTGTGACAATCATTGGTACTTTAACTTTAAATTGAACCTTTTTTGCACAACGGACCGGTTTAACGTAGGCATTATTTTCAGGGACCGGCTTTCCACTCACTATAACGCTGAATTAGTGGGAGCCCTGGACTTGTTTCTTTGCAATGAAATGCTGATGGAAACTGTCACATTTATATTTGATATGTTCATTAATGTGCATTGTATCATGTCATAAAGTTATAACAACTTCCTATGAGGAGTTGTATTGTACATCTATAAACAATCTTATTGGTGTGTCTGGGGCACAGGTGTCAAACTCAAGGCCCGCAAGCCAGATCTGGCCCTCCACGTCATTTTATATGGCTGGAAATAATATGGGTCAATAAAATACATTATATTTTCTTTCTTTACTTTCTTATTTTCTTACTAAAGGTATTATGTTTTTTTTCTCGTTTGACAGGGGAAAAAATGCGTGTCAAATATTGCAACAAATATTATATTATCTAACTTTGTCGGTGAAAATCCAAATAAATACTTAAATATCTGCTTAACTTATGGTTTCGAAGCAAGTTATCCATCAAATTGCAACCTATAAAAATGACCAATAGATTTTACTGTAAAATTTAGGTATTTTTTTTTTTACAGCATATACTTTAAGTGAAATTATGTCAACTGAGCTGTCAGTTTTTGTTTTTTAAATCCACAGTTGATGATTTTATGGTACCACATTTTATTATGGTAAAAAACTGGCAGCTGAGTTGCCAAAATCAAATTAAACAGCGGTACTGTATTTCTATTTACAGTAATATGTTGTAAAAAAAGAAAAAGAAAATAAAATAACACCATATATTTTACAGTAAAAGTCTGGCAACTAAGCTGCCAGTTTTTTTTCTGTAAAAAACCGTGGTTAAATCCATAGATTTGAACACGTTTTTTTTTTTAAATATTTAAATTCATAGGCAAATGTATTAATTATTTACTGTTACAAGCGGCCCTCTATGTGTGGCCCTCAATGGAAACCAGTTTGACACTCCTGGTCTAGTGGGACAGGCCAAAGTTAAGTCGGAGACAATGCAGTCCTTTATAAATTATTGAATGTTTCTCTCCAGCCCGGTAGCAAATGCTTCACAGACCGGTACCGGTCCCCGGACTGGTGATTGGGGACCACTGATGTACAGAAGAGAGTTTATTTTTGTTTTGTTTTAAGTGATTCTTTTTTTTTTCTTAACAAAACCTCGCCATCATGTCGATGTGTCATTGACCGGGCTAGCATGCTTAGCATTACACTAGGAGCCAAGCGCCATCACACTAAGCATTCATTGCACCAACATGCTAGCTTTGTTCGACAAGATCAGAGACTGTATTGGACAATGTAGTTTACATACAAAATGTCCATTTCCATTTATTATAAGTAATAAGAAAACGTAAATGCATGACTTACCTATCAAGGAGGAAATTGGCAAGTTTGACGTCAGATGAAAATATCTTCTTTGCCTTCAATCGTCTCCATCTTTCAAAGGCATGGACAAAAATCCTCGTTTTGTTCCTGGCTTTGTCATGAATAAGTTGAGAATCGTAACGAGGCCTTTTAGATTTACTAAGGTCTGACATGTTTAGTAACTTTACCAGTGGCAGGAGCTCGACAAAGGTGGCGGTGCGTAACTGGCAACCTGGAAGTGACAAACTCACGGACTTTGTAATTGGTCAAACAGTGGAAATGAAAACAATAACAAGATTTCGGGGCTGTAAATCTAATTTTGAAATGAGCATACCCCGGCTGGACTATCGTTATCAGTTATGGAGGTATTGGAAAAGAACATGATTTAATAATGCCTTTTGACATATCAGGGCCATTTAATGATGACTTGACATGAAATGATTATTCCTTTGATGACGTTATGACACATTTGATGAGTGAAGTGTTCGAAGTTAAGTTCGCTGCTAGATTGAGCAAACCATTTTGTGCCATGACCTGTCTCCGCAGGCCATGTCTTGTTTTGTTTCTGTTACAGCTCTTCTAAGTTTAGTGTTTATTTATGTTGCCAGCAATTCTATCCTCCCTGTTTACGTCCCCGAACTTTCACACCAGCCTCTGTTTGGTTAATTAGGCCAACACCCGCTACCAATCCAAACCATGCTCCTTCTTATAACCATCCCACCCAGCCAGTCCTTACGGGTTCATTGTTCGCTTTATGCGACTGTTATTTTCTTGTTAGTTTCTTGCTACCGTCTACATCATGGGTGTCAAACTCTGGCCGGCGGGCCAAATTTGGCACACTGCATTCACCGCTAATACTCATACTCAATATTGGGGGCGTGCCTTAAAGGCACTGCCTTTAGCGTCCTCTACAACCTGTCGTCACGTCTGCTTTTCCTCCATACAAACAGCGTGCCGGCCCAGTCACATGATACATGCGGCTTCTACACACACATAAGTGAATGCAACACATACTTGGTCAACAGCCATACAGGTCGCACTGAGGGTGGCCGTATAAACAACTTTAACACTGTTACAAATATGCGCCACATTGTGAATCCACACCAAACAAGAATGACAAACACATTTCGGGAGAACATCCGCACCGTAACACAACAGAACAAATACCCAGAACCCCTTGCAGCACTAACTCTTCCGGGACGCAACAATATACACCCCTCGCTACCACCAAACCCCGCCCACCTGAGCCCCGGCATTAATGAACTAGCATCCAAGAAAAGATGCCAGGTATCTGGCTTGGGCGCATCAGATTAGATCGGTGTGTTGCAAACTGAGCAGTTTAAAGTCCTGAATGGTTGGTTTATTCATTGTTATTGTATTTTCTAATGTATTAGCCTGTGGAAAAAGTTAATGTTGATATTTACCTCAGAAGGCTGCAAATAGAAAAGAGGCATTACATTTTTTATTTACATTTTATTTAATATACCATTGATGTTTTTTCGTTTGTTTTTTGAAAGTTGATTTTGCACTATTAAGTTATATGATAGAATAAAATAGAAAGTACTTCATTCAGTGTTTATTCATGCACTTTCTCTTGCTACTTCAAGGCTTGAATGTTTGATTCATTTATTATTGTTATTTTATTTTCAAATGTATTAGCCTGTGGAAAAAGTTAATGTTGATATTTACCTCAGAAGGCTGCAAATAGAAACGAGGCATTCAATTTGTATTTAAATTGCATTTGATATGCCATTGATATTTTTTAATTATTATTATTATTATTTGAAACTGGATTTTGCATGTCATTATAAAGTTATATAAGCCTTGCTTGTTCAATATTCAATGCAAAACTTGTTTGGGTCCCTATTAAAAGGTTAATTTGTTCAACCTTGGCCCGCGGCTTTGTTCAGTTTTAAATTTTGACCCACTCTGTATTTGAGTTTGACACCCCTGGTCTACATTCTCGTCTTTGCTAAGCTAAGTTATGTGTCGGGCTTCACGTGAGCTTCCTAGTGGCAAGACTGCCTCCAAAAACCTGGGGATAGGTTGATTGGCAACACTAAATTGGCTCTAGTGTGTGAATGTGAGTGTTAATGGTTGTCTGTCTATCTGTGTTGGCCCTGCGAGCAGCTGGCGACTAGTCCAGGGTGTACGCCGCCTTCCGCCCGAATGCAGCTAAAATGGGCTCCAGCACCCCTCGCAACACCTAGAAGGACAAGTGGTAGAAAATGGATGGATGGATATTTGGAATTAAAGACTCATCTTACCTGCCAGCTTGGCATTTTGGGATCACGGTCACATTACCATGCCAAAACGCAAACATTTTGTAATTTGTTAATTATTTTGACTCGGGGGTGGGGGGGCCACGTTTAGAGGAAAAAAATGTGTCTGGGGGCCGGTATAACTATTTTTAGGAACACTAATACGTTCGTACAAAACCTCCCAATAATGTCTGATTGAATGCTAAAAACGAACTAAATGGAATTGTATTTTTTTTACTGAATAAGACAACCAGAATGTACATGAAAATAAAGAATGTGGGATTTACAATATTAACTATGAACGATAAAACACTGAATATTGACAACCCCCGTTGACACCCCATCTCGATTGACATATTTTGCAATCAAGCAAAACGCGACAAAAATGCAACAAATAGCGAAATATGAACGTGAAGGGTAAAAAAAACAAACACCTACAGTCTGATACATCATTAAGCTTTAGAACTTTCTTGTAAAAATCTCCTTCCGTGTCTGTCTGTCATGATCCGTGGCCCGGATCATGTTTTTGTTATATTATGTTAGTTTTGGACTGCCTTAGTTCCTGTTTTGGTGCACCCTTGGTTGCTTATTATTGTCACCTGCCTCTGATTGGTGTTCGGGATGCTCACCTGTTCCCCGAGCACTAATCAGAGGCATTATTCAAGCCTGCCTTTGCCGGTCAGTCGGCCTGGCTTCATTGTTTGCTTCTTTCCACAGTTACGTGAGTATTCCTTATCTCTAGTCTATGCCAAGTGTTAGCTTTAGTTCTGAGTGCCATCGGCACGTTGTCCCTTCGGCTTGTTTTCTGTTTTTGTACTTCTTTGATTTTTTCGAGAATAAATAATGTTCCTACCTGCACGTCCTGTCCGGAGTGGTCTGTTTGCATCCCGGGGGAACGAACCCCGCAGTAAGCTGCGACCCCCCTCCACGTGACAGAATGAAGCCAGCCCGACTGACCGGCAAAGGCAGGCTTAAATAATGTCTCTGATTAGTGCTCGGGGAACAGGTGATCGTCCCGAACACCAATCAGAGGCAGGTGAAAATAATAAGCAACCATGGTAACTAAAACAAACGAGGGTGCACCAAAACAGGAACTCAGGGAGTCCAAAACTAACAGAATATAACAAAAACATGATCCGGGCCACGGATCATGACACTGTACCTGACACCCGCATTTTAGGCTGGCCGCTCAGGAAACACTCCGTGGAAACGCTCCCCCAACCACACTGCTTGGTGCCTCGTCTTAGCTGCTGTGACTTAGATTACTATAGTAACTAATTAGATTACCATAGTAACTAATTAGATTAACATAATAACTCATTAGATTACCATAGTAACTAGTATATCATGCAAAAGTGCAGATTCCAACCATTGAAATACTTTGTATAGTTCAGGGGTCAGCAACCCAAAATGTTGAAAGAGCCATATTGGACCAAAAATACAACAACACATTTGTCTGGAGCCGCAAAAAATTAAAAGCCATATTACATACAGATAGTGTGTCATGAGATATACATTGAATTAAGAGGACTTAAAGGAAACTAAATGACCTCAAATGTAGCTACAAATGAGGCATAATGATGCAATATGTACATATCGCTAGCCTAAATAGCATGTTAGCATCGATTAGCTTGCAGTCATGCAGTGACCAAATATGTCTGATTAGCACTCTACACATGTCAATAACATCGACAAAACTCACCTTTGTGCATTCATGCACAAAGTTAAAAGTTTGGTGGACAAAATGAGACAGAAAAAGGATAAAACACGTTCTAGGAAGTCGGAGAAGGTTATATATGTAAACAAACTAAGGTGAGTTCAAGGACCGCCAAAATTAGTAGGACAAAACGGCGCTCGCCAAATACTCGAATCAGTGAAGCATGTTTAATATAAACAGTGTGATTTATAACAATTAGGGAGGTTTGTGTCATGTTTGTCCTCCTACAGAAAACATACTAAAACAAAAAATATTTTTTTCCCCTCATCTTTTTCCATTTTTCATACATTTTTGAAAAAGCTCCAGAGAGCCACTAGGGCGGCGCTAAAGAGCCGCATGCGGCTCTAGAGCCGCGGGTTGTCGACCCCTGGTATAGTTCAAGACTTACGGTCATTTGAAAACATCAGTGCATATCATAATGGCAGCGACACTTTCCATCTTAAAGATCTAAAAAAAGTACTTGGGAATGTCTGGCGGGCTGGATTGAAAAGGGCCACATGCGGCCCCGGACTTTAATTTGCCCAGGTCTGGTGTAGATAGTCTTCTAGATATCCTTAATTTGATTCAAGCAACATTCATGGCTATATTAATTTTATATTAACATTCATAACATTGTTTTTTTTATACTTTACATATTTAGATGACAGACAGAAAATCTTCAAACGCTACAAAAGCCTCGGGACCACCCAATGCTAGGGGCCCCGGCAGCGGCATCAAAGTTTGGGGGTGAGTGTTGTCTCAGGGCTCCGAGCACAGAGTGGCGCCTGGGCTTTTTTAAAAGTTTGAGGGTGTTTTTTTTCGGTCACTTTAAATATGTATGGTAATACATTTTAGAAAGGATGTCATGAATGTTGATATAAAATGAATACACCCGTGGAAGTTCAATAATAAGGTTGCTCCAACACCCTCAATCAAAAATACAAACCGGTTCGTTCCAACTGGACATCTGCAAACCCAGCATAGAACATTTCACCCAACCCACACGCCATGACGTCATCGGAGATTTTGGAACAAGGACGAGGTGATAGAAGAAAGGTTACAATATAATACATATAAACCTGTAGCAGTATAAGAGAAAGTTATGTTAATACCGTATTTTCCGGACCATAGGGCGCACCGGATTATAAGACGCACTGCCGATGAATAGTCTATTTTTGATCTTTTTTCATATAAAAGGCGCAGCGGATTATAGGGCGCATTAAAAGAGTCATATTATTGTATTTTTTTTTTCTACACTTCCTTGTGGTCTACATAACTTGTAATGGTGGTTCTTTGGTCAAAATGTTGCATAGATTATGTTTTGCAGATCATCTTCAAGCCGCTTTCTGACAGTCGCTTCCGGATGCGTCGTTTTGTGGGCGGTCTTATTTACGCGGCTCACCTTCGGCAGCGTCTTCTCCCCGTCATCTTTGTTGTAGCGGTGTAGCGTGCAAGGACGGGAGTGGAAGAAGTGTCAAAAGACGGAGCTAACTGTTTTAATGACATTCAGACTTTACTTCCATCAATAATGGAGCAGCATCTCCTCATCCGCCGGAAATGTGTCCCGTGAAAAAACGTCCGATTTGAACTCCCTAATAACTAAAGTTCCTTGGGTGAATAATGTAAACTCACTACACCGGTATGTTTTAGCGCTTTCATGGCGAGTTTACTGACAGATATAAGTAAGAACTTTACACTACTTTATTTTAGAAATGGCAACAGTGAAGGATGAATGTCCCATAACAAGAAGATAGAGAAAAAGAAGAAGCTTATCGATTACGGTGTCGGTACGGACTACAAAGGCGGACTCGCGCAATTTTTCAGGATTCATGCAGATCCCAAATACAGATCAGCAGGTACTAGAAAGTAAGAAAAGTTGCTTTTGCATAGTATTGCGAAACAAAACGCCAGATAATATGTCTTACTATACACACACCATAATTACACTCGTATGTTTAATGCGCCGACAATCTATCAAGCGGAGCGGGTTCATAGCTTACCAAAGTCGTACTAAAACATTTTGATAAGATTTTTGAGCGCTGTGTGTAATGTCCTATATTTTCAATGTAATATATAAAATGTTGGTGTTGTTTACTTGAGTCATATTGCCATCATATTTTAGTCTACCCATATTTCTTATGTTTGACTGCCATCTACTGGTCACACATATCAATACACCATGTACCAAATAAAATAGCTTCGAGGTCGGTAAGCAAAACTAGAATTATTCCGTACATTAGGCGCACCGGGTTATAAGGCGCACTGTCAAGTTTTGAGAAAAAAAAAAAAATTTAAGTGCGCCTTATAGTCCGGAAAATATGGTAGGTTTCACTTTTGCATCTCGTTGCACATAAGTGTGGTGCTTTCAAAGACCCTTCATTAAAGTTAGAAACAGAGGTGTTACTTGATTTTAAAAGGGGGAGGCTTAACCCCGAGGAGATGCACAGATAATAATATAATCGTAATAATAATGATGTGTTGATATAATTAGTACTATCCACTGATGATAATAATAAGTATGTGTATCAGTGAATACAGGGGTGTCCAAACTTTTTCCAGGGAGGGCCCCATACATAAAAAATGAAGGCTGCAGGGGCCACTTTCAGTCATTTCGTTCGTTAAAGATACTAAAGCCAGTTCAATGTAAGTCTATCAATATGTGCTAAAGTATCTGAACACATCTACCGTATTTTTCGGACTATAAGTCGCAGTTTTTTTTCGCTCCAGTGCGATTTATATATGTTTTTTTCCTTCTTTATCATGCATTTTCGGCAGATGCGACTTATACTCCGAAAAATATGGTACATCTTAGCTTCTTCTTATCAGTAACAAATCACATTAAATATGTAATTCTGCCCTCATTTAAGCATTTTTAACTATAACAATTAACTAAATGAACTAAACATATCAATGCTACAATAGTATTGACCACTAGACAAGACCAAAACAATCAGCCCTTCGCTGTAAATTATCATGGCCACTGATTGGCTCAGCCTCAGGCAGCATTACTAACGTTAGCATGCTAACTCTTAGGCTAATTTTACATGCATATGCTTCATAGTCATATAACGTGGTACTTGACGCATTCTAACGTTAGCCTTTAACTTCAGTTTGCGCATTATAGGCAATTTCTGCCGAAATTGCATGTTCTAGTTTTTTGTTTTTTTTGTGTGTGTGTGTGTGTGTATGTAGTGTTCAAATCCGGTATGCGTTTATTTTGTCTTTAGAATGTGCGGTGGGCCAATAAAAAAACAAGCTGCCGGCCGCAAATGGCCCCCAGGCCGCACTTTGGACACTCCAGGGCTGATATGTACTTTACACTCAGATGTAAAAGAAAACTTGATATATAATTATATTTAAGTGAATATAAATGAATATTTAAAATCATATTCAGGCCTTTCTTTTTTTTCTTTTTTTTTTTTACACAAAACCAAATAATTATCTATTATTATTAACCAAATAAATCAGGGGTGTCAAACTATTTTTAATTCGGGGGCCACATGGGAGAAAAAAATCTACTGGCAAAATCAAGGCACGATAACTTAAAAATAAAGACAACTTCAGATTGTTTTCTTTCTTTAAAAATAGAACAAGCACATTCTGTAAAAAAAACATAATGTTGTTGGGTTTTTTTTTACACTTACATGTTGTGGTTAATACTTGATGTGAAGTTATTTATATTTTCTAAATAAATGATGTGATAACGTTCATCAGTCAACTCCTTGGTGTTTATTTTCAATCTATCAAGATAAAAACATATCAAAATCCAATGACAAGATGTTATTTATGTAATTTGATCATTTTCCTCATGTGGTTTATTTTGCACATATGTAGCATCATCTACAAAGATACAAATAATTGCTATTGCGACATCTAGTGGACACAATTAGAACAGCTCTTTCATTCAAAGATTTCAGGTTAATTTTTATACTTAGCAAACTCTTCCCGCCGGCCGGATAAAACCTGTTCGCGGGCCTGATCCGGCCCTCGGGCCGTACGTTTGTCACACCTGAAATAAATGATCTGGATATGTTAATCCCATTT
The DNA here is from genome assembly GCF_033978685.3 of Nerophis lumbriciformis. Taxonomy (NCBI): domain Eukaryota; kingdom Metazoa; phylum Chordata; class Actinopteri; order Syngnathiformes; family Syngnathidae; genus Nerophis; species Nerophis lumbriciformis. The sequence goes on from NC_084560.2 coordinate 25,516,793, forward strand.
TTAAAAAGTCCAAAACCTAATTAAGCCTTTTAAAAAGCTGCGCTACTCACCCCTCCACTTTGATATACAAACAGTAAATCACTCTGTTTGCGACTTAGTTTTAGCTATAAAGCCCTGCCCTGTATTAATTTGCCCTCTGCTGGATGGAGCTGGGAAGTGCACCACACGAACTGACGTCATCATTAATGCTGGTGGTGGATTGCTATGATAGTCTGTGATGCCTCCTCGGTTTATTCTTGTATTTGTCTCAGCTTCACCTACACATTATAGTTAGACAAAAAAAACAATAAATAGAGGGAAAAAAAGTGTTTTGCTGAGTCCATAAAGGCGAGAAAAAACTAGAATTTGCAATTTCGGGAGAAATTTTGGGAGAAATTGCATATTCTATTTTTATTTGTGTGTGTGTGTGTGTGTGTGTGTGTGTGTGTAGTGTTCTAATCCAGTATGCGTTTATTTTGTCTTTAGAATGTGCGGCGGGCCAATAAAAAACCAAGCTGCCGGCTGCAAATGGCCCCTAGACCGCACTTTGGACACCCCATGGCTGATATCTACTTTACACTCCGAATTAAAGGAAAACTTACTATATAATTATATTTAAGTGAATATAAATGAATATTTCAAATCATATTCAGGCCAAATAATTATCCATTATTATTAACCAATTAACGCCTCGAGATCCCCCGGGAGGAGCTGGGCGAAGTGGCTGGGGAGAGGGAAGTCTGGGGATTCTCTGCTTAGGCTGCTGCCCCCGCGACCCAACCGAGGAGAAGATGGATGGATGGATGGATGATGGACAATAAACAATTTATCAGACAAAGGTATGCTCATTTTTAGCCATCAAGCCCTGCCCTGTATTAATTTGCCCTCTGCTGGATGGAGCTGACGTCATCATTGATGCTGGTGGTGGATTGCTATGATAGGCTGTGATGCCTCCTCGGTTTATTCTTTTATGTGTCTCCGCTTCACCTACACATTATAGTTAGAAAAAAAAAAAAAAGTACGAAAAAAAAAGTGATACTTGATTTTAAAAGGGGGAGGCTTAACCCCGAGGAGATGCACTGATAATAATATAATCGTAATAATAATGATGTGTTGATATAATTAGTACTATCTACTGATGATAAAAATAAGTATGTGTATCAGTGAATACAGGGGTGTCCAAACTTTTTCCAGGGAGGAAAAATTACATAAAAATACAAAAAAATTGAAGGCTGCAGGGGCCACTTTCAATAATTTCGTACGGTAAAGATACTAGAAACAGTTCAATGTAGGTCTATCAATATGTGCTAAATTATCTGAACACATCTACATCTTTGCCTCTTCTTATCAGTAACAAATCACATTAAATATTGAATTTTACCCTAAATTAAGCATTTTAACTATAAAAAATTAACTAAATTAACTAAACATACTATATCCCGCGGACCGGATAAAACCTATTCGCGGGCCTGATCCTGCCCTCGGGCCGTACGTTTGCCACACCTGAAATAAATGATCTAGAGATGTTAATCCCATTTTTAAAAAGTCCAAACCCTAATTAAGATGCACCACTCAAACCTCCTCTTTGATACACCAACAGTAAATCACTCTGTTTGCGACTTAGTTTTAGCTATAAAGCCCTGCCCTGTATTAATTTGCCCTCTGCTGGATGGAGCTGGGAAGCGCACCACACGAACTGACGTCATCATTGATGTTGGTGGTGGATTGCTATGATCGGCTGTGATGCCTCCTCGGTTTATTCTTTTATTTGTCTCAGCTTCCCCTACACATTATAGTTAGAAAAAAAAAGAAAAAAAATAAGTAGAGAGGAAAAAAAAAAAAAAAAAAAGTCCATAAAGGCGAGAAAAAGAGTCGGCGCATCTTTTATGCGCAGCCCCACGTGTGCGCGTTCATATATGTATTTATATATTTATATGCTTCTGGAGGCGGGGATTGGCCACACTTGGTCTTATTAGCGAACGACGAGCGCTCCGGAGCCTGCCAGTGCGGAATTTGGAGGTGTTTGGAGGCTGCTGCGTGTGCGTAAAAGCGCAAAGTAACTTCCCAGTGCGCGGCGAGCTCGCTCCAGAGGCGGACGTTGTCTCTCCCCTTCATTGGATTCTATCAGGATGATATTCCTCACTTATTACCACTGCTGGATATTTACGCTCGTCCTCCATGCCTTTTTACGCGCCTCCCTGGCCCGCAGCGAGGGGAATACGATCCGGTACCAGTGCGACGAGGAGGAGGCGGCGGGCACCGGGATAGGCAACCTGGCCAAGGACATGTCCTTGAGCGCGCCTCACTCCTCCAGGACCAGTTTCAGGATGATGAGGCAGTTTAACGACTCCTTCATCCGGGTGCGGGAGAGCGACGGGCAGCTGAGCGTCGGCGAGCGGATGGACCGGGAGAGGATGTGCCGACACACTCCGCAGTGTCTCGTCACCTTCGACGTGGTCAGCTTCTCCAAAGAGCGCTACAAACTGATCCACGTCGAGGTGGAGATCAGAGACATCAACGACAACTCCCCGGAGTTCCCGAGCGCCGAGTCCGTGGTGGAGATCTCCGAGAACGCGGCCGCGGGCTCCCGCGTCCCCCTGGACCCGGCCGTGGACGCGGACGTGGGCTCCAACTACATCCAAAGCTATCAGATCTCCGTCAACAGCCACTTCACTATTGACGTGCTCCTGAGAGCGGATGGGGTTAAATATGCGGAATTGGTGCTGATGAAGGAGCTGGACAGGGAGACCCAGGCGTCCTACACCTTGGACCTGGTCGCCACGGACGGAGGCAACCCGACCAGGTCCGGGTCCACAAAGATAACGGTCAGAGTGACGGACTTTAACGACAACAGTCCGGTTTTCGACCAGAATAGTTTCTCTGTGAACCTGCCGGAGGACGCTCCTGTGGGGACCGTCATCCTGGACCTGAACGCGGAGGACGCGGACGAGGGGCAGAACGGCGAGGTGGTCTACGGGTTCGGGAAGCAGGTCTCGCACGTGATCAGGGAGCTTTTCCACGTGGACAATCGATCGGGACGCTTGACGCTGCGGAGCCCGGTGGACTTTGAGGACAAGCGTACCTACGAGCTGGACGTCCAGGCCACCGACTTGGGACCCAACCCGACCCCGTCCGTGTGCAAGATCGTCATCCACGTCACGGACGTCAACGACAACGCGCCGGGAATCAGCATCACCCCCATGACCTCCATCACCACGGGCACGGCGCACATCAGCGAGGCGGCGGAGAAGGACAGCCTGGTGGCGCTGGTCACCACCTCGGACCGGGACGCCGGGGTGAACGGCCAGGTCCACTGCACCCTTTACGGCCACGACCACTTCAAACTGCGGCAGGCGTACGAGGACAGCTACATGGTCGTGACGGCGGCCCCTTTGGACCGGGAGAGGATCAGCGAGTACAACCTCACCGTCATGGCGGAGGACTTCGGCTCCCCGCCCCTCAGGAAGATCACCCAGTACACGATCAGGATCAGTGACGAGAACGACAACGCCCCACGTTTCACCAAGCCCGTCTACGAAGTCTCCGTGGCGGAGAACAACGCCCCCGGCGCCTACCTCGCCACCGTGGAGGCTACGGACGCGGATTTGGGCAACAACGGCAAGATCACCTACAGACTTGTGGACAGCCT